>NW_026000048.1:9451615-9455093 GCF_001458135.2 Marmota marmota marmota | reverse complement strand
GCTGCTCCTCTTCTGCTGGTGGGTCGCAGGCCCGCCTACCTTGCAGGAGTGATTGGAAGCTCTGTTCAGCCGTGGGCCACTGGGCCTTTTCTGCCGGTGGTCACCGTTCCGCCTACCTGGCAGGCGCTGGGGGTGGGGGGCGGCTCTGCCCCTCAGCAGGCCGCTGGGCCTGCTCTGTGGATGGTCACAGTTCCCTCTACCTTGCCAGCGCAGGGGGAGGGGGCCTTCCTTCTATTTATTTATAGTTTTTTTTAAATTAGTGCTCTATAGATATACATAAAGGTGAAATTCAATGGGATATCTTCATATATATCCATACATCATTTGTTCATCTTTATTTCATCATTCCTCTTTTCTCCCATCCCTCTTCTCTCCCCTCAATCCCTCTTCCTTACTGCATTTATCTCCCTTCTACTTTCATAAGATTCTATGCTTTATGACTATCTTTTACCCTTATTTTGGTCTAGCTTCCCCAGATGAGAAAAAATGTTTGACCCTTGACTTTCTGAGTTGGCTGTTTTTCACTTAGCATGATGTTATTCAGTTCCATCCATTTACCAGCAAATTCCATAATTTCATTCTTCTTGATGGCTGAGTAAAACTTCATTGTGTATGTTTATCACATTTTCTTTATCCCTTCATCTGTTGACAGGCATTTGGGTTGGGTCCATAACTTGGCTATTGTGAACTGCACTGCTACAAACAGTGATGTGCATGTATCACTATAGTATGCTGATTTTAGATCTTTTGGATAAATACTAATGAGTGAGAGAGCTGGGTCATACAGGGATGCTACTCCTAGTCATTGAGGAATCTCCACACTGCTTTCCAAAGTCATTGTACTTTATAGTCCCATCAACAATGCATGAAGAGAATTTCTGCACAGTTTACTTTGGCAGGAGAAACAATCTCAGGGATATAAGTTCTGGGAAGTTCCAGCTTTCAACAAGCATGAAGCCAGCCAGGGGAAGAATCATGGTAAGCAAGTGAATAATCCAAACTGAGGAAGAGAAACACTAGCTCAGTACAGTCTCCTCACCCCACACACTGGCTGGAACCCTGCTCATGGCCAGTTTCCTCTGTTTGTAGGTATACTGGGTGAGAAGAGGAGAGCCCCTTCATCACACATTGGCCTGGTTCTTAGTACTATTGATCAATGCATCCCCAAGTCCCTGCGTGGGACTTCACCAATGCGGTGCCTGCCTGATACACTGTCTGATCTTATGCTGTAGACTGAGGCAGGGTTACTCTTCAATATAGCATCAGTGACATTCTCTATCCTTCTGCTTTGGGCTTATTCCCATTCCTATCACCTTTTCAGACTCAGGAAGATTGTACATTTTTGTGAAGGACAGTGTTATGTGAAACACTCACAAACAGCAACGATTGATGTGTCTTTTTTTCCCTGACTTCTCTTATAGTGAGCTGTCTTAGATGGAATGCTGTAAGAAAATTTCACAACCAGGACAGTTTAAATAACAGATATTTACTTTTCACACCACTAAAGGCTAGCAGTTAGGATCGAGGTGCACACAAATTTGGTTTTTTGGTGAGAGTTCTCTTCCTGGCTTTCAAACATCTTTCTTCTATATCCTTTATATTTCAGAAAGCAAGGTCAGGTCTTTCCTTAATCCTATTCTGGGAGCCCCAACCTTATGACTTTATCTTGACATAATTAAGTTCCCAAACCCTCATATCCAAATGTCATCATTTAGGTGTTGTGGTTCATGAGAGGACAAAAGCATTCATTTCATGAACTACTTTTGTCCTGCTTCTTTCTTGTACTTTTTTAGAGCTATCCTAAGGGAATTTGCATACTCCAACTCTTACACAAGTCAGTCTCATGCTGGGGAATTGGAGGGAGATCTTGAATAAGAAACAAATCATTTAGAATTTTTAATTTTTTTTAAATTTTCAATTTGGGTGTAGATGGACACGTACCTTTATTTAATTTATTTATTTTTATTTGGTGCTGAGGATTGAACCCAGTGCTTCACACATGCCAGGCAAGCGTTCTACCTCTAAGCCACAACCCCAGCTCCCACTTGGAATTTTTAAATCTATCATGCTAACCTAAGTCACTTGGGCCACAGTCATCCAATATCCCTTTTTTAATATTTCTAATGGCCAATAGACTACAAACAATAAGCAACAATAACACACAATAGGATTCTAAGAACAATTCATTTACTTGGCAAACTAAAAATTGGAACTGCTAGCTTACTTGGAAAAAGGACATTATACTAAATAAAACAACCTCTATACTACAAGTATTACTAAAGACTGTGATGTATTTTTAACTATTCATAACCTCTCCCTTCAAAATGTTTATCACTCTTCAATAATCTATTTAATGAACTCAGAATCCTGGGGAAGAATAAAAAATTGGGGAAGATTAAAAAATTAATCAGGTTTATAAATAGTAAGGAATGACTAATATAAAAAATGTTATTTGTATGTGTTGGTGGGGGGCAGACTTGAGCTTGTAATACTTGAATTTCTTTTCAAAAGAGGATCAACACAAGAAGGGTAGTTAATGAGCAGCTTTCTGCTGCTGCACCTGTTGGACCCACCACAGTGTTAAAGCCAAGCCTCAGTTTTCCCAGGCTGTTCTTAGCAAATGTTGGGAGTTGGAAGGAATGCAAGAGTTAGTCATGTAGAACTCCGCTCGTGGCCAACCATTACTCTGGCCATGTACTCAGGCTCTTGCTATGAGTCTGGCTAATGTTCAAATGTATGCTATAGTCCAAGGCTATTCTTATCTCAATTGCTTTATCCTTTCCTCTCTTCTTTCACAGATGTCAGATAAGCTTTGCAATTTGAAGGTTTTCTCTTGCCCACTCCTGCTTTTTATTTCCCTTTTATTTTGTACAGATGTTTACCCTAAAGAATTTCTCATACTACTAATCTCATCTTGGTAAAGGTCTCCCAGTGGACCAGAATCAACATAGTGCATATGAATAGTCACATGTATGCACCCCATATAGATTCGTGCACATAGCTGTGTATTGAAATGCACACATATTTATATACATATTTATATAGATATATACAGATTTATATAGATTTATATAGATATATACAGATACATACTATATATATATATATATATATATAGAGAGAGAGAGAGAGAGAGAGAGAGAGAGAGAGAGATCTGGATAGATCTGTATGTGCATGTGGACATACATGTACATATATACACATGAAGACACACTAATTTAACCCAGTAGCCTTGGAGTTACATTTCAAAAGTTGAACATCTGACCTTCTCACACCAAAATGCTGAGAGTACGCTATAGACAAATTAATTTTTTTAGGATGGTACATCATGGCATTTATTAATGGGCTTATTGCTTACATTTTAAAAAGTGAGGGCCATGGATATGACACAGTGGCTGGCCTAGCATGCATGAGGTTCTGTGTTTAGCTCTCAAAATCTTATAAAAAGGAGAAGAAGAAGAAGAAGGAGGAGGAGGAG
>NW_026000048.1:9399565-9451340 GCF_001458135.2 Marmota marmota marmota | reverse complement strand
AGAAGAAGGAGGAGGAGGAGGAGGAGGAGGAGGAGGAGGAGGAGGAGGAGAAGAAGAAGAAGAAGAAGTCAAAGACAAAACTAAGCTAAAAACTGTGGTTTATGTGACCAATGTATCTAATCTATTCCATTATAGTAAAAAAATCCCATTCAGGGTCTCATGTGTAGGATTTCATAGATTTCTTTTTTCAGTTTTTAACTGGTATTTGTTGATGGTATATGGATACAGCTTCTATGAATAATCTTTTGTAAGGATGTTACCAAGGACTAAGCCTGACCTAGAATAATAATGGTTATTCATTTGCACTCAAATAGAAGTTTGCATCTATCAAATTACTCTGAGAATCTTTCAATACATTGTCCTTGAGCATTGATAAATTTAAGGCTAGTTGTGGCATTTACTATAAATTTTATCTGATGACATGTTGATGACCATCAAGCTTTTGATTAAAAATACATGATTTTGAAACTATGTCAAAAATTTTCCAAAACCAAGATAAGGGTTGATAAGAAACTCTATTTTGCTAACATATTTATTTAGTGGAACACTGTATAAAATGTAATAAACCGATTTTTTTCAGATATATGGAATATATTTTGTGTACAATACACTTGTACATTTTATACAAATATACATATTATATTTTATATAAATGAAATGAATTCATACCACATACTATATTCTTTTCTTTCAAAATGTAAAATTTACCTTCTTTTCTCTAACTTGTTACCTGAAAGTCCAGCTGAGTTTCCAGGACTAAAAACATTTTTATAGTTTGATTTTGTGATGCAAGAGTATATTAGTCAAAAATCCTTTTAAAATCTTGATTTCCCAAGATTTTCTTCCAGCACTCTTGATTCAACATGCATGACTTGAACTTCAGAAATTCTATTAGCCTTAATCAGAAAAATATTGCCCATTTTTGATAACGAATACATTTTCTGAACAGTGTATTTTTTAATAAATACCCACAACCTCAGCCAAGGAATATATATTTTATATCATTTCATATCTTCAAAATATTACAAAAGCTAAAAAGGACAGATACTCTTTCTATGATTATTGAGCACAAATTAAACATTTTAATGAAGTATTGATAGTAAATTGGTTACCTCTCGGCCTTTTACTGATGCTACTGTGAGAAAAATACATTGCATGTATTTTGCTTCTTCCCCTTGTAGTTTTTTGAAAATTAGATTATATTTTCACATCAGTAGAAGACATTTTATTTGACATTAGATTTGTCTATATAGAAAGATATATTAGATGCAGAATGATATAATGAAAAATGTGCCTTCTTCCTCCTGTGCCTCCTGATTGCCTCAAAGACTCCAACATCCTCCTCTTCTCTTGCTCTGAAAGAGCACAATTTCAGTTGGTTGTGCAAGGGGGTAAGATAAGCTGATGTATGAGTATCATAAGACATTCACAATTTTTGAGAGAGAAAAAACATTACACATTATAAAAGCTGATAAATTCTGAAACTCTCATTCTGGACTTTAAACAGTTCTTCAAAAATCAAAATGCAAAGAATGTCCTTAAATTAAACAAATTATTTTCCTTAAATTTCTTACTTTTTTGATGTTATTGATGCAGAATATGGGAGCAAGCCAATCATGGGATAAATATTTGAAAGATTTTTGGGAAAATGATCTCACCAGTTGCCTTATCTATTTTTGGAGCTTATATCCTGTGTAGCTGAATATACTTAGGAAAAGGCTGCCAGCCAGATAACTTCTCTGAAAGTCTAGATTAGAAAGAAGAAAAGAAGCTAAAATCAGTGTTTGAATAAATGGATCTATGGATCTAATAGAATGTGCAGATAATGATTGTTTCATTCTATTAATCATTAGAAAGGTTATTTAAACACCAATAATGGTTTTGAGAATTTATCTCAAAATGGTCTGGGAGGCCAAATCAGAGGTAAAAATATCCTGAATCTCAGCCTCTGCTTTGACACTCAAAAAAACAAAGTCTTCCATCAGACATTGTTTGAATGCTATTATGGACCGAATTTGTGTACACCTTCTCCCTGTCCTGTGCTGAAGACATGGGATAGTATTTGAGATGGGTTTGGGGGCAGGTAATTAGAATTAGGTGGGGTCATGAGGGTGGTCCCTATATGATGAAATTAGTTCCCTTATGAGAAGATTCACCAAAAAACTCATTCTCTCCCTCCATCTCTCTTTCAAACATAGCAAGGAAAGACTATGGGATAACACAGCAAGCAAGATGAAGATTTTTTGGCAGGAGGGAGAGCCTTCAGCAGGATCAAATGAGAGCTTGATATACTTAAACAATCTCCAGAACATGAGACAAAAACTTTTTTGTTTAAGCTCCTCAGTTTATATTAGTTTGTTGTTATAAATGCTTTTCCTAGCTTTGCTTCACCAGTAGCAAATTTTTTCTCTTATTTAAATCAAAGAAGAAAATCATATAAGTTCTAGTCATGTTCATAATAAGACTTACTGAAATGGACCAAAAATAACCAATCTGATTTGGGGAGCTTGTGAAAACTAAGATTTAGTTAATCCTCTAAGGGATAGGGAGTATAAAAAAAGAGTAGAAAGGGCAATCATATGTATACTGTGTACAAGTTAAACATCCCTAATGTGAAAATTTGAAATCCAAAATGCTTCAAAACCTGAAACTTTTTGAGAATCTTTATTTTCAAATCCAAAAATGTCTCCAAAATCTAGAACCCCTCTAGTCTCACACATTTCAGAGAAGGGATACTGTCTTAGCATTTTTGCTAGAACAAGTTTAGAAGAGGAAAAGTTTACTTAGGACTCAGGGTTTCAGAGGTCCCCATCTATAAATGGCTGACTACATTGCTCCGGGCCCCTAGGTGAGGCAGAACATTATGGCAGAAGGGTGTGGTAGAGGAAAGCAGCTCAGGATATGGCACCAGAAGCACAAGAGTATACTTGGCTCACCAGGGACAAAATACATACCTCAAAGGCTTACTCCAAACAACCTACCTCTTTCAACCACATCTTACCTACCTACATTACCAACCAGTTAATTCTTATTATAAGATTAATACAAAGATTAGGTTAAGACTCTCACAACTCAATCATTTCATCTCTTAAATTTTCTTGCATTTTTTCACACTTAAGGTTTTGGGGACACCTAATATTTAAACCATAGCAGACACTTTATTTATATTATATTCTTAACAAAAAATCTACCATCATTATTAAGAAGGCATGAAGGTTTTGGAAGAAACCTACATGGAGACTTAGATGGGGGAATTTCTCTGCTATCCAGAGCACTGTCAATGGATTAAAGGATATTTTGACCACTTCGCTCTCATATTTATCAGCTTTTCATTACTACAATAAAATACCCGAGGCAGCCACATTAGAAAGAGAAAGGCTTATTTAACTCACAGTAGTGATAGTCAAATTCTATAAAGCATATCACAGGCTCAGATAAGGCCTCTCCTGGACTCCAGCACCTCATGGTGAATAGCAGGAGTACTTACTAGGAGCAAACAATTCCATCTCAAACCAGGTGCAGACAGCAAAAGAAGGATCCTACAATCCTTTTCCAGGGAAGATATCCAATAACCTTCTCTTAAGACCCCACTTTTCAAAGGTCCACAGCACTTCCCAATAGTGCCACCCCAGGAACCAAGCCTGTAATATATGGACCTTTGGGGGACTCTGAAGGCCTAAAGCTACAGCATATCCCATGGTTATTTCCTAGAAGGTCTTTGGACTCTAACAGTGTGTGTAGAGCTGCATTTTTGCCCCCAAGCCTGTTTCACTGGTTGCTCCTCTTTTGTCTGCTATTTAAGAACTAATATCCTGTTGGGTTTCACCCTTGTCGGTATATTAAAGATCAAGCTATTTAAAACACTTCAAATAAAAGAGAGTCAATATAATCAAGACTGGCTGAATAAGGAGGTGATTGATTTTTTTTACCTAATGAGTAGACCTGGGGTAAGGGTAGCTTCAAACACAATTGTATTCATGGCTTCAGAAAAGCATTCAGGACTCAATTTCTGTTTTCCATACTCATTTCAAATTCAGGGTCCATGTTTTAGTGAAATGGCAGAAGTGTGATCCTTCATTTCACTTCTCAGGTTCAAGTCTAGACAGAGAGATTACTTGCCACTACTTCAGAGAGTTCAGTAAAATCATCAGGATGATTTTATGATCTCTGAAGAGGTAGTTCCCAGCTCTGACCCCATCACTGTGGCCTGGGGGCACTGAGGCTCTAAACAGTCATGTTTGAGGACATGCTTTCTTCAGCTTCACTGCAATTATATTGATGGAAAGGAGGGACTTCTTTTTAAATATTTTTTTAATTTGTTGATGGAGCTTTATTTATTAATTGATTTATATGTGGTGCTGAGAATCAAACCTAGTGCCTCACACATGTAGGCAAGTGCTCCACCACTGAGTCACAACCCAGCCCTGAAGGGAGGGACTTTAAGGATGAAAACCAGCTTTAGCAAAGCTGAGGAAGTAGATGGTTGTTGACTCTTGAACAAATATTTCCCAATACCCAATTTTTTGGCTGCCTTTTAATCCAAATATTTCTTACTATGTATTCCATGAACTATCTTTATCTTTATACAGTGCATCTACCTTCTCCACAAAGAAGATGCCGTGACCAGTTCTAAGCTTAGTGTCTACCAGTGAAGTTCTTTTCATTAAGAAAAGAAGAAGCCCCTGAAGTACTCTATGAAAGTGAAGGGATAGAAGGAACATGGCCACTCTGCTGCCTAGCTGGGAGAGGGCTTCAGCTCACTTTGTTCCTCAACTCCTTCTGGATACTTCAGAAGTCTCTGAGAGTTGGGGAGTGGCTTAGGTCCTCCCAAATTTTGCCCAGATGCTGCCTTTCAGGAGTTAGAACTTTGGTGCATTTTCCTTTTCTCTTATGGCTGTGGTAAAATATGCTTGTGAGATACTTTGACACACATGAAACACTGCAAGTTTGCTTGGTTGCAGAAGAGGACTCAACTGTTAGGAGAGACAAACAAATCTGTGATATAGGAAGCCTAAGAAGAACATCACCAAGAATATTCCTGGGGGGAATCAAGAAGAGGCAGAACTGTGAGAGAAATGGGCAGAGAGTAGTTACTTATCTGGGTATTTTAGGCTCTCTGAGGAATATTTGAAATAAGAAATATAAATGTCAACTAAAAATTTGATGAACAAATAAAGAACTAAAGAATATATTCTTCTGCTGAAATATTTAATGACAAAACACTTTCTTTTTTGGGTAACAAAAGAATCATTGAAAACATGAAAGACATGTATATATGTGAGTATTGGCAAAAGTTTTGAATTGCAGGGATAAAAAATTATATACCTAGAAATTAAATAAATATAAACACAAATTATTTAAGCACTAAAATGAGTTTGTGCTTCCTAAAACAAGCAAAAGTTTAAATCAAGCTGCCTCAGATTCCTCTAAAACACAAAATATGAAGATAAGGCAAACCAAACTTGAAAGGAAAGTGACCACAACACTCAGAGTGACCAAGAGATCTTTATTGCAGCAGTGAGAAAGAGGCGAAGAGAAAGAGAAAGGGGGGACAGGCAGGAAAGAGTTTTTATAGCTAAAATCTAATGGTGTCTCTGGGTCTGCAAGCTGCCTTGTTGGCGTACAGTGATTGGATCATACAGTAGTTGCTAAGGGTGTCATCTTCTGCCTTCAGGCAGATGGGGCAGGGGTCAGATGTGGGTTTCCATTGCACCAGACAGGTGGGGGTTGAGTGTTCAGCCTTGGGTGGGGTTGAGTGTTCAGACTTGATGCAAACAGGTGATAAAGGACCAGACAGAAGGGGGTTTGAGTGCTGGGGTTATCTTGCAGCTAACATTTGTTCAGCCTGCCCTGCAGACAACTTAGTTTAGCCTGCCCTGCACCTAACAAGACTCAATTTCATAGAAGAGAAAATTGATAGAGATCTAAGAAGTTATGTTATGCCTATGCGTCATTTATAATTAAAAATGCCTGAAAATAATAAAATGAGAGTAATAATCATAACAGTGTAAAAATAGAAACTATTATACAAATAGAGCTCAACATTCATTAGTTCCTGTTCCAAAAATTAGTATATATCTACAGACACATTTAATTCTTACAACAAACCTATCAAGTACCATTTTTATTCTAATTTAACAAATGAGTACAATTCCAAGAAAAGTTAATTCCTAAAGGTCATGTAACTAATGCATAGGGGAACTGTGATTGATTCCAGAATTTCTGGCTCCAGAATATATGTTAAAATGGTTTTTAAATACTGTTACTGAAAAATATCAAAAAATACACTGTATCCAAATGAAAACTCAATATTGTAAATTTTGGAGATATAAAGGATTTCCCTATCTGGATTTTCCATTGACCAATGGATGTTGAGGCTCAAGGATATGATAAGTATTATAAAATATACAAGCAGGGAAAGTTCTGGAAAGAATTACAATATATTTGGGAATAGAAATTGTTGATTATATCCCTTTGTTAATTTTCCATATTTCTCAATTTGCATTGATTAAACATAATTTCTTTTATAATCATAAGAACACATTGTATTCTAACTCTCACAACATGACAGTTGAATTTTTTAAATATGCCTTAGTTTTATTTGTGTGAGTTGTCTTCTACTCTTGTCTTTTTAATTGGAATCACAGGATAAATTAGAAGGATTAGTTGTAAGCTTGTACCAGTCAGTGAATGAACCCTTGTCTTAGTTTCTCTGATGCTAAAATATGTATCATATTTCCTGTGCAGATCAGATATTAGAGGAATAAGAAGCCAAGAATTTGTGTGGGAGAACAAAGATTATTTTGTGTCTTTTACATTTTATTTCTTTGCTTGTTGTGTTTTAGATATATTTAAAGGAGGTCATGACCTTTGTGAAGGTTAAAAAACAAGAACTTTTAACTAATTCTATCCCCCTTTTCAGAAAATGCAGACTGATCTAAAATGAACCAACTGATCTAATCCTATATTGATGCAAACTAATATTCATTTTGACTGCAAAAATAATTCTAAAACTAACACAAAATAAAATCAGAGCAAAATTTTAACTTGGGCCATGCTGTTGAAAGACCTTAACATTAGTTTCTAAAAACTTCTATAGAGATTTGGGTTAGATTTTTATAATTTCCTGGAATAAGCTCTTACAAGGTCCTAACATGGTCAAATGCCATTTAAAGACCTACCCTGAGTGAAAGGTAGTTTCTGGAAAACCTACTCTATATACATATACTCAATGATGGAGAAGTATAGGTGAATGGGGAATTCAAATTATGAAACCTAATGTACAGGACTGTGCAATTAGTGACAGAATCTGTTTTAAAGAATTAATATTTTAGGGGGCCTAATTTACTAATTTTGTGTGAAATAGTAAGGGAGTCAGAAAATTTATCAAATAATGACAGGTCTAAGTTTGCATTAGCAAATTGGGTCTGATATGCAACTTCCTAATATACGTAGAACAGAGGAAAGTTGGAAATTTTGCATTAATTCATCCATGGACGATTTCTATTCCATTTTAAACTCTGTTAATCTCTTTGCTTGAAGTAACATCCTTCACTGTTGCCTTTTGGAAAACCTAGTTCAGCTAGAATAGGACAGTGATGGATCTTTTCTGATGAGTTTTTTTTCCCCTTGAAATCTAAAATATGATAACAATGCATGTATGGGTTGGCATTTCCCTACAAATACATTTTCTTGCATTCCATTATCAAATTCTGGAAGACAGGGAGGAAATTAACTAATTCTTCTCTAGTTCTATAAATAGAGTTTTGGAGATTCTTTTTTTAAAAAAAATTATAGGGACAATATCAGATTGAGATATTATTTACAATATAAAATATTCTGAAAGCAGATAAAGCAAAAACTGACATAAATATTTTCAAAAATGAACAAAAGCTTCATTATAATGGGAAATTTCAACACCCTTTGGGTAATTATGATTATATATACATACACATATGTAAATATAAATCGCCTGTGAATTATGATACATTACACAACAAAGGCATGTTACACAACAGCATGAACATGAAGTGAGTCCACTAACATGAAACAATTCTGGTAATTAAAAAGCTTACTAATGCCAAGGTGTACCATGTTAATTATGACAGAAACATGTTGTATAAATAGCAAAAGAAAATTTCAGTAAATCCTATCAAAATAGCATTATACTCCACAGGGGTTAGCCCAACACTTTCTGTGGTATATGTGAACAAAAAATTATGTGTCTTTAATAAGTGAGAACAGATATCAGTGACCAGGAAACTAACTCTAAAGCACTTCAATTTAAGGGGGAGACATGGTAGATAAAAAATCATCCTCCCATGGAGGCATGTGTGATTTGGAGAAACATTTTCAGGAGCAGGTGGAAGATTAGCTGCAATATGTAATTAGAACCCATATAAAATGTATGTATTTTCATATTGCAGAGCTGGTAGGAAGTAGTAAAAATCCCCAAGGTACAAAGTGCAAACAAAACAACAGCATGGGAAAGACAAGTAAATAATCAAAATGATAGTAAAACACCATCAAGACTGAACAATATGTTGTTTACAGAAGATGCAACTAAAATTTAAGAAAAAGCAAAGATTACATGTAAAAGGATGAAACAACAAACAACCAAAAAAACCTAGAAAAATACCAAACAAAAGCAAGCTTGTTACTATGAAACAAATTAGGTACATTTAAAAAGAAAATCCATTATTAGGGACAAAAGCTCAAGATAACTATTTTAACTATTTTAATTTTCATGCACCTAAGATAGTCTCAAAAGAGATATTACAAATCTGATACAAGTATAAAAAGAAATAGACAAAACCGTCATCACAGTAGGAAATTTCAACATTCTTTGGGATTATTTTTGTAGATAAAATGAACAAATAAACAATGAAGTTAAAGATTTAATTGAACACCATAACTATCATGACTGACCTCATCCATAGGTTTAAAATCTTGTTTTGAATTATGCATGTTCTTCTCAAGCATAGGTGAAATTTTTTTTTAAAAAAGACCATTTACATGATCCTAAAGAAAGTCAATTATTACAAAAGAACAGGAATATACATACAATGACCACATGGCAAGTAATTTAGAATATTAAAAGTAAAATTAAAATTATAGAGTTGAGAATTCTATAACACATAAATAAACAACTTACGTCAGAAGAAATCATCATGAAAATTTTTAAATACTTTCAACTTTATAATAAAAATAATTAAAGTTAAATTTATATGAGAAAATCAAGGAAATTTTCAAAGCAGAGTTAGGGTTGTAAATGTCCAAAAGTGGAGAAAAAATGAAAGTTAAAAGTGAAGTAACTATGAAGTTAGTACTTTCAAAGAATGAAAGCCAAAAAATTGGAAGTTGAGAGGAAAAAAAAAAAGGACACACATTAATGAATAGAAAACAAAGACACAAGATCATTGATCAACAGAGTAAAAATTTGTTATTTCATAAAACCTAATGTGATGGGTAAACCTCTATTGACCTTGCAAAGGAAAAAATAATAAAGGTTTAAGGTAACAATAAGAGGAATGAAACAGGAGGACACAACACCCATGCAGCATACATTGCAAAGACCTTGAAGGCATTTCCAGATGCCTGATAAAGGATCTTTAGGGAACAATAACTAACTCTCTTGCTGCAGACAACAAAAATGCCTGATGGGAATAGAGGACCCTGTTAGCCAGTGTTGATGGCCTAAAAGGCTGGTGACAGATTTCTAGGCAGGAATTTGGAAAAGAGAAGAATTCAAAAAGATGAGTCCAGAGGTTTCAGTCCCAGAGTACACCATTCCAGGAAATTGGACTTGAATCTCAGCTGTTTCTTGCTAATGTATTAAGGCCATGGGACAGGGGTTACAGTTCTATATTTAGGAAGTTAAGATCTATATAAAGCCCTTCTCTGAACAGTATGCTTCTTTTGCCTTACTGTACTACCTAGAGCTACAGGTAGTAGCTTTTTTTCCCCAATATTTTAAAATCTATTCTAACTTGTTATACATGACAGCAGATTTCATTTCAATTAATAGTATACATATAGAGCACAATTTTTCATGTCTCTACTTGTACACAAATAGTCACACCATTCGTGTCTTCATACATGTACTTAGGGTAAAGATGTCCATCTCAATCCACCATCTTTCCTTCTCCATTGCCTCCTCTCTTCCCCCCCCCGCCCTTCCCTTTACCCTATCTAAAGTTTAGAGCTGCAGTTTTTACACTAGGACATTGGTCCATCTCAGGAGGCACCCAAAAGATAGTTCTACTTGGTAAACACCAAGTGCTGAAAGAACCAGTGGCTAAGCCCACTACCCTTCTGAGTTACAGATTCTAGCATACAAATCCCTTCTCTCATTTGGGGGTTAAAAACATTCCACAGATTATATTCTTGTAATTATTTTGGTACTGTAAATAATTCCAGCCTTTTTCCTGGAAGAAGAAAATAAAAACCCTTTTTAGAAGCTAATATTATTGTATATCATCTCTAATTATATAAAATGTAATTAAAATCTTACATACACATAGCATTTGTGTTCACTTGTACCGATGTGCTGCTTAGCTATTGTGTTTCCCTTCAACTTGTTAAGATTTATTGTGTAGAGTCATGAAACAGGTACATCAGAGATTATAAAGATATTTAAGATACTTTAATAGTCAATGGGATATTAGCTAATTTGGGCAAACTGTCCTACATTGTCAGAAAAACAAGTCTAGGGTGTTACTTGTGGATGTTTTGATTTCTCTCAATAATGTCAATTGCTATGATGAGGACTTCTATATATTTTGTTTTATTTATCATTCATGCTTGATTTTTTTCAGATGCAATTATAAATATCTTAACTTTTCATATTCTACTTTTTCTAAATATAAAATACAAATGATTTATATTTTACTTTAGCACTACTGCTAAAGTAAATTATTTTTAGTAAGTGGGCTGTCAATTAATTCTTCATCTTACAACTTTGAAAGAAATATCTAAAATACTACAAAGAAATTTTTATTAATAAGATTTTTAAAAATTTAGTCTGGATAATTATGTTGCAAATAGCTTCTTCTGCTCTGTAGCTTATCTTTTTACTTCTTTAATGCTGTCAGTTGGTAAGTATGTAGTCTTCCTTTATGTTGTTTAATTTCTAGATATTTTTATGGCTACTACAGTGTTGGCCTTGTTTAAAAAACATTTTCCTAGAGCTTGTACAGACATTTTCTCTACATTTTGTTATTTTGCCTTTAATTTTAATTTGTAAAAGAAAAGAAAAATGTAATAAATTTTTAAAATGGTATCATAATAGGAATCAAGGTTTATTTTTCCCCATGTTGATACGCATTTGAACAGCCTCTTTTTTTTTTTTTTGGATTGGTACCAGGGATTGAATTCAGGGGCACTTGACCACCGAGCCACATCCCCAGCCCTTTTTGGTATTTTATTTAGAGACAGGGTCTCACTGAGTTGCTTAGCACCTTGGTTTTTTGGGGAAGGCTGGCTTTGAACTCTGATCCTCCTGCCTTAGTCTCCAGGTCCACTGGGGTTACAGGTGTGCACCACCTCACCTGGCTGTCAATACTGACTTGAATTTTGATTTAAGAAACCATGCCCAGCTGAACAGCCTCTTTTTTAACAAAAGTTGCTTAGCAGTTCCCACTTTATCAACAATTAAATTATCATATATGATTGGGTCTGCTTCTGCATTTTTACCTTATTTCAAAGCAGCCATGAGATTGGCATCTTGTAGCAATGGCCATATGCTAAAGGCTTGGTCACCAGTCTAGGTTGCTACCTGTGGAGGTCTTTGATTTCTCTCAATAATGTCAATTGCTATGATGAGGACTTTTATATATTTTTTTTGTTTATCATCTATGCTTGATTTTTTTTCAGATACAATTATAATATCTTAAGTTTTAAAATTCTACTTTTTCTAAATATAAAATACAAATGATTTATATTTTACATTTGTATTCAGCGAAACTGCTAAAGTGACTTATTTTTAGTAAGTGGCCTTTCAATTCATATTACAATCACATCAGTCTACAAACATGAGTATTTTAATAACATAATTTCATATCTCTATAACTTTGGTATTTCTTTCTTGACTTATTGTAGTGGCTAAAGTCATCAATGAATGTTGAAACAAAGTAGCAATTAGAGAGTTCCTCAAGTAGGTTGCTTGTTTTACCTATTTTTTACAACTCTGCCTGATTAAGAAATTCATTTCTAATTGTAACTGATGTTGAAGTTTATGAAATGCTTTTTTAACAGTTGAGATGATTGCATTATTTTTTTCTTTTGTATTCTGGGAATGTGATGAGTTATTTTGAGTTTAAGATGTTCTTAAAAGTTTCATTTCTTAGATAAATCTGGTTCCTGATTATATATTTATATACTCATGCTTTATTCAGTAATATTTTGTTTAGGATATTTAAATCCACCTTCAATATTGACACTAGTCTATACCTTCATGTCCTCATCTTTATTATGTTTCATAGCATAGTTACCTTATGAAATTCTCTTGAGTTATAAATCTGGTGGGTTTTTCTTGAAGTATTCACTGATTGTGATGATCCATTTCAGAGACTTGACTAGAGTAAGGGACACTCTTGTTCTCAGAGCTCTAACAGGCCCCGAGTCTATCCTTCTTTGGAAAGAGAAGGCCAGTGGATGGAGTGATTGGGTGGCCCTAGGTGTGTCACTGAGAGTGTTTCTGGATGAGATTAAGTCAGTACCCATTGTAGGTGAACTGAGGGGGGAGATCTGCCTTCAAAGCCAGCAGGCACCATAGGATCAACTGGGGATCCAGATGGAACAAGATGGAGAATAAATTCTCTCTTCTGGAATAGAGCCATCTACTTCTCCTGACATTGATCATTAAACATCAGCCTTGGCCACGTTTGGACTCCAGGAACTTGTGTCAGCTTCAGAATCCCAGCCCGCAGCTCTCTGATCTCCACCTTGGACTGAGACTTATATGGTAACTTTCCGTGTCTGATACCTTTGGACTTGAACTGAGCCATACTTCCAGCATCCCGGAGTCGCCATCTTCTAAACACCCTGTCCTGGGACTTCTCAACGTCTACACTCACAAGCCAGTTCCCTTAACATATTCCCTCTCTTTTATCTATCCATTCTGTTTAGTTTCTCCAGTGATCTCAGACTAAACAGAGAACATTTCTTTTTTGACAAGTTCTAAAGATCAAATTTGTTTAGTATTTATAACAATGTCCATTTTTATCACTTCTTTTGTTAGTTTTAATAAGTAATATTTTTTAGGAGTTAATTTGATTAAATTCAAGTTTATTGGTACAAGTTGTCCATCATACCTATATATAATTGTCCTTTTTGGGGGTATGATTTAGTTGAAGAACTTTTTTACTTTCCATTTTAAAGTAATTTCTTGTTTCTCACATTCATATTTCAAAGAATCACTAATTTTGTCAGATTTCTCTGTAAAACAACTTTGACTTTTCTTTTCTTTGTTTTCTGCATGCTTTACATTTTATTCATTTCTGAATTATATACCTTTCTTTAACAGTTGATTTTAATTTTAATTCATTCCCCCGATTTTATGTGAGGGATTGAACTCAGAAACTTGAACATGCTAAGTATGTGTTCTAACTCTGAGCTGCATTCCCAGCCCCCAGCTGTAACTTCTTAATGTTTTTTTTTTTTTTTAAATATTTAAATCCAGGATTCTTTCTTTCTTAATATATACATGTAAGGCTATAAATTTCCCTCACAACAAAGCTTTAGTTGCACGTAGAAGCTTCTAATATTAAGTATGTTCTCTTAGAAATATGATTCTTTCTTGAAATATGGGTAACTTTTTTTTTTATTTTTTATTGTTGGTTGTTCAAAACATTACATGTTTCTTGATATATCATATTTCACACTTTGATTCAAGTGGGTTATGAACTCCCATTTTTACCCCATATACAGATTGCAGAATCACATCAGTTACACATCCATTGATTAAAGTTTAATTTAGTTTTTGAACTTTTTGGGGGAAGGAGGGTACCAGGAATTGAACTCAGGGGCCCTCAATCACTGAGCCACATCCCCAATCCTATTTTGTATTTTATTTAAAGACAGGGTCTTACTGAGTTGCTTAGCTCTTTGCTTTTGCTGAGGCTGGTTTAGACTTGCAATCCTTCTGCCTCAGCTGCCTGAGCCACTAAGATTACAAGTGTGCACCATTGTGCCTGGCTTCTGAAAAGTTTTTAATCATTTTAAATTTACTGTGATTTTCTTTGTGACCCAGCATATAGTAATTTACTTTAAAAGTATTTTATGTGGACTCAAATAGATGTATATGAATTTTAATTCCACATATACTCAATATTCCAAAACGCATGGTTATTATTGCTTTACATATCCAATATTCACTTAGATTTCATACATGTGCATTTTACTGATGCACTCTGTTTCTTCTTCTGTCTCTGAACTCTCTGGGATCACTTTTTCCTCTTTGAAGAACATGTTTAAGTATTTCCTTTAGTATGGGTTTGCTGGTGGAAATTCACTCAGTTTTTGTTTGCCTGAATATTTCTTTATTTTAGCTTAATATATTTCTGGATATTTTTGACTTATTATCTGGAATTTTTTTTCTTTAAAGAAAATTATTGTTACTGTTCTTTGGTCTTCTAATCTTCATCTTTTCATTTAAGAAAATAGTTTCCAGTGGTTTTGAGCTCTTTGAAGGAAATGTTTTCATATTTTTGGCCACTCTATTTCTTTGTCTAGTACATAGAATTTTAAAAATCCTGTTTGCTGTTTATAAGCATTTCTCAAGTCTGTGTCTTCACATCTTGGCCAATTTGGGAAAAGTTAAAAACATGATTTCTTCATATGTTGTTTCCACTTCACTCTCTTCCTCTGAGAATTCTAATTACACAATTGTGAGGTATTGTCTGCCTTTATAAGATTCTTCTTCATCTTCTTTCCTAAAGTTTCTCTTAGGAAACTTTAACTTTAGATATTTTACTCCATTCACTAGTTCTCTATTTAGTTGTTTCTAAATGGTATTAAGTCTAAATATTGAGCTCTCAATTTTGGTGAGGATCTTTTGAAAGAATCTTTGATCTTTCCACTTCCATTTATTTCAACAGAAATTCTTTGTCAAAAGTTTTAATCCTATGCCATATTTCCTTGGATATACAGTGTGTATAATTCTTTCAAAGTACAATCTCCTGTGAAACCATTCTTATTGTTTGGTTTTTGCTGTTTTTCAGTCATAATATTATATATTTTCATGTGTATTCTTAGTTTTCATCTGTGCTAACCATGGAATATGAGTAACAGGAAATATTTGGTCTCACGATGATAAATTTCTCTGTTCTGTCAGGCATCTGGGGACATTAGATATCCTTTAGCAACATAAGTCAATTTGAGAGACTAAAATTATTCAAAGGCATCAGGTCCTCTTGAGGGCTCCTCTATTTCTGGATCATTTTTATTCCTGTTACATAGCCTTTTGTTATCCCAGTCTGATCTCTACAGCTCCAGACACAACTTCCTGTCTCTTATCTCTGTTGGCTCTTGTATGACTGTTACAGTTGCTACAGCAGGGGCTTCTTATGTTTGGAATTTGGTCCTGGTCACATAAATCTCCAAATGTATTCTCTCACTTTCCCTGAAATGTGCCACCCAATATCATCAATGTACTTTTTGCCTACTTATATTTACTAGAGTTGTCTTTTGTAACTTGCAACTATCTTTATCTTAATGTTGAAACACCTTTCATTTGTAGAATACTCCATTTAGTTTACAGATATGTTTCTTGAACTTGATTTGTTCAAATTTTATTTAGACATTCCATATATGTATTTATGAATGAAATCATATTCTTTTGTGTATCTTTGGCTAGAATGTAGGGATATGGAAGCTTTGAAAAATGAGTTTGGATGATACTGAATTTTTGGTAACTATAAAATTGCAAATTTATTTCAAAACACAGTTATCCCTCAATATTCCCTGGGGATTGGTTCCATGACCCCCATGGATACCAAACTCCACAGATGCATTAGTCCTTTATGCAAAATGGCATGGTACTTGCATTTAACCTATACACATTAAATCTTCTCTGAACAACTTCTAATACCCAATGCAATGCAAAAGCTATGTAAATAGTTTTTATTTTGCATTGTTTAGGGAATAATGACAATAGACTTGAAACAGATTATATTCTTATTCAATACATTCACAGGTGGATTGTTTTTCTCCAAAATATTCTTTGATCTAAGATCAGGTGAATTGGCAGATGTGAAACCCATGGACACAGAGGGCTGGTTAAATATAACTATAATATAGTGGCATTCATTTTTTTTTCAAATTGTTCCATATAATTCTCACTTTACATTCTTCCATGTGTACTTCATAGTCACTCTGACTCAATTAACCACTTGGAATTCTGACTGAAATTGTTAATTTGTGTAAGATTGGCATTTTAATGACTTGTCCTTTTTTCTAGGAAGTAAATGTTTTTCTCTAATATAATACAAATATTTTAATACAAACATTTTTCACTTCTTATAAAGCTAATAATAATACAAACATTTTTCACTTCTTATAAAGCTCGGTGATCATCTCAATATTAGGCCCTGTACCTTTGTTTTCTTTTATTTATTCTGACTTTTATTTATTCTGATTTTTTGTTTGTTTGTTTTGATATTATTCAGCTAGGATCTCGCTCTGTTTCTATTTCCATTTCAAAGCATTCTTGTTAATAGAAACTATACATTTTGGCATATTTGTTATACATGCAGGGGCTTTATCAAAATCTCTTAGTAATTCTAAGCTACTTGTTAGTTATTGGTTATCTATCTTGTGTTTTCTAGGTCTTTTCTTTTTCATTATTAATTTGAACATAGTCAGGTATGTGCAATTTTACATGGTATTTTGGACATATGTAGAGTCAGACATTGTCAATTTAAGTAAATTCGCTTCCTATTTTAAAAAACAAATAAGTATATGAAAAACGTAAATGTGAATAAGTTAAAAATATCCTTTTAAGTATTTTGAATGGTAATAATTTTACCCTTTTCCTATATTTTATAGTAATTTCATAAACTGAAATACATTAAAAACATAACGTGAAACAAGAAAAATGCTGAAATACCTTTCAATTCTGGAATAAATCAATCATGATGCATAGTAGATGTATTTATTAAATGTGATGATTAAAATTATATTTACAAATTTTACTCTATTTATAAATGAAATTATATATTTTTGTATATGTTTAACATAACTAAGATTTACACATTTGAAAAAAATTAAAAATGAGTTTGGAAGCTTCAATATTTTTTTATCTTACACCTACTTCAAAAACATACATATATTTGTTATTTAATGTTGTTCCTTTCTTTTTTAGTTATATTTTCAAGAAAATCTTTTGATTTTTATATAATTACTTTGTCAAATTTTCTGAAGCATCTCGAATCAGTTTTGCAATTTTTTTTTCAGATAACTTTACATTTCTTTTAGATTCTCAACTTATTGCCTTAATACTGTATCGAAAATTTTTTTTCCAGGTACTTTTAATGCTTCTTGTGTCTGCAATTGCATATCTACTTACATTTGTAAGGCTGTTAATTTGGTTATTATCCATTATCAGTCTTATCAAGTTTTTTTTTTTCTATTTTGTTTTTAAATAGAAACTATTCAATCTTATAATAATTTACTAATTTTTTTCTTCTTTCGTTTATCTTTACACAACACTGTTCTCCTGCTATCTACATAATTCATTATCAGTCTGTCATTTTTTATTAAAAAAACTTTAAAAAAGAAAAATCTAAAATTCCTCTTTGGACAGCTTTATCTCTATATCACATAATTTGGTAGGGCTTCAGTTTTTGATGTTTAGGTTTATTTTTTTTTTTTTAATTTTTACTATGGGTTCAAGAAATGTTTAGGAAGCAAAGTCAACAGTGGCTTTGGGGCTTTGCCAAAGCTACAAAGGTTAATATATGACTTAACCTTTGTTCTGACAAGTCAACTGACCCAAGAATTGTCCATGTTAAATTCTCCCTTCCAGTTTGGCTTCTGGGTCTCAGGCCTCCTTGGTAGAAAGGATTGGGGCTGGGGCTAGAATGTGAGGTTGACAATGGAATTCTTATCACTCTTCCTCCATGACAGGGGTACTGGCAGGCTCCTGCTGCCTCCCTGCTCTCTAACAGGCTTCCCAGACAACAGAAGGCTGCTCCTGCTGTCTTCAGAGCTTTCTAGGATTAAGACCTTGTTTGTTCCTGGGTCTGACATTAGGTCTCTTTTCTTCTTAAAGTCATTCTAGCATGGATTTGGAGCTGGTGTGGGTAGAAGGCATCTTAAAAAGTATTCAGTAAGCTCTCCTCAGTAATATAGGTCTCTCTCTTGGAATAGTTTTTAAAGTTGCTAATCATCAGCTTTTCCTCTCCTGTTGCCTTAACTGAAACCTTTATTAGCTCTGTCTTGTCCTGCTAAAATTGTTTCTCAACTAGAGTGTCTCTAGCTTATATCACCTTAAAATCAATCTATCCTCCATCCTCTCAAAGTTATCCTTGAAAACACCAAGTTAGCTTATGAACTTTCTTTGCCACGTTTTCAGGGTTTTTCACTGCTTACAAAATCACAGGGAAGTCGTAAGTCCTCAGAGGACTTACAAGTCCCTTTCACACCAGGGTAGCTTATCATTAAAACATTCTCCTGAAACTCCCCCTTTTCTTTTTCCTTCAGCATGTCTGTCTTTACCACTTTCTGTTGCTAATATACTCATAGCCCATATGCTAAAATCTCCCAATTAGTTGCTCTCCTCTAGTTATCATTTCAGATTTTCCTTAATCATTTATTCTAATACCAAGGTTAAAGAGACCCATTGGACATTTTGGGGAATAATTTGTTTCTGCATCCATTTTTTTTTTTTAACTAACCTGGGTAATCATTCAAGTCAAAGTATGTCAAAGACCATGAATGATCATTAGAACAAAAAAGAATATGAAAATTTAAAAGAATGCATTTCATTAAGAATAAATTGATTGCATAGTATCAATGCCATTATACAGTTCCTTTATCTTATATTCAAATGGTAAAATTTTAAGGGTATACATATCATAAGCAACCGTCTAGAGTGTAAAATAGGTGGATCACTGGGATTGCTCAGTGAAATAATTTTTCTAATTAAAATTAATCTGCAAGAAGCCCATCAGCAACAATAATCAGAAGCCATAATCAGCCATTTAACATGTAACTATAAGGTAAGTTTGTGTCTGCCACAAAATCCAGAAACTGGGCTTGGTGAGAAGCTTGACTACTAATCAAAATATCAGGCATTTATGTCCATATTGCTCCTGTTGGGAAAAAGATAAATGTGAGAGCCCAGCATCTGTGTCTTGGAGTTGCCAAGCACATCCACTGAGTGACCATTCTCTTGGCTTAAATAATAAAACATATTGAAAGGGGGTGTGGGAGTCCACCCGCGCCTGCACTGCCAGCAGGATGACAGCTGCAGGCCAAGCTCGCATCATCCTCTATTGTAACAGCCAGTTGGTCATGGAACTGCACTTTGCCAACAAAAAGGCAACATTGTGTTTGGAATCCTGCGAATTTCATGCTTCTTTACCCCACATTACAAACTGTAGTCAAGGTGAAAATATCAATTTTTTTGTTATTAGTTTTCTTGTTAAGAAACAATTCATGACTTTATAACTCAACAGATTGGACACAATGAAACAGATAGAACAAACCACTAGGACTGGCTTTAGTACAAGGAAACAAAATGACAGAGAATCTGTCACTGATTGGTGGATTACTAGGAAGAAATGGGAAAGATGATTTCATGACTTCTTGTAAGTAAAATTCCTTACCTTTATTTATTGGGAGGAGAGAAAGTCATCTTTTTCACAGAAGAATTATTGCGCTTTGTGTAATATTTAAGTAACCAGTATAAGGTGACATACAAAACGGAAGTCAACATGCTTGTCTTCAAGTGGAATTACCTTCATTTATCTTGTTTAACTATGGGATCATTAAGGCCAGAGAGGAGCAGGGGAGAAAAAGGAAGGTTAGGTGACAAGAAGTATATTAGGGACCTGAACCAAAGGAAAAATCCATCTGAGTTGAGTAATTTTGTTTTCTCTGTAATCCCAACTGAATTATTAGTTCAGAAATGAAATTGAGAAGTGATTTAGAGAAACTTTTATATATTACCCAAAGAGAAAAAAAATGTAGACTCCAAACACATTGAAAAAAAATCATTATTTTTCAGATGGTTTAGATGATCATGATACACATGATTTATAGCTTGTTATTCATTCCCACAGTATCTGAAGTGTGGCCCTGGAAACACAAGCTCACAGTCTACTAATAGACACTGTGCATAAGAAAAGGGTCCCTTGACAAATAGGTTTTGTTTTCTAATTTCTAGGGACACAAATAGAATTATTAATGTGATACAGAACAAAATTATTCTCAATGTTGAAAATTGAAAACCTTTTCTCTAAGATCCAGAAAAAAGACAATGTCCACTCTTAACACTTTTTTTCAATGTTATTGAAAATCCTTTCCAGAGAAATAAAGCAAGAGAAGAATAAAGAAGGCCACTAACTAGGAAAGGAAAAAGTGAAATTGTTACTGATTGTCAATCACTTGAACTTATACATATTATATATACATATATGTATATATATAATTCTAAATATTCCACCAGAAACTACTATAACTAATAAAATAATTCAATGAAGTTGGAGAGTACAAAATCAACATACAAAACTCAGTAGCATTTCTACATACTTAGAATGAAATAAATACTAACAATGAACTAAGCAAAACAGAACAATCCCATTTACAATAGCTACAAGAAAAGCAAAAACAAAAGAAAAATATCTTAGAAATAACTTTACCAAGGAAATGGACAATCTGTACAATGAAAACTATAAAACTTTAATGGCAATTCAAGAGGATGTGAATAAACTGAAAGACTCCCTGTGTTCAATGAATGGACATTGTTGTAATGTCCACACCTACCAAAACATTTTACATATTTAGTAAATCTCTATGAAAATTCTAACTTCATTTTTCATGGAAGTAGAAAAAAAAAGTCTTAAAAGTCATATGGGAACCAAAAAAAAAAAAAAAAAAGGCCAAATAGTCAAGGCACCACAACCCCAAAGAACAAAGTGAGAGGTATCATACTACCTGATATCAAACTGTACCACAGAGCTAAAATAAAACAACACAGCAATGATGTAAAAGTAGGCACATCCATTAATGGAACAGAATTGGGAGCACAGAAATGAACTCAACACATGTAGAGTCAACCAATTTTTGACAAAGGGGATAAGAAATCCCAATGAGTGTCTTTCCAATAAAGAGTAGGGAAAACTAGATATCCATATGAAGGAAGAAATCAACTCAAAATGGCTTAAAAGTTTAAATATAAGTCATAAAACGGTAAAACTACTAGACGTACATGGGGCAAAAAATCACAGGATATTGTTCAAAAGCTTCAATATGGAACCATTTCAAAGAGGGTCAAGAAAATAGAATTTCCCAAAATTTTTAGGTCAGTAATTTTTGCAGTGAGGTTCTTACAGGACTAACACTTCATGAAACAAATTTAGGAAATATAATATTGACAATGTTCATGAATCCTTGTTTCTGAACCATTGTCACCAACTTCATTACAATTTTTTTCTTTTTCAATACTGAGAACAAAATCAGTACTTTGCATGTGCTATGCATCCCCACTCTACCCCATTTTCTTTCTTTAATTCTATTTTGAAATAGAGCCTCACTAAGTTGTCTAGTCTGGCCTGGAACTTACAACTCTCCTGCCTCAACCTCCAGAGTTACTGGGATTACAAGTGCCCCCCTCCCCACTTGCCTGGCTTCATTACATACTTTCTATTGTTCTATAAGGATGACTTTGTGTCTCAAGAGTAGCCATGTCTTGAAAGGAGACTGGAAAGATAATTTTGTATCCTTCTGACAAAGGGGTGAAATCTGAGTAAAGAAATTTATTGTTTAAAGAATCAATTTTCTTTTTTACATTCCCTGACTGCCTTCCCATTCAACATCAAGTTTAAAATTGACATAAAAGCTTATGAAAGTTTTAAAGAAATGTGATTTCATCAGCTGACTTCTCATCAATGATACAGAGCCTAGAAAGGTAGTTAATAATGAACTCAAAGTGCTCAAAGGGGGAAAAAATACTGTTACCCAAGAATCTTATATCACCAAATCTATCTTTAAAAATGAAAGACATTCCCAGATTAAAAACTGAAAGCATTTTTCACTAGAAAGTTCTTCAGGCTGAAAGCAGATGACCCCAGATGGTAATTTTAATTCACATGAAAAAACATGGCACAGGTAAAAGTAATTATGTAATTAAAATCTCATATTTTCCTTCATTAATTGATTTAAAAAACAATTGTTTAGTAAGTACAATCTATAAGTATACATATTTATGTGTTGATTTGACTCCCTCCCATATGCCCTTCAATCCTAGCCCTACCTGTCTTCTGAGGTCCTTTTTGGGGCAGTTTTCTCCTACTTCTCATATATGCAACCACTACTCATTTGGGTAGTGCTACTTATTGAATAAATTTGGTTAAGTTTATGGCATTATGAAAATAACCAAGAAACATCTATTGATTCTCTGTTCTCACTAGCCATGACATTTTGTTTCATAGCCAAATTTGTGAATTCTCCTCTTACTTCCTCAGTTTCTCTGACTTTATTCATCCTTGATTCACTTGGGTCATATTTTGCTCATAATACCATACAAAGAGCTCTTTCTGAAGTTGCTGAAGGTCTATATTTCTCTAAATGTAAAGCTTGGGTTTATGCTCCCTTGACTGTTCAGCTGCCTTTAACAATGCTGAGCACTCTATACTTCTTTAAACACTATTTTCCATAATTTTTGGATGTGACCCAATGGTCCCTCCTTCCCAGTTTCCACTGGACCATTTTTCTTGGCTATTCAATCATTAGTTTCTTCAAGATACAGCCCTAGTAATTTTTTTTTCTTCCTCCCCATGTAGAGTCAGGATTTCAAGATGATGGAGATTCACCACCCCCCCAACACTTTCTATATCTATATTCCCAATTAATACTTCATAGGAACTCCCAAATACTATCTCCACTGCCCTGAATGTTTTGTCCACTTAGATGCCTGTGTCAAGGTTTCTGTTATACTCTGAGCTCTGAACTTAACATTTTATGCTCCACTTTGTGATGCTGTGACTGGTACCCTGTAAACCACATTTCTTTTTGGCCAGCTGGCTTTCTTACAGCTTCTGCCAATAGGGGTATTAATGAGAGACTGAAGGCTGGATGAAGAAATGGCTCAGAGTTCATTTTCTTTTTCATCTTCTTTTTTTCTTCTTGTATGAGTTTGCTTCCTGCAGACTTATTCCTGCTTGAGTTTACTCTCTGTTGGTGTTTCCATTACAGAGGACCTTTCCTAAATCAACAGATGAATCTAGTTTGAAGATCTTCCAATACTTGCAGAAATTAATTCAGCCCAGAGGTACCAGAAGTAGCTGCTGTAGCCTGTTCCTCAGTTGTCCCAGGGCCCTGGGGTCACATCTTTGAATTTAGAAACACCCGATGTAGGCCAACAGAGGTGCCTCCCTCTTAGAGGTCTACCTTGCAGGATTGCCAGGAATCTCCTCTAAGATACCAAGTTGTTCTCTGTATTTCCTTTACTCCCTCATCTAAAGGGATGACAGATTACTCTCATAGTTTTACACCTTTGCAATATCTTTTCACCTTTTCATTAGTTAATAATTGCTGCAGTCTGGCTGGGAAAACTAACCTGGGGGGAGTGACAAGCAACTTGTGAAGGTTGATACAGTGGGAGCTGCTTTATTCCAGGACAGAGAAGTATATATACCCAACTAATTACACACAGCTTAACTTAATTAACATAAACTAGATACAGCAGTCAACCAATAAGGAATCCTCATCATCTTAATGATTACACACAGCTTAACTTAATTGACATAATCTAGACACAGCAGTCAGTCATTAAGGAATCTCTATCATCTTAATGGCTCGCTGGTGTTACTTCTCAAACCACTCCTCTAGGCAAAGTGCCAGGCGCCATCTTGACTTGGTTGTGGCTCTCAACATCTCCCGCCTTCTGTTTAATTAAACAACAAGTATGTGGCTTAGGGACCGTGCCTGTTTTAGGTTGTCCAATACTACATATGGTCCTTATCCGTCATTGGATGGTCTGACCTCAAATCCTCAGCCTCCTGTCTTAGGTTGGTACCATTGCAATTGGATCTTACCCATCTTTGACTATCGGCCCAACACACTTAGCCATACTTACACAAACACCATAAATAATCTGCTACAAGCAGAAGGGGAGGATACAAAACGCCATGATACCAAGCCAATTGATGGCTCCAAGTAAGAAGCCCTTGGTAAAATTGTACCACAGATGACACCATCAGCAAAGATACCCCAGTACTACCACAACTCGTTGCATCAACAGATAGTTCACAATGCATGTAAGTAACACATACCAGGTAAATCACAGTCCAGGTAAGTTCACAGTCCAGGTAAGTTCTGCAGGCAGCTAGCTTGATCTGAAGTCTCGTCCAGTTCTCAGCAACACTGGAAATCTCTCCACCCTCACCAGCACTGGGACGAAGGCAGGAACTCCGACAATGATGGCTAAAGAAAATCCTGTAGTATTCCAGCAGGAACTAAGAAAACAACCTTCTGAACAATATAGTACATTATCTCAAGGTTTTTTACATTTGAAACAGGCCTTAATGGTGCTCATTACTCATTAGCCTCCAGGTGTGGGAGAACCACTGTAGCTATTGGCATTGGAAATAACCAAACTTCAGAGATGCCAGGGCGTCATCCACTGCTGGCTGCAGCGTCCTCGGGCAGTCCCATGGTGGGGGGGGAGCCTGCAGCCGTTGCCATGGCTGGCTGGAAACCCACATTTGACTCAAGTTATTCAATGGCTTCTCTCACCTCTGAGGATGAAACAAAATTCTCATCTCTGTTGTAAGATTTCACATGTCTTTGCTCCTCTCTTTCTCTCTTTCCTTCACCTGGTCTCTTTCCTCCCCAGGCACTCTGCCCAGCACTGATAAATTCTTTCAGAACTGTCAAATTCACTCTGCTCCTTCCCTAGACTCTTTATTGCCGTCTCTATTTGGAATGTTCTTCCTGTTACCACGTTTTTTCTATTTGACAATTATACTTCAGAGTTTGGGTTGAATGTTCTTTTCAGAACAGGTTTGCTTGTTCTTCAGTTTAGATCAATTTCTTTAGTTTTATAATCTCAAAGAGACAGAGTCTTTTCTATCTTGGCACATATATTGCATATTAAATGTGATCTTTGATTAAATGATTAGATTATCTCATGTAATAGATTGCAAACTCCATGAGAAAGAGTTTTACCAATAATTGTATTCCCAATACCTAATGGTATGGATGGGAAATTGTGAAAATCATAGGTTTACAATATGTTAAATAAACTAGAAATATACATCATAAATATATGTTAAATAAAATAGAAATGTACATCATAACATAAAGGAATATGAAAACAGACATACTTTATGGATGGGAAACTATATATATGAGGCAAGACATGCGCTATAATATGTATCAAGTGATTTGTTCATTTTATTTTTATTGATGCAATTTTTTAAACCTTCAAGTTTTCCTTTATGAGATTCCAATGAGGAAAAATTTCAGTAAAAGTTTATTTTCAGTTAGTTGTGAATATGTACATGTGTTTGGTGACAATGTTACATAGAGTTGCTAGGAAGACAAATGTGGGCACCGCAATCTGGTAGTTCTAAAGAGAGGTCTACTCAATAACGAAAGTTTTAAAATAGCCTCCTCTTTAGCTGAACACCCTGCCTACAGTTTTTCATACCATGTTCAGTTGAGGCCATTGAGACAAATGTGCCATTACTATAGAGATCTAATCATGGTTACAAAACCAGATCTGGTCATCCGCCTATTGGGAAATGTAAAATATTTATTAGGAAAAAAAAAAGCAAGAATGTGTCTAGGAGCTAATAAGGGGGATATAATTTCAAATAAATTCCAGGTTTTTAAAAATATTTCAAGTACAATTTTTTAATATTTCAAATAGATATTTGACTATAAATTGTTTCATCATTATAAGAGTTCCAACTGCCATTGTCTAAACTGTCATGCAATTTATTTATGCAAATATGTACACACACACACACACACACACACACACACAAGGCATGTTGTCCTATTGGCCAGTGCCTAGAAGTTTGAATTGAAATTTAGTGAATAATCTAATTTCTTTTCTATTTTAATGACAATTTAAAATATTAGAAACATTCAGTTCTTTCTGTGGTAGGAAAAGATCAACCTCATTTCACATATAAAAGCAGAAGCAAGAAACAAAATTCTTAATTATGTTTATTACTTTTCATGAAGAAATATTACACATATAAAATTCACCAAAGAATTTAAAAGTTATTGGGTCATTAGTTTTAAGCCCTACAGGCAAGTTTCAAAATGTGTCTTTCTTATAGTCCCCTTTCGATCTTTAAAGAGAGAGAAGAGGGAATCTATTTTACAGAATGGAAAACAATTATATAGAAAAAACTCAAAAAAAATTCTTAACCATGGTATAAAATTACTTGGAGTTAAAGAATTAGTATTTCTAAGAGATAGTCCAAGAATTTAAATAATATATAATGCCTTTGGAGGAAAATATTTAGGCAATATTTTTTGTAACATTTTAAAAACTTATTTCACTATTCAATTGTTATATAGAGTATTTAAGCCAGTTTTCTGAAAGCTGAGGGACTATACATGTTATTAGTTTTCCCCATGTGGTGCATAGCAAATCAGACTCTACACTCTTTTCTGTCTGTTTTGCAGAAAATCTTTGATTTTTCCCCCACTTTCTCCACTCACACCCGTTATCCTCAGGGAATATTTCAGATGTTGTGGTAGGAGAAAAATGCAGTACTGAGAGATTAAGGTTGTAACACAGACCAGCCAGAGTTTTAAATTCCAAAATAGGGATAGAAGTAGTCCAGCCTTTTGGAATGGCTCCTGGATATCCTTGTAAAGAATGACTTGTTGAAGGATCTGAGGATTCACAGAGAAAAGGGAAGAAAAAAGTGAGCTCTGGGGGCATTGCAAGAGCTTTGGTGGATCCAAAAAAGGAAGGAACTTCTCTTTAAAGAGTTTTGCAAAAGGTCCCAAGCATTAAGAGTGACAGGTTTGAATGTGAGGCCAAGAGGCTGTTCCTCTGCAATTGAAAAGCACAGTTATTAGGCCAATTCTCACATCTTGTAGCTATATTTGGTAATTTATAAATTGATGGAAAATATTACTATCTCATATTTCTTATGAAATCTTCTAGAAGATACAATATACTCTTCCCCTAAGTTATTTTATAGCATAATTTCAATAAAGTAGGTGAACATCAAAGAAATGATTAGATTTTGAATTTGTAAAAGATCAATAGGACGGCTTTATTTCAAGCTATCAGCTATTTTCTCCTGCCTGGAATGTGGCAAGATGGCTATAGCTCCAACAATTTCTTTTGAGACTTTGAGTTCAGGAGTTTTCTTTGAATATAAAAGTCAACTAGGTAAGATAGAGCAGAAAGGATGGCAGAACCTGGCCCTGCCATCAGTATCTCAGCCCTGGACTACATACCAGCTTCCAGATCAGTACGTTATTGAGAACTCTGTATGCGTGTTAGTTTTCTAGGACTTTCATAACAAAATATCACATAGTAGGTAGCTTTAAAAAGATAAATTAGGACTGGGAATGTAGCCCAGCGGTAGAGCACTTGCTTAGCAATTGCAGGTCCCAGGATTCAATCCCCCATATCATAAGAAATTAACCAAGAGAAATTCTTTTTCTCACAGTTCTGGAAGCTGGGAATGCAAGATCAAGGTGCCTCAGGATTGGGTTCCTCTGAGGACTCTCCTCATCTTGCAGATGTCCCCAGATCCTTTGCTGCTTTGTTGCATGGTTTTTTCCAGTGTATGCACACCCTTGGAGTCTTGCCCTGTGTCTTAATCTTCTCTTCTAAGGACATCACTAATATTGGGTAAGGATTCACTCAAAGGGCCTCACCTTAACTAACATCTTTAAAGGCGTTGTCTCCAAATAAAGTTAAATTATGAGTTACTAGGATTTGGACTTGAATATCTAAATTTTGGGGAGACACAATTTGGATCATAACAATGTATAATTCTAATTTGTTTAAGCTACTCTTATTTAGGGGGTTTGTTTTAAACATGCAAGTATAATTACTAATTTGCAAAAAGAGTACATACACAGATTATTATAGATGTAAAAAGCAAAATGGCTTTTCATGAGGAATTAGATTTTCACATTATAAAACTATTTTGTTTAAAGCTGTATATATGCATTATTTTCATTAAAAACTAAACCAAATTTAAAAACAACTATTGCTCAAAATTATCAGGAAGCTTGGTGGAACAGCTATGCTGAGTTTCAACGGTTTATTTTTAGGAAATGCAATTAAGCAGACATTTTGTCAAAAAATATTCTTGGTTATCTTTACTAATGGTCGGCATACCTTTTTAGTAACCTGAAAAATCCATGTAATTTATCTGATTTCAGTATGGTGCCAATGATTAAACAGTCTATGGAGGACTAGATTATACAATTAAAACCAAACTGCAAAAAGAGTGTGAATTTCACAATTTACCAGTACTACTACTAAAGGCAAATATATCTCTATGCAGTAGTGTGTTTATGTGTGTGTGTGTGTGTGTGTAAAATGTGGGAAAATATTATCATCTTTTTGTTTCTACTAAGTGTTGATAGATCTGAATTTTCTACAAATCAAATGTAAACTACATATAGTTTTTTATTCATGTTTTTAATTTTGGTACCTTTTATATCTTACATTTTAAACTTAATTTCTTTTTGTCTTGATTAAATTTGACATGGTTTTCCTTTATTAATCAAAATTTAATTAATGGTATTATTTTATATTTTATTAGGTTTTTTACTTCCATTTTAATAACTTCTCTCTTGTATTTCTGTAGATTAAAAAGTTAAAAAAAATTAGGTTAGATAAGGAATACTCCATGTGGCATAGGTATGTCATTACACAAAATCGAACTAACTCTTTCTCTTCCACCTCTTACTCAGGCCCTCACATCAGACATACATGGGTTAAAGATGCAATTTTGGATTTTCTGAAATTGAAATAAAGAGGCATTGACCTTAGTCACAAAGGCGTACATTAGCCCTTGTAAATTCTGTGTTCAGTAGCTTTCCCTTCATTCAAGCTGAAATCTCATCTCTCAATCATTTCTGCCATTCAGGAAACTGGTTCAGGGAGATACAAGGTTTTTGCATCATATAATTTGTAGATAATAGAATCAAGATTCCAAATCAGAGGTTTCAGTTCCAAAACACATACATAAATAAAACCTACCCTCAAGGAGTCTGCAAAGTAATGGGGGGGGGGACAGAAAAGTATAATATAGTGCAATAAACATCAATCTGATAGAGCAGAAAGAGCAGACAAAGAGCAGATGATTTTTGAGTTTACTTGGTGGGTGAGGAAAAGGAGGAGCGATGAAAAAAATGCCCTGGGGTTTGGGGCGAGTATCAGGGAAGAAATGATCCAAGAGCAACACCAGGAACAGAAGCTTAAAGGTGGATAAGTAAATACCATTTTAGACCAAAGCACTTTCTTCTGTGCAGCTGAAGTACACTATCAAGTGTGAGGACAAGCAGAAGCAGGTAAGGTTAGAGCAAAGGGCTGAGGTTCTACCTTGATGAGGAATAAATACCATATGAAGGAAATTGAACTTCATCATTTCAATGAAGAATAGCCTATGGAGCTTTGTTTATTTGTTTAATAAATGTGACTTGACTAGACCTGAATTATATAAATTTTATAGTACTATGGAGTATAGATTAGAGAGGGGATAAAATAATAAAACAAGGGCTGGTTAGGACAACATAATAAAACTCAGAATAGGAGATTAAATCACAAGCCAGGGTACTGGTTGTAAGCAATTCAGGACACCGAAAACATTTCACAGATAGAATCAACAGAGCTTGCTGATTAAACAAGGGAAAGAAAGGAGCTGGGTGATCCACCCTCAAGCCCTTCATTGATACCCTGTATTTGATGGGGAGCACAGTTTGGATATGTTGAGTTTAGATATCCTCAAAACATTTCTGCTGCAAAATCCAGTACATAGATGAAAGTGTCAGAAGATGGTTGAGCTTTAGGACTGATCATCTCACTTTAAGTTGTGAATTCCCTAAAACTCCTGGCTGCATTTTCTCCACTTTAATGTATTTCATTCACTTTAAGACAAACATTTTTATACTTGAACAGTTCCAAAATTGGGGTGTGTCTTATAATCTATGGAGTCTTACAATTTGATTGCACATAAATGACAAAAACAGAGATGCATCTCATATCATGGCATCAAATGTTTGATAAAACATTTTTACTTTCCAGATTCAGTTTTTACTTCCTTTGCTGGAATATAAGCTCTGTGAGGGCAGGGTATTTTGTTTCGCTTTGTTTTCTTTTTATATATATTTTTTTTCTATTCGGTGTCCCACATACCTAGAACCATCCTGGTACATGACAGGTCATCAGTAAGTATCTGCTCAATGGATGAATATTTCCAAGAATTGTTTTAGGTTCCAATTGAGAATGTGGCTGTTTTTACCAAAGGAGAGATTAAGTGCATGTAGGAAAATGGAGAGAAAAAAATGGTAATAACTTTGGACACATTCAGGAATTCAAAACACCTTGTCTATGTATTGAAGATTTGTATGTGATGGCTCAGAGGAGAGTCTACCCCTATGGAGCTTTGTTTATTTGTTTAATAAATGTGACTTGACTTGACCTGAATTATATAAATTTTATAGTACTATGGAGTATAGATTAGAGAGGGGATAAAATAATAGCACCAAGATTCAGGTGTTCAGGTAAGGAGAGCAGCATGTAACATCCTAGATCATCTAGCATTTCTTTAACAAGCCTTAAGCAACAGTTTAGGGATGATTTTTCATTGTTTAAGAAGAGAGACATGATACTAATTATAGCATACTTCTTATAAGAAGTTATGCTAACCATAGATAGATATTTAGATAAATAGATAGACATAAAAATTATGAGGCTAGATAGGAATTTCATTTATTTCTGCTTTATACCCAGACTTAACCTATTAAAAAATCGACACATACACATACACAGAAGTTAGTACCTGTGAGAAATAAGCTGTCCTCAAATAATCAAAAGTCTTCCTCAGGGGAAAAACAATGATGCGTTTTATGCTCCTGCAGAGGCTGCTCTTAAAAGCAGCAGTTATAGGGGGAACATTTTGGCTTGAAAAGGGGAGAATATTCTAATAAGTAGAGCTGATCATCATTGGCAAAGGCTGACTAAAATGGCTGTAAAATGTTTACACAGAGGCTGAATAATGCTTGTAAGTGACACTTTAGGGCTCTCTGTGTAATCTCTGACTATAACACATCTCTGTAAAGCCAAATAGGATGGTAAATTGTAGCTTCCTCTTTACATGGAAGGGAAATGATGTTAATATGAAACTTAAATGGCATCCATGTGATTTCTTTTCCCCCAGGGGTGTTAATCGACAGTGTCCTCAAGCAGCAACAAGGCCAGAGATCATGAGCCCATTGGCCACAGAGGAGCAGGTCATCCCAGGGGCCCATTTTCTCCTTGATCACATTCTCTGTTACTTCCTGTGTGTTGTCTGCCCTTTCCTTCTACATATTCCCTTTGTCTTCATAACTCAGAGCTCCCTACCTTTCTTTGGGCTTGAGCATTCTTTCTTTAATCCATTTTTGTGGTTTGCAATTCTCTTGTAAAATGTTCTTCCTTGGAATAAGGGAAGGTTTTAGGAAATACATACATCACAGCATAGGGTTAGGTGGGAAGATGGAGAAACAGATTCCTTAGAGATATCCTCAGTTATTTTAAACTTGGAGGTTCCATGATTATCAAAGTATCTGCTTAGCAGATTGAATGAAAATCAATCATTAATTCATAAAGACCAGAAATCAAGGATGACTGATCTTGTTTTTCAACTGTTCATATCTGAAAGGTAATTTTAATATTTAAGCATAAACAACGTAATACATTTTATCATTCAGACCACTTATCAATGAAATCTTTATTTAAAAACAAATTTTACCAAACCAGATAGGCCTATCTCTATGATTTTAGACTGCCAGACAGACAAGTTGGAACTTCTGAAAATGGTCTCAAATATGTGGGTTTTCTTATAAGACACAGAGAATAGTCTTTCTTTCTATTTGAGAAAAACTTGTGATTTTACTGAGGATATGCTATGGAACAGGAGATTACATACTTTAACCAAAAGGATCTATTCATTTGGAGAACTTTAGGCTTGAGCTCAAAAGTGTTTGTTCCAATGTCAATCCATGCTAAGTCCTTCCAATAATGCAAGCATGTATAAACTTATCAGTTTGCTTTCTCCTATAATATTACTACTATAAGAACAAAAGAAAAATGATTGAAACCAAATGCAAGTCAGACCACCCAAGATTAGCATTCAGGAATTGCTTTCCTAGTAACATGTAATTAGTTTACCTGTTTTGAGAAGCATGAGCTAGGAGAATTACTCATATGGTGATCATGCAAATGCTGACCACCTGTGGTACTCAATCACTTCTCAACGACCAGAAGATTCACTGAACTTTTTCAGAACATGCATGTTTTATTGATATGAAAAGTACATGGTGAATTCTTTTAATTCATGTATTTTCCCTCCTCCTCCTCCTCCTCCTCCTCCTCCTTCTTCTTCAGAGAAAAACTGTTTCCCCTCCTCAGTAAACTCTGCCTGATAAGAAGTAATTAAACTGGAAAACAAATATACTATTAAAAAGCTGTATGTGTGTGTCCCTTTATGAGCACTAGAGTCAGTATTTAGGGCCTGGTCATATGTATTTTTATTATGCTTCCTGGGTTCTACTGATGTACACTGCTTACCCAGAAACTCAATTGTTTTCAAAGAATATTTTTAACATTATCATTTTATGACCATATAGTGCACATTAACATTAGAGTAACAAGTATCAAGTAACAAGTGGAGTATCAAGCAAATGTATTAATAAACAGAAGCAAAGGGATTTTAAAATCCAGTTTTGTGTGAGCAATCTGACGGAACCAATATGAGTTACTGAAAAGGACTGTGATATAGACCCCACAGCCAAATAAGACATTGGAAAAGTTAAAAATAATGCAGAGGTATTTTTAGAGAAAGCAGCTTTATACTCTTTGCCTCCTATGAGGGAGGAATGAGCTGAACCCCTGAACCTAGAGATAACAGGAGTCAGCAAGATCTCTTGTTTAGGTCACCATGATAGGAGTCTCCATGGCAAGAGACCTATGTTCTGTGGTATTTCTGGAAATGATTAGCATTTGAGTTGGTGGATGAGTGAAGCAGATTGCCCTTCCCAATGTGAATGAGCATCACACAACCCATTGGGAGCCCAAATGAAAGAAAAAGGCAAATAAAGGTTGAACTCTTCCTTTGTCTTATCACTTGACCTGAGTCATAAGTGATAGTACTTAGGATTTCTCACTTCTTCAAATTCAGACTGAATTCCATCATCCATTTTGAGTTTTTACGTGTAGATGGTAGGTTATGGGTCTACTTAACCTCCATAATCACATGAACTAAGTCCTTATAATAAGTCATATGCATACTCACACACACATATATGTATGAATACATGCAGATATATGTAGGAGAATATATAAACATATGTTTATAATTAACATATATTAAAATTATACATTTATATATTAATAGGATAATATATAGAGATATTATGTCATCCCATATAATTATAATTATATCTGCCACGCAACCAGCACTAGCTTCATGAAAGAAGGTTCAATTCATGAGTAATTGCTAGGGAGTTTTAAATTAAAGAGACAAGACTCTTACTACCTTTAAAACCAGCTCCTGGACGGCTTCTCCTAGCTCCGGCCTCCAGCCACCTAATGTGGTAGCGAGGTTTACAGAAGAGACTAGAGAGAGAGAGAGAGAATACGCCAGGGAGTGGACTTTTATTGGGGAACAAAAAATTCCAGGGAAAATCCCATCCAATGAAGGTTAAGGGGGGCAGCATCCCAAGGTCAGGGGTGACGATTGGGTCTTTGGGGCAGTGGCCAGACATGCCTCTGCACTGACAAGCCCTCGGACCTGGGAAAGAGTGGGGAAAGCTCTAACACAGCTGTGTCTAAGCACCTCTTACCCAGCGAGGGAGGTAACTCAAATCACGTGTGAGGATGGCGTCCCACAATTATATACATATATTATCCTATTAATTCTATTTTTCTTGTATGCCCTGACTACTGATACAGCAGGTAATCCTCTGCCTGGGAAAAGAGACAAGTCTTAACAATGGGTGGGGTCAGAGTAAGAGTGCAGTGAAATCCTATATGCCTATGTCAAAGTATTTAAAAGTCATATGGTGAAAGAAAATACATTTTCTTGTCATACTACACAAATCCCTCATAATTAAAATATAGAAAAACTACTTTTAAATCTTCATTATCATTTGCCTGACAGTTGGTACAAGTTCAAAGAAGTTAGAGAAACTACCATTGTATAAGACTAGGTGTTCAGAAACTGGGTTAGCAATGTTAGAAATAATAATAATAAGCATAAGAAATGTGATCTACAAGTTATCATATATTTTTTCATATATTTTTCTCCATTCATTTCAATAAAATTGCTATTTATCTCATATTTAAGATTTTAATATAAAGTGATCTATTGAAAATAGTGCCAAATTAGACAACTATTATAAAATTGTAATAGGCAGTATTTTATGTTTAATTATTACTTTAATTCAGGGAAATATCACTTAATTGATTGTACCAACTTTAGTCACTTAGCTAGGTAACAAAATTCTTAAAGCAATATTTTAAGAATAAAATTATGAAAGTACATGTCATGTTCAAATATTTTGATAATTAAGAAAGCATCATTATAACAGAAAATATTATAAACTATTTTGATATCAAATAAATTATTTTTAATGTCTTTAAAAGTAGTTTCAAGATGTTTACAATATTGTGAAAGATTGTTACTTTATTTCACAAATTCATAGCTATTTGCCTATCTACCTACCTATCCATCCATTCAATTCTATTCATCATCAATCAATCAATCAAAGGTTTTAAGACTAGTGTGAAGACTTTTATGCTCCAAAACAGTCCTCAGCAAACAAATTTGGCTAACAGTTGCAAATGCCATTTCAATTCATGAATATTTCTAGAACCATTGATGTGAACCTGGAGAAAGTCTAGAAAATATATATTTAACACTACTGAAAAACAATACCTTATTATGCAAAAAATCTATTATATTAATATTTCTACAGAGAAAGGATTTGACAAATTGTGTTTTCTGTTACTGGAAATGAAGGGGCTAGAAGCTGACCTTTGATCTATTTTTCTCCCATTTTCAGGACAAAGGTAATGTTAGACATTTTTATTGTAATCTAACAACACTGAAAAAAGATGTTGTTAGAATTAATCATTTTGTGCTCAGAATTTCCTATGTCTCATTATTTTATGGATGCCAAAGAGGTATATTACCAGTATAAACTAAGATTTTTCACATACAGAATCTGTAAAACGGAGATATTCTCCTTTTCCTTCTGAGATATCATGTGCATTATTTATTATTTTCTGGGAATCTCTGGAGTTGCCCTACAGAATTTTCTATACAGAGAATCTTATATTTTCCACAGCAAAAGTAGTAATAAGATGTTATATAAACCTAAAATAATTTTGTATTTACCTTTCAATCCTAACATGCAAAACACCAACTCATTTTGTCTTAATAAAAGAAAGAACATGCTGAGGAGAATAATCATAAGTAAATCTAGAGCCAAAAGTAAGCTCATCCTGTTGTAAAATCTGTACATCTTACCAAAAATTAAATAAAAATCTTATTTTCACCTACTTATAGATTCACTGTGGAAAGATCTGCCTAAATACATCAGGTAAAATTTACCTAAACATTGTTTTATGAATGATTTGTTTTTATTATTTTGACCCCTTTTTATTACTTTGGAATTAGGTACTTTTAAATACTGCAACAAAGATTAGATGGGATATTTCCAGCACCCTTTGCCATACTAGAACTGATTAAGGATTGAGCCTGCTGAAATGGAAAATAGCCAGTGCAGTTCTGGCCAGATCAGTGGGAAGCAATGGCAGCTGGTGAACAGACTGCATTCAGAGGCCCAGCTGGACTCTGGGAGATATGGAAAAGGTTTCTCAGGGGTGGCAGTGGTGTGTCTCTCCTGGAGGCCTTTAAAAATCAGATGGGCACCCTTCTGTCTGAGTTGGGAAGACTGCTCTACTGGATGATAAATAGGAGAGAGCATTAAGGCATTCCTGCCAGTCATTGAAATTTGCTCAGAATTGTTATGTGCCAGCTGATGGAGACACCAAATGGACAAAATGGACATGACTACTACAGTGCCTATAATTCTCTGAAATCAGCATTCAGCAAACGAATTAGTCTTTAGTAACAAGGAAATTCCTCAATACAAGATGTTTTTAATTTCAGTGTAGCTGTGGTCTTTCATTTGCTTCTCTGAGCATCCTGTATCAAATTTCTGAAGTAATGAAGCATATTCACACATGAGGACCCCTTAAGAAAACCTTTTTGATCTAGGCTTGGTTCTCAGTTAACAGTATTGTAGAAGTTTTACTCCATTAAGTTGCAAATCCTAAACTGTTATAAATCTTTCTATTGAAAAAAATATGCCTAGGGCTGGTATATCTTTTTCTGGACATAAAGAGATTTGCTGCACAGTGTTAAATGAACCTCACAGAGAACCAATGGAACAGCAAATATCTTTCCAACAGGGAGAATGCAATCTTGTAAAAACATCAAGCTCCAGTCCCACTGCACATGTTTTTTGATTTTTTTTTTCAAGAACCATGTTTTTAAGAGCCATAGAAACAGGGACTAAGATGTAAAGTCATTAATCCTCCTTCTGTTTATGGGTAAGGACGAGTTATCACTTCCTCTCTCATAAGTGTGGAAGTTGAACACTTCCTCTCTCATAAGTGTTTAAGAATATCTGGATCACTGATTACAAGTTACAATAAAAATGTAACACATTGGATCAGTGAGGCTTTGCTGGATCTCATTCCATTCTCCAAACTATAACTGAAGTTACCTAGATTGCTTTAGTTACAAGTTGCCTGAAAGTAGCCAGTGTTTACTCTCTGGAGTAAGATAAAAATCATTCCAGTTCTCAATTCATTGGTAAATACAGTTTTAAAATACAATATCTGACAGTTTAAAAAAATGTATCCAGGCTACAAAGAATACAAACAACATATATAAAAAGTAACAAAAACATGAGAAAAAAGAGCCAAGTCTTCCAGAGTTCTAGATACTAATGATTCAAACACTTATCCTTACTATATTCAAAGGAATAAATACACAGTAAATTTTTGTTGTTGTTGCTTTTTGTTTTGGTTTTTTTTTTTTTTTTGGGGGGGGGAGGTATGCCAGGGATTGAATTCAGGGACACTGGACCACTAAACCACATCCCCCAGTCCTATTTTGTATTTTATTTAGAGACAAGGTGGTCACTGAGTTGCTTAGTACCTTACTTTTGCTGAGGCTGGCTTTGAACTCATGATCCTCCTGCCTCAGCCTCCCTAGCTGCTGGGATTACAGGGATGCACCACTGCACCTGGCCAATAGTTTTTGTTTGTTTGTTTAAAGTCTAAATTTGTTTAAAATCTAAATTTGTAACTGTGGTACAAAAAAATAGAATAGTTAAAATGAAGTATCAGTGGATAACTATAAATGGATTAGAAAAAGTAAAAGAAAACACAAGAAATTAAAAAAAAACATATCAAAAGAAAATAACCAGAATAAAACATGAAGAGATAAAAAAGTGGAAAATATGACATAGTTGGAGATAAAGAGGATATAAATAAGGGACTCTAATATTTGTATAACTTGATTCTGAAACACGATAGAAGAAATGGCATAAATGTAATAGTTACCAAGATAAGGACTATCAACTCTCCAAAACTGATGAAAGACTCTACATGACAAATTAAATATATCCTTGGAGTCCAAGAAGGTTACAAAAGAAAGGAAGTTACAAAAGAAGGGAAGGAAGAAGGTTGAAATTAATCATACAGCTAAAATTACCCCAAACCAGAGAAAATATCTTAGAAACAGCCATAAAAAGACTGATTACTTTCAACCAGAAAGAATTTTAGTTAACAGCTGATTTTTCAATTGAAATAATGAAAGGAGTAGGCAATGGAAATGAAATAAATAATTACAAAGCAAATTCTCAGTAATAATGTCTGCAAGAATAAAGATAGAATAGGCATTTTAGACAAAAAGGAGTGAATACTCAATAAATATAATGCAATGGACACTTTCAAATGTGAAAAAAAAATGGCCTACATGACATTTCAGAGAGGCAAGTAGAAGAGAGAGGATCAAAAATGGTACATCTCTACATAAATCTAAATGAAAATAATTTAAAACATACGATCAATTCATTTTGTTACTTAAAATATTCAATTAAAACATAGGACTATAGTAGGGTAAAATCAGAACATGGGAAACAAGACTGAAGTCAATGGAGTTGCAGTATATAAGTTATTGTCCAGGGATAGAATAAATTACAGAAGAAATTTATTTTCGGAAAAGTGTATGTTGTATTCTTCTAGGTAACCATTAAAAAAACAGAAAGAAGGGGGGAAAGCAATTTAGAACATGAGATAAATTAATATCTAATAGGAAAAGGGAAAACTACAATCTACCAATATTATGAAAACTTAAGGAAATAAATGTTTATAGCAAAAGATCAAAACCAACAGATTTTTTTTTTTCAAAAGAAACAACTTTGTGGTAGGTGAAAGTTACACATATAAACATAAAAATGCTTAAAGTTGAATATAAAAATATGGAAAAAAACAATCCATGCAAACAATAAGGATTAAAATCCAAATATATTCAAATATTTAAGAAAAAATAATTTTATTATATCTATTTTAGACTGCATCAAATCAGTAATGTTTCATAACTCATCAAATAATACAAGCCTGTATCATACATATTCCCACACTTAAAACATCTAAGAAAAATCTTATTAAATAATTCCATCAGTGTATAAATAAAACAATGTGGTAGTTAACAAAAATGGCCCTAGTACTTTATAACAACTCCATCAAGAGATAAAGCCTGTTTTACTATCACATGAATCTGTATTAACCATGTAACTTGCATTAACCATTGATACATTAACAAATAAATGCAAACAGAATCTTTAAAAGCTCTTGAGCTTTGGGGTTTGCCATGCTTGTGATACGATACTGCTGTTATGTGAACAAAGCTTAGCTTTCTAGATGATGAATCCCACAAGGTGAAGTCAAAACTTTATCATCCTAGTCGAGAGCCAGCCAGCTACCAGCCATCAGAGACTGGGTGGAAAGTTCCAGTTCTCTGGCAAACTGAAAACTGCTGCACACATGTGAGAACCTAGCTCAACTCAACAGAATCCTTCCAGATCAGATCTACACAGCAAATTCATAACCTAAATAAATGAACATTGCTTCAAGCCACTGTTAACTATTACAGAAATTATAACCATGTTGGTTTTAGCTCAGAAATGCAAAGTTTTAACTCCAATAAACTCATTCTATTGACAAGGGTCAATTCAAAGTATGTGTCACAACCATATAATTGACTACTAAAATACTGAAAATTCATTTTGAACATACACAAAATATGTAAGGGAAGAGAGATTGAAGGTGTGGCTCTTCTCCAGGGTTATGGCTCACTATCAAAAATAGAGAAAAGAGTTGAGAGGTTGGGTGTCTAAAATAGAGAAGCACAGGGCTGGACAAAAAAGAAAAAAAAAGGAGAAGGATGAAAAAAAACTAAGAACCTTATAAAACAGGTATGTAGCCATTGAAATGTGAATTGGCTGAACCAAATATACGTTAAGTTCCTGAGACAATGACTGCTACAGGAATGTCCACACTAAGGAGTCTGAAACTGTTTGAATTTTGAAGCAAGCTTTAAGACCAGTGGGAAGTTTACTGGGACTGCCACAAAGAAACAACCAAAGCATTCTCTACACAGCTTGATTCAGATAGAAGCCAAAGACCCTGATTAAAACTTAAGGGCCCTCAAGAGAGAGAATCTAAGACCCATGTAGCATCAGAGTATAGATATGTTAATCCAAAGATCTGAATCAATCTTTTCAAAACATTAGGTATTCTAAATCTAAGGACTGCTTCCATTGTGTACTTAGGGAAATTGAATAATTGTTATGGATCAATGGCTGCTATATTTCTTCTATTTGTCCTTATACAAATTGAAAATGTATTACTATTATCTTATTCATATTCCTCCAATGTGTTCGAGTTACATTTATGTTCCACAAAACTTCTTTTCATTTTCCTGGATCAAGCAGAATCACATCCTACCTGAGATTAATTTATCTTATGCAGGGATTTTACACCTTGACTTCAAAGTTGATGCTGTTTGAAACTATCTCAATTACAGTGAGCATAAACACAAGCTCATTATGTGAGTTCCAATAAACCAAGTGTTTGGAGAAATGAAGGAAATACTCATACACCATATTACTCTTCTTCAATATGCAGTTCACTTCTTTTTTTAATATTTATTTTTTAGTTATAGGTGGATACAATACCTTTATTTTATTTTAATGTGGTGCTGAGGATCAAACCCAGTGCCTCATGCATGCTAGGTCAGCTCTCTACCTCTAAGCCACAACTGCAGCCCTGCAGTACACATTTTTTTTTTCAGAAAGATTTTACATGTGAGAGGTTTTGGTCAGTGAAATGTGATTAGAAGTGATCTGTCATTTCCAAGTAGAAGCTCTAACAGCCAGTGCATGCTTTGCCACTTTCTTTCCTATTCCTCATAATTACTACCTACATCAGACAACATTCCAGGTAGTAGCTTCTCCACCAGATTCATCAGAGGGTAACCATGGGAACTCCCATGGTGAGTCAGCAGCCAATTTGCAATGAACATGGGCATGAGTGAGAATTTTTTCATTAAATGAATACACTTGAAACCAACACTTACATCATGAAATACCATCGGAAGGTTTCTCTCACCCTCCTTCCCTTTGTCTAATGTCCCCGGCCACTTAAAGATAACCACCTCATTAATCATTTCTTATATTTTTCTCTCCATTCTACCTATGTTTAATTCACATGCCAGAACACCGCAGTCTATTTTTACCTGTTTTGAACTTCACAGAAATAAAATGATAAAGAATATATTTCTTAACATGATAAATTTCTTATATAACCACTGAGATTTGGGGATTTAGTTATCTTGATATAATCTAGCTAGTGTTGACTGATACAAATGCTAGTGTGTATCATTATTGAAAAAGAATAAACTAAATTGCTGTATAATCATACAATAGAATGCTCCATAATAATTAAAATGAACAAATTTTGCAACAGAAAGACTAATTTTTATCAAGATAACATACAGATTAAATAAATCCTCATTATGGAATATATTCTATAATTCAATTTCTGTGAAGTTCAAAACAGAATATAGTGTTTCGGCATGTGAACTTGCATAGGTAGAACATAAAGAAAATCTAAGAATGATGAAGAAGGTGGTTATCTTTAAGTGGCAGAAAGCATTAAGTAATGGGGAAGGGATCTGAGAGGGCTTCTCAGATTCTATCTCTTGATGTAGGTTTCCAATGTATTTGTTTAATGGTAATTTCTTGAGAATTATGCATTTAGAAAAAACTCAAAAAGTGATTCCATATACATGGAAGGTAAATTGACTGTATTAACTGTGGTCTTACACTTTCATAACTCATCAATCTGATGAGTCTTATTAACTTATGCAAAAACAATGAGTAAATTAATCACTAGAGTTAACTTATAAACACATAAAAAAGAATACCAAACTCCTAACCTGATTTTAAAATCACCAGTGATTTTAGATATGTTTTGACCTTTTAATGATTCCTTTGAAGCTCTAAAATAGATTATAAATAAGATTAATATACAGCCACATTCCCAATCAGTTTGTTTTAGTATACAAGCAATAATTTTGAACTATTAAATGAAGAAAAGGTCACCATTTGTTTTACACTATTGAGTAGAAGAAATCAATAAGGTGTTTTTTTCAGAGCAACCAATTTCCCTCAGCAAAACTCTTTGAACGTTATTTGTATCTTTATGCCATTTATATTAATTAGTTACTAAAAGGCTTTTTCATGGAGAATTGTGACTTTTCTACAGGTTTCTGTTAAATTAATCATTAAGAAATATTTTTTAGTACAATAAAATCCAATGAACAGACCCTGATAATAGCTAGATCAGGTCATGGTACCAAGTGACAATAAAATTCCTAAATGGTTCCCTATTTCCAAAATGAGTGCTATCTCGTTCCCTTAAATTTGAAGCTACCAACTACTAAGCACAACATACACTTCTCTTCAGAGCTTCTGGCACTAACAAGAACACATTCTATTTATTCAGCAAGACTTATTTCAGTATTGACCCACGGATGCACTCCACATATTCTCACTGCAAATTCCCATTCTTATATCTGTTATATATCATATAAAATTACCCATCCATCATTTCCTGCCAAAAACATGACAATAGAACTATCTTCCTTTCATTAAGATTAAACCACTGGATTATCCCTGTGGAAACTAAATGATGATTTCATTTATAATGATTTTTATAAGAACCACAGAATGGTTTCTTAGGATGGGTTCCTGAATATAACAGAAAGTCCCATGGCAAAATTTACAAAAGGATCATTTATTCATAATAGATTCATCAGTGTTAATGGTATTTCAGGTATTTTTCTAGGTCCTGGAAATAGAGAAGAGTGCAAAGAATACATGCAGAAATCCTGTTCCTGACATTTATATTCTAGCAAAGGAGAAAAAAAAAGATATACTTAAAAAATATAGATGCATATGAGTAAAGCATATGTTAGATGTTGGTAGGAATAACTGAAAAAATAATGCAGAGAAAGGTTAAGGAACACTGAGGATTTCAAATTTCAATGGTACATCAGTGAAGGCCTCACTGGGAAGAAGATATTTGATTGAAGTCCTAAGGGAAAAAAGTCAATGAGTCATGTTGATGTATGGGGGAAGAATTTTCCAGGCAGAGGCACAGGAAATAGCTAGTGTAAAACATCTTGAAGTGGGAGTATGGCTGTGCTGTTTGGGGCAGAGCTGGGGATAGACTAGATTAAAAAAGAATGAGCAACCATATGACTGATAGGAGAAGAGTTCAGTTAATGTGAAGTATCATACACTTCAGTTAGCAGTTTGGCTTTTGCTGTGTGAGATGAGGTGGCTGCTATGGATAGAACATTTGTCTTCTCCAAAATTCATATATAGAGGTTTTAATCTCCAATGTGATGGTATCTGGAGGTGGAAATTTGGGGAGGTATTTAGGTTTAATGTTTTATGGAGGTGGGAACATCATGATGAGATTTGTGCCCTGAGAAGAAGAGGAAGAGATTGGAGCCCACTTTATTTCTCTCCCTTTTTTTTCCATGTCAGTTTACAGAGAGGAGGCATCTGTCTGCAAGCCTGGAAAAGGGTCCTCTCAGTGAGAAATAAATGCTTGTTTCTTAAGCTACCAAGTGCGTGTTATTCTGTGATAGCAGCCTGCACTAAGTCAGGGGCGTTGCAAGGTTTTGAGTAGTAAAGTGATTTCACTTGGCTTAGTTTTAATAGAATTGGTGTGGCTCTTGAGAACAGACCAGAGATACGAAGTGCCGAATGAGGGAAATTGAGAAATGTTGATGGTCTCATCCAATTTTATAGAGTGAATGTGATAGCAGTGGTTGGATCTTGAACAGAGTTTGGGGATACCTCTGGCAGCATTTGCTGAAATTCATTGTGGAGTATAAAAGAAAGGAAAATAATCAAGAATAACTGAAAGTTATTTGCCAAAGTCATTGGAAGGATTGATCTGGAGTGCAGACACAAAAAATGTTTAGAGAGCCGAATAGTTGAAGTGGAGTTTATGAAAAGATCACACATTTTCACACTTTCGGGGACTACTTATGACTGTAACAATGTGTGGCCTAGTTAGGGGAGAGTACTAGATAGGTAAAGGAAAGTAGCTTAAGGTACGATAGACTAGATTATTGAAATTACCAAGAATTATGAGGGAAGGGGTTTTGGAAAGAAGGATGGTTGTGCTAGGAAGTAAATCCTTACAGGAGAAGAAACTCAGAATTGCAGGAAAGAGCTAGACTAGGTAGGATAATATGATGCATACCTGTCAAAGCAGGAAGTTGGGGAAGGAGGTGAAGAAGACGACGAACATCAGCTTCCCTCTGGGTCTGAAGTAAGAGTATAGAGGAAATAAAACATCATTTGCTAGAAAGTACAATGGGAAGTACTGGAGAAAGTGAAGGAGGCATTTGGAGAAGAGGATTGGGCATTATTGTTATTTCTAATCCCTGACTGACAGAGCCAGAGGGACCATTAGGCAGTGTTGGACCCTTTGAAAGAGAGGATGATAGGGCCAGGGAATTCAGGATGTTCTGGGAGACTGACACCTTGGGGTTACTGCTGTGAGATCAATGTGAAAGATCTCTAGACATATAATTTCTGGAGACTAAGCATTTTAAGGGGTGCGGAGGCTGAGATTTCTTACCAGTTGAACACAAAGTTGTGATTCTCCCATCGGACTTCTGCTGGGATACATAAATAAACAAAAAAGACTTATCCTCCAAATCTTCCCTGTTGACTTCTGCCCTTGGAAGATTAGCTAACTCACAAAGTCCTTCATACATTTCATAAATTCTTTTGAGGGTCCTAAAGGCTAAGGGGAGAGTGGAATACAAAACCAGAGAATGTTACTGTTTTTAATAAAGAAGCTAACATTTTAGTAGGGGTGGTGGTGATGATTGGGGTTTTTGACATCACTGCTCAAATAAAAAAAGAAATATATCAGATAATAATGGCATAAAACTAAAGAGGGTGAGTGATACAGATGGTCAAAGAGGTGCTATTTTATATGGGAGGCCAGAGGCTACTTTAAACAGAATGTTGGGTAAGGGGAGATAAGCTATGTCTGGTCTAGATTAAGAGCAGCAGTGGAAGGAGCAGAGAGTTCAAATGATGTCCCAACTCATCACAGAACCCAAATCAACTGGGCCAAGCAATCATAGATTGAAACCTCCAAAACTGTGAGTTCAAAATTTTTTTTCTCTCCATAATTCTAATTTCTCATGCATTTTGTTACAGTAACCCAAAGCTGACTAACACAGAAGGTGAACAGTAGAAAGAATGTTTCATTCATTATTTTATCAGTTGTTCAGGTAAAAGAACTGGGAGGTAGGCTCAGATATCAGCATGGAATAGCAAAGATGTGATGATAATGGTGCACCTATGAGAAATGATTAAAGTGAGAATATCTTTTGAAGTTACCATCAGCAAAGCTTGTAGCATTTTGGATATGAGCACTAGAGGGAATAATAACTGCAAGGTTTTTTATCTTGGCATTTGGATATTGTATATTAAGATGTGAATAACTGGGAATGAACAAGATTGGAGTGAGAACGAAGGGATTAAGACATGACTTAAAACACTAATTAGAAATCCAAGTGGACACTCACATAGGTAAGACTGAATTTGATCAGATGATGGAGCTGGATAAATCAAATTTGGGATAATATTTCAGATGAAATCTGCTATAACAGAGTTCAACAAACTTGAGTGGCTTATCCAGAAGTTTATCATCTGGAGGTTCTGGAAGCTTGAAGTCTGAAATCAAAGTGTTGGCCAGGTTAATTCTTTCTGAGGATTAAGAAGAAAAACTCTTGTCTCCACCCTGTATCCTGATGTTTTTCTGGCAGTCTTTGTGTTTTCTTGGCTGGTGAATTATTTCTCCAATCTGCCTTCAACTTCACATATCATTCTCCTTTTAACTTTGCCTAAATTTTTGCTTTTTATGGGGATACCAGTCATGCTGACTTAGGGGCTCATTCTACCCCAATCTAAACTGACTTTTCAACATAATTATACATGCAATGACCCTACAAATTTTAACACTCTCACAATGTATGTTTCCATAAAATTAGTATCTGGTTTGGGGACATAAAATTTATTTCCATTTATATTTTGAGATAATGGACTTTAAGACTTCAAGATACGAATATCAGGGATATAAAATTCAACACATAATAGCATGCAATGTTATTAAAGATTGCATTTGAGGTACTGGGACTTGATGAAATATCTGAATGATGGAGGAAGACACAAGAGAGACATGTTTGGGAGCAACAGAATGCACAGACCAAAATGTAGAGCTCAGCAATAAATAGATGAACCAATATAAAGCTCTTTAGAAGAAATGACCACAATAGCAGAATAAAGACACTAATGTGTGTAGAAACAAAGTCAAGGAAGTATTTAAGGTACAATTGTGAGAAACACAATATGTAGGATTTGACAATTGCCTATTGGATTCACCTGGTTGGAGGACCTTAGTGAGCTAGATAAAGCATTTAAGATGAATGTATGATGGAAAAGAGTTTAGGACAAAAAAATAAGATGTTCTACAAAATAAATATAGAAAAATTCTTTTAAAGAGTTTTTGTGATCACAGTTTTTCTAAGAGAGCAGAGTTCTAGGAATCAGTAGACTAAAGTGTTTCCTGAGGTATTATTTCTGTGGATAACCTGTTCTGAAATCTGATTATTGCATTCTTGTTTTTGGTTTCAGCACAATAAATGTTTTATATTTCCCTGTGTTCACAGGACATTCCTATTTTATCTAAAGACAAATCTTCACTAATATGCTCTCTGTTGTGATAATTTAATATACATTATATGAAAAATAATTATTCAAGAAATAATTAAGAACTAGCTTCAAATCATATGATTGTATTTTGTCATTTTTCTCAAAGAATATTATCTATTAACTAACATATATTAAGAAACTTGCTTGAACCAGCCAGGTTAAAATTACTATTTTTTTCCCCACACACACAATTTTAGAAGTACTTAAAAAATATGTAACTATAACATTTAAAAATAATTTCATAAAGCTTATATTTACATAATGCTTTGGTATAGTATATGTGAGCCTCATTTTATAAAAGAGTTGATATTTAATACAAAGATAATAAACAATGAACTTTTGTGGCACAATTATAAGATTTGTATATCAAGTAAAGCCACAGCACAAATTAAAAAAAAACATAGTAAAAAACAATATGTGCCTCCATAAAATTGTTGACAAACTTGGGGGATGCTGAAAATTAATCTACATGTCCTATACTTATAAGCACAAGTAGAAGTTGGTTTATATATGTTAATTACTAACATCAAATGTCTCAAGTTATTTTCAAAATCATTAAAATTAGATGGAGATTGTTTCATTTCTTCAGCTCACACCTGTCTTCTTGAACATTAATGCGACTGAAAAAAGTTATGCTCTGATATTTCCTTCTTTAATTGAAAAAAGATACACTTGGGGCATCTTGATGCCAAGTTAATAAATCCTGAGGAAAGGATTTAATATTGGGAACATGGATAGAAAGTTGGAATGGACTGAATTGGCTTTACTCTAATGAACTGTGACATTTAATTCATAATGGCAGAAATTGCAGCTTAAATCCTCATTAATCAGAATGAAACCGAATCACAAATCACTAATCATGACTTTCTTCTCATTCCCAAAAAGATTTTTAAAAATAATGCAAAGAAAATCACAGCAGGACACACTGGTTTGGCATTCTCACATGATTTTATTTAGCAGAGAAAGGAAGAAAAGAAGAAAAATTAGTCCAAAGTGAACCTTAAGCCCCTATTCTTTCACAAGTGGCACTTGACTTCTTTATGTGTGTGCGTGCATATATTCGAGAGTGAGAAATCAATGCTTTTTAACAGACTCTGTCAGAGAAAGCCCTACTTGGCATAGGGTCCATGCAGAGGGAAACCCACAACCCCAGGAAACTATTTCTTCTTGTTCTCACTGATTGACTCAGCATGAGGAGATTGCTAAGGCTACTAACAGGAAAAAGAGAAGAACAGCATCTCAAACACATGGGCATTTGAGTGCAGCACACCAATAGCATGCACAGACAGGGCTCTCTGCAGCAATTAGTCGCCATCCTCTCAGACAGAAAAGCCACACTCACTGCCTTCCACCAAGCATGAGGGGCAGGATACAATAACTCTGCTTCTAATGCAACTTCCTTCAAGCCATTGCCTTTCCCCGTGGTCTCCTAGGAATTCTTAGTGATTTAAAATGTTTTGAATGAACTCAGGAAAAGTTGGCGAGACAAGGAAGAGTTCCATTTATGTGGAATGCTCCAAGAAGACAAATTTATAGAGCACAGATCAGTGGCTGTCTGATCTAGGGGAGTGGGAATGAGAACAGACTGACCATGGGCTCAACAGAAACGCTTGGGGTGATGGAAAATTTCTAAAAATGGATTGTGGGATGGTTTTGCAAGTCTATAAATGTTAACAAAAAGTACTGCATTGAACCCTGTCAATAAATTGGTTTTTTTTTTTTTAATTTCAAAAGGTACCATCATTTGCTTTCAGTTGACATTCAATATTCAAAACATTCACTTTATTTCTTTTATTGGTCATTTTTAGTTATTCAGGACAATGGAATTTATTTTGACATAAGTATAAAATCATGGAATATAATTTGTTCTAATTCAGTTCCAGTACTCTTCCTTCCCCTCTCTTCCTCCAACCCCATGTTTCCTTCTCTCTACTCTACTGATCTTTCTGCTATTTACTATAGTTTGTTATTATTATTATTATTATTATTATTATTATTATTATTAATGTCTTGTGGATGTTCAGGATGGTAAGATTCACTGTGGTATATTCATATATGTACATAAGAATGTTAGGTCAGATTCATTCCAGTGATAAAAATACATTTATGAAAGCATGGCTCATGTGTAGGTTATATTAATAGAATAAATATTATTGACTCATTATTAAAGGAAATTTAATAATGCAACTATTCTTTTCCTGGATAGAAGTTATGAAAACAGGAAAAAAATTCTCTCAAAGAAATACTGAATAGTTTTATGACCTTAGACTTTGAAGCTATTCATGCAAGGACTTTAAGGCAGGTAATCAAATCCTGGTCTTACAGTGATAAATTGATTGCCTGTAGAGAAAGCAAAGAATATTCTTGCTTTCTCTGATCTCATTCTTACTTTGGCTCAATTATATATTTTCAATACCTTAATAGAACCTTTTGGTCACAATTCCCAGCAGTATGGCACCGATTGTTAAGGGAGATAGGTGGATTTACTCTTTACATTCAATGGATATCCTGAGCCCATTGCTGGAAAGAAAGTGTTAGCAATAATAAATCCAGTAAAGTTCAGGTACAGAATCAACATACAAAAATCAATAGTGTTGTTATATGGCAAAGGCAAATTAAAAGGAAAAAATCAATACAATTTACAATAACTACAAAAAATATGTGGGATTAAATTTAACCACAAAGGTGAAATATCTCTCAATAGAAGCTATAAAACATAGATGAAAGAAATTGAAAAGAACAGAAAAACAAGAAAGATATGCTGTGTTCATGGACTAGAAGAATCACTCTTGTCAAAATTTCCTGACTGCCCATCATGATCTACAGTCAGTGCAATCCCTGTCAAAATGCCAATAACATTTTTCACAGAACTAGAAAAGACAGTACTAAAATTTACATGGATCCACATAAAAATCAAAGCCATCTTAAGCCAAAAGAACAAAGCAGAAAACATTAAACTATATGACTTCCCAAAATACTACAAAGTTGTAGTAATTCAAACAGCAAGGTGTTGGCATAAAGACACCTAAGCCAATGAAGCAGGACAGCATTTTGAAGTAAATCCACACATCTACAGCCAACAAGGGTGGTAAGAACATACACTGGAGAAAGGATGGTCTTTTCAATAAAGGGTATTGAAAAAAACAGGATAGCTACAAGCAGAAAAATGAAATGACTATATTCCACCAGTTACAAAAGTCAACTAAAATTGGATATAAGACTTAAAGGTAAGACCTGAAATTATAAGAGTACTGGAAGAAAACAAGGAAACACTTCAGGACGCTGTAATGAACAAGGATTTTCTGGAGATTGCTCCATCAGCTTCAAGTAAAACAGAAACATGGGATTGTAATAAACTATAAAGCTCTCAGCAAAAGAAAGAATCATCAGAGTGAAGAGACAACCCAAACTAGACATATGATGAGGGGTTAACATCCAGAATATTTAAGGAACTCTAAATGCTAAATGGCTACAAGGGGTGGGAGGGTGGCTGGGGAAGTAACCTGATTTAAAAAGTGGGAAACAGACCTAAACAGAAGCCATGCAAATGACCAACAGGTAGATGAAAAAATGTTCAATGTCACTAGTGAACAGGGAAATGCAAATGAAACCACAATGAGCTATCACCTCACCCCAGAAAGAATGACCCTTAACAAAAAGACCAACATAACAAGTGCTGTACAGTAGAGCCATTATGGAAAACGGTATGAAGGTTGCTGAAAAAATTAAAAGTGGAGCTAATGTACCATCCAGCAAAACTACCGCTGGATATATATATCCAAAGGAAGTGCAGATGTCTTTTTATATGCTAGCTTCATTTCCATTTGTGATATTCAAGAAATGGCAATGATCTAAATCTCTATCAACTAATGAATGGATACAGAAATGTGATACATGTATATCACATATATGGGTAATATATATGTTTATATATATTATGTAATATATATTTGCCATATATATGTTATATGTGCCATAAATTATTACTATTTAGTTGTAAAATGCATAATTCTATATTAAGTGAAATATTCTGGCACAGAAAGATAAGTATTACATAACCTGATTCATATGTGGAATATTGAGAAGTTGATCTCACAGCAATTGAGAATGGAATGGAGACCATCAGAAGCTGTGGAGAATAGGAGGGAGGGAGGGATGGGGAAAGGGTACTAAGATACATTTAGAGAGGAGTAAAAATTCTGGTATGCTGTTACATAGTAGGATCAAAACAGATAATAACTATGTACTGCATAATCTCAAAACCTAGAAGAAAGTATTTTGTATGTTTTCCCTGATTTGAGTATTATATAATATATGCATGTATGAAGCATCAGATGGCACCATTTTAATATGCAGAATCTTTGTTTTTAAAGCATCAGTCAGAAATGAATTTCATAAAAGGAAACAAAGATGAGTATGATGTGTTCCAATTCTAAATTATCTAGATTCCCTTCTAAGTACTTCAATCATTTTTTCCTAATCTTTAATGACCTCATAAATGCAGTTTTATCAATGTCTTTATATAAATGAGTAAAACTCAGGAAGAGAGAATAAATAACTTGGTACTAATCTTTGTGTAACTATGAACAAAATACTCAACAAGAACAACTTAGTGAAAGAAAAGTTTATTTTGGGCTCATGGTTTTACAGGTTAGTCCAGGGTCTGCCTACTCCATTGCTCTTGGCCCCAGCTGAGGTAGAAAATCATGGTGAAAGGGTGTAGCAGAGGAAAAGTACTCAGCTTATGGCAGCTAGGAAGGACGGAGGGAGAGAGGGAGAGGGAGAGAGGGAGAGGGAGAGAGGGAGAGGGAGAGAGAGGGAGAGAGGGGAGAGAGAGAGAGAGAGAGTCTGGTGAATTTTGATTTTTACGAGTTTTGGGAATACTGTGAATAAATTT
>NW_026000048.1:9337916-9399540 GCF_001458135.2 Marmota marmota marmota | reverse complement strand
GAGAGAGAGAGAGAGAGAGAGAGAGAGAGAGAGAGAGAGAGAGAGAAAGGAGAAGGGGAAGAGGAAAAAGAAGGAGGAGGAGGAGGAGGAGGAGGAGGAGAGCGAGAGCATAAGAAAGGACAGGGACCAAATACAATCCCCTAATCCCCAAAGACCCATCCCCAGTGATCTACTTCTTCCAGTCACATTCTACCTCCTAGAGTGACCACACAATACACAATAATCCATTCAAATTATTAATCTATCAAATACATTAATCCACTGGTTTTGTTACAGTTCTCCTAATTTAATAATTTCACCTCTGAACATTCTGCATCAACACATGAGCTTTAGGGGGAAGACCTCATATCCAAACCATAACAGTTTTGGAGTTAATAAGTAGTGATATTTAAAATGAAAATTTAGACATGTCTGATTCAAAAACTGAGATTTCCTTCTCTTTGAGAGAAATTCAAGTTCTGGTTTTATGTTTTCTTTTATAAATAAGTATATTATTTCAAACAATTTGTAATAATTACCATTATTGTTAGAAAGTGGACACATTCAAAGGGGACTAAATACAGCACTTGATTCCATTATGCTATTTAGTACTGGTGCTTCTCCTCATATAAGTATTTCATTAAGACCACCAGAAACTTTCAGCAACCATGAGGGATGCGGTGAGTGTGACTATAAGCAATCACCCCAAAATATAAGTCTCACATATCCCAATTGAGTAGGTTTTTCTCAATCTGTTTATTCACTCACTTACAAAAAAGAAAAAAAATATGTGTGTGTACACATATATTTTTTTTTGTGTGTACACATATATTTTTTTCCATGTGAATTTTATGCCATACACTATCCTATGTACTAGGGATACTCATGAAAAACAAAATATCTTTCCTCTCCGAGACGTGTTCAGGCTTTTTCTAAAGAGAAGCCAGAAGTCTGACTGAAGAAAATGGAACAGAGTCTAAATAGTGATCTATACCACGGTTTGTTCCCTTGATGGAAAGATTGGCTTAGAATATTTGTTTTAACAAAAGACCTGATCAGATTTTAGTATTAGTCTGGCCTCTCTTACATGTCAGAAGAGACCAAGAAAACAACATCCTCACTAAACTATGTTAATCGAGCCATGCCTGTTAGATTTGATTCTCAGAAATGTCAGGAAATTAAACACCAGAGTTCCCACAGCAGCTCTCCAATAAAGCATTTTGCTTGTAACAGGAGTCAAAGTACAATTAAGAACCATCCCTTTCCATTAGCTTCCTTTCCTTGGCTACATCCCCCACTCCTGCCCCTGGCTTCTTCAGAATGTTTTCAGTGCAATGCGCTGGAAGTATCTGTAACTGAGCTGAGAGATGTAATATGGAGAACTAAAATAATAGTACTTGTCATTAGAACCCTTTTATAGTCTAACTGCACATTCTCATTACTATAGGCTTTTGCAGGCTCATTACGTTATTAAAAGAATATCAATAAAAGAAACCTTTTTCCTGAGTCTAAATAAATATTTGTCCTGTGACCTTTAAATTTTCCACACTTCTCCAATACCCTCCATCAATGACCTTGGAGTTTTAGGCTTATCTGACAGGGGCTTGGGGTATGAGACTCCAAAATTCAAGGTAGGATGTTCAATTTCCTAAAGCTTTTAATAAATACGGACCATAAATATTATCAAAGTAATTCTTAGCCCTCAAACAATATGGAATCTAATAGTGTCATTGTGATTCTAAGAATAAGAGAAGAATTTCCAGATTTTTTTGAAAGATTTATAATATTATTATTTATATGTGTTAAAATGTACGTTTTAGTATATATACAATTCTATAAATTCTGCAAATGCAAAAATTATGGGGCCATCATCAATACTGAGATATAAAAGAGTTCTATCACCCTCCAATATCCACTCATGGTGCATTGTCAAATTTAAAAAGAAATCTTTAGTCAAAATTTAATTTCAAATAATGTTATCCTGAATCACATGAAGTTTAAAACCCTTATAACAATTTCATCTCAATTTTTCCTTTATATCTAATATGTCATTCACTTAATTCTCTCAAAGTCAACTAAACAGCAATATCTTGGTATAGTGGTACTATTTTTTGCTTTAGACAAATCAATTGTTTTTAAAAGAATTAAAACAAGTAAAAATTTTTCATATTTACTTTCACTTTAACCACTCCCAAGGATAGTCATTTCTTTCTATAGATTACAGGTTTTTTTATACATTCCCTGTGCCATAAGAAATTTTAACATGTCTTACAGTGTTGCTGTATAGCTAAATAAATCTATTAGGTTTCATTTACCCACTTTTATTATTATTGTTGTCACTGTTGTTATTATTGTTATTTACTGGAATTGAAGGCAGGGTTATTTTTCCATTGAGCTACATTCCTTTTAATTTTTTTTTTATTTTGACAGAGCATCTCCATAAGTTGCTGACACTGGTCTCCAACTTGTGATTCTCCTACCTCATTTCCTAATCTCTGTGATTGCACATATGCACCTTTGTGCCTGGTTCTTCTTTATTAGTTTTGAAATATATATTTTACTCAATATAAAATTCTACATTTGCAGATTTTAAAATATTTTACTAGTGAGTTATAATTATAAATAGTGAGGTTCATTGGGACATATTCATAAATGCATGTAACATAATATTCTCTATTTCCTTTCCCAGAACATTCCCTTTTTCTCCACTTCTCCCTCCCCCTTGATCAACTTCCTCTTCTCCTCTACTCCACTGATCTTCCTCTATTTTTTTTTGCAATTGGTGCATTATAATTTTACATTAAAATGGGATTCATTGTGATACATTTATATACGGCATAATTTGGTTGATTTCATTTTGTAGATCCTATCCTTCCCTACCCTTATATTCCCTTCTTGTATTCTTGTCCTCCTTTCTATCTTAATGAGATTCCCATCACTTTTTATATCAAAGTTCCACATAGCAGAGAAAACACTTGACCCTTGAATTTCTGAGTCAGGCTTATATCACTTAGCATGATGTTCTCCATTTCCATCCATTTACCAGCAAATGACATAATTTCATTCTTTTTTATGGCTGAGTAGAATTTCATTATGCATATATACCACAATTTTTATCCATTTACCAGTGGACAGAAACCTATGCTGGTTCCATAACTTAGTTATTGTTAATTGTGCTGTTATAAACATTGGAATCAAATATCACTACAGTTTGCTGATTTGGGCTTTTTTGGATAAATACCAAGGAGTAGGATAGCTGGGTCATGGTTATTCCATACCCAGTCTTTTGAAGCATCTCCAGACTGACTTCCATAGTGGTTGTACTACTTTGCAATCCCACCAAAAATGTATAAATGTTCCTTTCTCCTCAAATCCTTGCCAACATTCATCATTTATATTTTTGATGGTTGCCATTCTAACCAGGTTAAGTTAATGTCTCTGTGTTATTTTGGTTTACATGTTGTGATTGCTAAAGATGTTGAAGATTTTTTCATATATTTGTTGGCTATTTTCATTTCTTTTGAGAAATTTCTGTATAGTTCATTTGCCCATTTATTGATAGTGTGTGTGTGTGTGTGTGTATGTGTGTGAAGTTCTTTATAAATTCTGGATTTTAATATTCTGTTAGAAGAGTAGCTAACAAAGGTTTTCTGTCATCCGATAGACTCTTCCAATGTTGTTAATTCCTTCCTTTACTGTGTTAAAACTTTCCAATTTAATACTATCCTCTTAATTGATTCTTGGTTATATTTCTTCAGCTTTAGGAGTGTTTTAAGGAAGTTGATGCGAAACTTGTACGTTGGAGTATGGGCCCCTTGTTTTCATCCAGCAATTGTAAACCTTCTATTCTAAATTGGTTTTTGTGCAGGAAGATATACAAGAATGCAGTTTCATTCCTCCTCATGTATATATCAGTTTTCCATATTTATTTAAAAGGCTGTCTTTTCTCCAAAATTTGCTTTTGTCACCTTTGTCAAGGATGAGGTGATTATATCTGTGTAGGTTTGCCTCTATGTCTTCTATTTCATTGGCTTTCCTGTCTGCTTCTGCCAATGCCATGCTGTTTCTGTTACATGTCTCTTTAGTATAATTTGAGATCACATGTTGTGAGGCTTCCAGCCTTGCCCTTATTTCTCAGAATTGCTTTGGGTGTTCTGGGCCCTTTAATTTTTTCATATTAATTTTAAAAATGTTTTATTTTATTTTTCTATTTTTGTGAAGATTGATGGGGATTGCATTAAATCTGTAAGTCATTTTTTGTAGTATGACCATTTTGAAGATATTAATTCTGCCTATCTAAGAACATGGGAAATCTTTCCAAATTCTAATGTTCTTTACAATTTCTTTCTTCACTGATCTACAGATTTTATGATAGTTTTTTTACTTCCTTGGTTAGATTTATTCCTATGTACTTCTTTATTTTGGAAGATATTGTTAATGGAATAGTTTTCCTGATTTATTTTTTCATCATATTCCTTATTGGTATACAGAAAATATTTATTTTTTGTAGGTTGATTTGTATCCTAATATTTTGCTGAATTTATCAGTTCTAGAATTCTTCTAGTGAAATTTCTGATCTGTTGTATCTAGTATAATAGCATCTTCAAATAGATATAATTTGATTTCTTTTTTTCTTACTTTATTTCTTTAATTGCTTGTTTTTGCCTAAACTATATTGAATAGGAGTGTTCAGAGTGCACTGTTTGTCTCATTCTTGATTTTAGTGAAAGTCTTTTAGTTTTTCCTCTTTCAGAATAATGTTGTCTTTGGATTTATTATGTATAGCATTTATCATGCAAGATAAATTCTCTCTATCCCTATTTTCTTCTTGTTTTTAACATCAGTAGGAGCTGAATTTTGTGTAAGGCATTTTCTGTATTTATTGAGATACATATCATGTGATTTTGTACTGATTATATTAATGTGATGAGTTACATTTATTGATTTCTTTTTAAAATTTATTTATTTATTTGTTCTAATTAGTTATATATGATAGTAGAATGCATTTAGATTCATAGTACACAAATGGAGCACAATTTTTTACTTCTTTGGTTGTACATGATGTCAAGTCACACCATTTGTGTCTTCATACATATACCTAGGGTAATGATATCCATCTCATTTCACAATCTTTCCTACCTCCATTCCCCCTCCTTCCCCTCTCTCCTGTACATTTATTGATTTCTATATGTTGAACCAAACATGTATCCCAGACATGAAACCATTTTGATTATGGTGTATAATATTATTTATGTATTTTTGAATGCAAATTGCTAAATCTTATTAAGAATAGATGCATCTATATTTATCAGGACTATTGGTCAATACTTTTCTTTCTTTGATATGTCCTTATCTGGTCTTCTTTTTCACATGGGTTTCCACTTTCTTTTTTTATTTATATAACAGTGGAATGCATTACAATTCTTATTACATTTATAGAGCACAACTTTTCATATCTCTGGTTGTATACATAGTATATTCACACCAATTTGTTTCTTCATACACGTACTTAGGATAATAATGATCATCACATTCAACCATCATTAATTACCCCATGATCCCTTCCTTCCCCTCCCACCCCTCTGCCTTATCTAGAGTTCATCTATTCCTCCCATGCTCCCTCTTCCTATCCCACTATGAATCAGCTTCCTTATATCAAAGAAAACATTCGTCATTTGGTTTTTTGGGGATTGGCTAACTTCACTTAGCATTATCTTCTCCAACTCCATCCATTCACCTGCAAAGCCATGGTTTTATTTTCTTTTATTGCTGAGTAATATTCCAATGTGTATATATGCCACATTTATTTTTTATCCATGCATCTATTGAAGGGCATCTAGGTTGGTTCCACAGTTTAGCTATTGTGAATTGTGCTGCTATAAACATTGATGTGGCTGTGTCCCTGTAGTGTGCTGTTTTTAAATCCTTTGGTTATAGACCGAGGAGATGGATAGCTGGGTCAAATGATGGTTCCATTCCCAATTTCCCAAGGAATCTCCATAGTGCTTTCCATATTGGCTACACCAATTTGCAGTCCCACCAGCAGTGTATGAGTGTACCTTTTTCCCCACATCCTTGTCAACACTATTGTTGTTTGTCTTCATAATAGCTGCCATTCTGACTGGAGTGAGATGAAATCTTAAGAGTGGTTTTCAATTGCATTTCTCTAATTGCTAGTGATGATGAACATTTTTTCATGTGTTTGTTGATTGATTATATATCATCTTCTGAGAAGTGTCTCCAGGTCCTTGGCCCATTTATTGATTAGGTTATTCATCTACGTTTTTGGTGTCTAGCTTTTTGAGTTCTTTATATACCCTAGTGATTAGTGCTCAATCTGATGTGTGAGGGGTAAATGACATCAGAATGCATTACTATTCTTATTACATATATACAGCACAATTTTTCCATATCTCTGGTTGTATATAAAGTATGTTGACACCAGTTAGTGTCTTCATACATGCACTTTGGATAATGATGTTTATCAGATTCCACTATCCTTGTTAATCCCTTGCCCCCTCCCTTTCCCTGCCACCCCTCTGCCCTATCTAGAATTCACCAATTCCTCCATGTTCCCCCTCCCTACCCCACCATGAATCAGCCTCCTTATATCAGAGAAAACATTCAGCATTTGTTTTTTGGGGATTAGCTAACTTCAGTTAGCATTATCTTCTCCAACACCAACCATTTACTTGCAAATGCCATGATTTTATTCTTTTTTATTGCTGAGTAAAATCTTGGTGTCAAAGTTAATACTGCCTTTATATAATGAATTTGGGAGTGTTTTATATAATGAATTTGGTCTTGGTGTCAAAGTTAATACTGCCTTTATATAATGAATTTGGGAGTGTTCCCCCTCTTTTTCCTTGATGGAATAATTTTTGAAGAAATGGGATTAATTCCTTTTTGATTGTGTGATACAATTCTGCTGGTACAATTCTACAAATCTGGTACTACACTATTCTTTATTGAAAATCTGTTTTTACTGCTTTAAACTTCTTGTTGTTATTGATGTGTTTATGTGTCCTATGTCCTCTTGATTTCATTTGGGTAGGTCAGATGTGTAGAAATTTGCAAATATCCTCTAGATTTTTCACTTTATTGGAAAATAAGTTTTCAAGAGTCCCTAATTTCAGGCATGTCTGTGGTGATATCTTCTTTTCCATCTCTGTTTATGTTGATTTGAGTATTCTGTCCATTTTGGCTAGGTTGATTAAATATTTATTAAACCTTGCTTGTCTTTTCCAACAATGACTCTTTGTTTCATTGATCCTTTCCATTTATTTTTTTTATAATTCTCTATTTTTTTCTTTTCATGACTGATCTTAAATATTTCTATTTTCCACTGGTTTTGGAATTAGTTTGTTCTTGCTTTTCTGTGGCCTTGAGATATAATGTCAAATGGTTTATTTGGAATCTTTCCATTTATTTGTTTAACATAGGCATTCAATGTATAAACTTTCCTCTTAGAACTGCCCATAGTGTCCCAAAAATTTTGATATGCTGAATCTCTATTTCCATTTGTCTCTCTAAAATTTTTCAGTATGCAAGTACTATCTCAGTTTGTGTGTGTGTGTGTGTGTGTGTATCTGTGTGTCTATATGTGTATGTTTGCTAAGACTTTATTTATGTTCTAAAATATGGCCTGTTTTGGAAGAAATTCTATGTGCAGCAAAGAAGGAAGTGAATGTTATTGTTGAATAAAATATTCTATACGTGTCTGTTAGATCCATTTAATTACTAGTAATTTTCAGTCTGAAGAGTCTTTCCTTTGTTTATGACATAATTTTTGTGAGACAGTTTTGTTGAAATCACCCAGTATTATTGCATTTGTGTTATATCTGAATCTTTATGTTGAGTAAAGATTTATGTAAGAATGTGTACCAACATTGGGAGCATAAATATTTACAATCATTATATCTTTGGTTGAATAGTTCCCTTTGCCATTATGATATGACCTCCCTTGTCTCTTTTGAAGAATTTTGGCCTTAAGTTTGCTTCATTTGATATGAGAGTAGCTACTCTTGCTTGTTTTTGTTTTCCATTTGCATTGAAGTTCATTTTCCATGACTTATATTCAGCCTATCAATGTCTTTGCCTGTGAATCTCTGGTGAACAACATATACTTAGGTCTTGTTTTTAATTCAATCTGCCAGTTTACATCTTTTTTTTTTAACTAAGAGATTGAACCCAATGGTGCTTTGTAACTGAGCTACTTCCCCAGACCTTCTTATTTTTACTTTTTATTTTGCTAAGTTGCACAGGGCCTTACTAAATTGCTGAGGATGGCTTGAACTTGCAATGCTCCAATTTCAACCTCCTGAGTTTCTGGAATTATAGGTGTGCTCCACCATGACTGGCAGTGTACATATTTTAATTGGACAGTTTTGATCATCTAGAGTCAGTGCTATAATAGAGAGATAATCATTATTTTATGCTATTTTGATATATCTCTAAGGTTTAATTCAGAATTTATTCTCCTTTACTTGGCTACCCTTTCAGTGAAATTCATTTATTCATTGACTTGGAGGTTTGTTTTCAATTTCATTGGCATGCAATATTTCTTTAAGTAATTTATGTAATGCTGGCTCAGTGGACATGAATTATTTTATTTTTTGCTGATCTTAGAAGATTTGTGTTTCATTTTCAATTTTGAAGGACAGTTTTGTTGTATTTAGCAATTCTGACTGCAATAATTATCTTTCAGGATTTGGTAAGTAGTATGCTAAAATATTCTGGCTTTTTAGAGTCTAGGTTGAGAAATTAGTGTTAACTTGTATTAGTTTACCTTTAATTATGACCTTCCATTTTTCTTTTATGGCTTTAAAAATTCTATCCTTGTTCTTTATAATAACCTTGTTCTTTAACCATATGCCTTAGGGTCTTTTCATTTTATTTATTTGGGGTTATAAATGACTTCTTTATTTGAATTTCCACTCCATCCCCAAGGCTTAGAAATTTTTCAGATATTATTTCACTGAAAATTTTGTGCACTCCTAGTTTGTATATCAATGCTTTGTTCTACCATATTAATTTTTAGATTTGTTCTTTAATGTTCTGCCATATTTCTTGAATATTCTGATCATGGTCTCTCATCTTCTTTTCTTTGTTGCCAACTGTTTTTTTTCTAGATTATATACCTGTCATTTGAGCCAAGAAATCTGTCTCCCATATGGTTTAAGCTATTGGTTATTGTTTCAAATAAATTTTTATTGGATTTATTGAATAATTTCCAGGATTTCTATTTGTTTCCTTTACATAATGTCTATCTCTGTATTAAAATGCTCTTTCACTTTTGGTATTTTCTCTCTTAGTTCATTTCTAGATGATGCAGTTCATTTATTTATTGAGTACTATAATATCAAACAGCAAAAGAAACCCATCCATTCAATATGGAATAGAATATATGTAAGATCAAAATTGACTTTAGACAGGTTTATATTTCTTGACAATCCATTTAAAGTGAGAAGATTTCTTACTGAGTCTTTCTAATTTGGATTTCATCAGGATTTGGAACATTTAGAAGATGTTCACGGTTCCTCAGCTTTACCTATATGTTTCTCTGTGTACACAGGTAGTGAACTTCCTAGCACACCACTGACACAATTTTAGGAAGGTATCTCTATTCTTTGGTGTGTTCAGGCACCTAGTAGATTTCTAGTGGGCCAGAGTAAGCCACTAATTATCTATTTTGATTTCCATTTGCATTGAAGTTCATTTTCTATGACTTTATATTCAGCCTATCAATGTCTTTGCCTGAGAATCTCTTATGAACAACACATACTTAGGTCTTGTTTTTAATCCAATCTGCCAGTTTACATCTTTTTTTTTTTTTTTTTTTTTTGCATTGGGGGTGCAGTCTTTTGTACCCTGCTAAAGAAAAGTTTAATGTATTGGAAGCTCTCAAATCTGGTGTGGTCTAATTTCAGCATGTGCAGGTTTGGGAGTTCTAAGAAAGGGGTTCAGGGGTCTGGCTGAAGTGGTCCACAGAAGGTACAGGCCTGCGTCCTCTATTACAGTGCACAGATTGAAGGAATTGTTTCTGGGAACACTGGGCAATGGCTTGTGTCTATGGGACATTCATATGTAGAAACCCTCTGTGGGATGCACTAGACTGCCCTGCGAGAGGGTCTCTGATGGCTGCTTAGGATTTTGATGGTTTCTTATTGGCCCCAGGAGACAGGCTTCCATGGGTGTATGTGTGTGATCATGCTCTGTGACTAATGGTAGCCTTGGGACCCATGAGGGAATACTCTGAGAGGTGCTATATGTTATTGGGGCACAGGAATCTCTGTTCCAGTTACTACATGTTATGCTCATCTTACTATGTTGCCCAGCCTAGTCTCCATCTCCTGGGCTCAAGTGGTCCGCTTGACTCAGTTCCCCAAGGAGCTAGGACTATTGGCATATGCTGTCATGCCCAGCTGAGATGACAGATGTTTATCTTTAGCACTTGATTCTCTTGACTTCCTTAAATTTGCTGTAATCATTTGTTGTTGTTGTTCCTTTGTGTGCAACGTGTCTTTTTTTCTGACTGCCTTCAACATTTTATGTTAACTTTGTTTTTCAGAATGTTGTATATTATGTACCCTGAGGACTCTGTGTGTGTGTGTGTGTGTGTGTGTGTGTGTGTGTTTAGTCTTTTGTGGTTGGACCTGGATTTTATTTCTATATCCATTACTTAAAAAAATTTTTTGATGGTTTTCTCTTCAGATATTTCTTCTGCTCCATTCTTTCTTAGATTCCAATTACACATATGTTAGACCATTTATATTTTTTAGTATTCATTGGTACTCTGTGCTTTTTTACTTTTTCTTAGCTTTTCAATGATATTGTCATCCCCCCAACCCTTAGAGATATCTACTGGACTAAGCAGTAGAAGATTTTCTGTGTTGCCTCCAACAATAGTGTCTCTGTTTTCTTCTCCCCTTCTCAAGTCAGTCAGCCTTTATCTTTATTCTGTGATAAGGCTTTTCTGCCTCATCTTGAGTGGATGAAGATTTTTTTATCACAAGCAATACAGGAATGGTTGTGGCTTTAAGCATTTTCCATGTTTTTTTTTTCTCTTCATTGAAGCCTGTACCACCAAACACAGGTACCATTTGGATCCAGTTTTATACATCCACATTTTTTCAGTATTGAGCATTTAATAGTATCAGTTTTCCATATTTTCAAGTTTAAAACCATAGAGCTAAAAGAATTCCCTCACTGAGAATTTTTAACCAAAGAGTTGAAGCACTTTAAAAGGAAAGTGACTGTATTTAATTTATAATGAGATTTTGTTGTTAATGGCGTATCATTAAGTTTTTAAATGGAACCATATTTAATCAGTGGCCTCTTAAAAGTATTGGAATTTGCTAGTATATAAACATAACAGCAAGATTGTAAATAACAATTTTAAAGAAGAATATGTTTTTTCAATGGCTGACAAAATTATATGTTAATTGTTAAACAAAATAAAACATAATTATCTTCTATGCACAGAAATAAATTACCCATTGGACATCAAAAAGCTTACATTCTTGATTGTAGAAGAAAGGAGACTGTTAGTAACAATAAATTGATTCCATCATGAATTTGGGAGAGTAGAGTATCCATGGACACAATTAAGTACATGTTTTGTAGTAATTGATGGTAAAAGGAAAATATTCAACTAACACAGCATTCTTGTGTTAAATGTCTTATGTGATTTATCTTAATATTTTTGTTCAAAAAAGTGAATAAGCACTAGCATCTGAATATTTTACTTTATTTTCTAGTGAGTGCAACTGAACTGGTCTTAGGTAAAATAATTAGAAAAACATTCCTTCTGTTCTCATTGTCATTGTTAATTTGTTATCCAACTTATTTCTCACCATCTGTAGATAACATGACATTAGTAAATGTTTGTCTAAAATTTAACATAATATTTTGCAAACTACATGAACTTTAGAGGTATACCTGAGTTGTGAACTCTAATCTGCCCTTTTTAAATTATAGGATCTTAGCAAGTTAATTAATGTCTGTAAACCTTATTCTCTTCCCTGCCAAAAATGACCATTACCTTTGTGTCGGAAACACGTTAGCAAAAATAACTCAACACACAAAACTTCAAGTTCAGTAGATAGCATGCAGTCAATATTTAACAACATTATAAAATTTGCTGTTATTAATTTTATGGTGGCATTTATTTTGATAGGTGCTGGATTACACTTACTAAGAAAGTGCCTCTGGTTAAATTTCTTAATGTCTTTTTGTCAGTATTTTCTTCATGACAAAACTGATATTACAATGATTGGTGTGTGGATAAAAATGAGTCAGTTCATATATCAATCATTGTGTCTGAATATTGTAAATATATAAATGCTGTTTCTCATTAGTGCTATTGCTATATTTAGTGTAGAAACTAATAGGTTATTCAGGCTTTCCTTACTCTTAAACACACCACTTGATCCTCCCTTAGCATATAAATCTCCAGCGAAGATTCTGCTTACATAATATATTAGTCAGCATGAACTCTTGTAATAATCAACCCTTAAAATTATTGGTGACTTCTAATAATACCAGCTGAATTTCTGCTCAGGCTACACAACCTGTGAAAAGCAGCAATAGGCCCGTTGCTACATTAGGGACCTAGTCGCATGGAAATTCTATTATTTTAAACATTTTGAATTTTTCTGTCAAGGGAAGGAAAGTCTATGAATCTAAACAGGTTCTTTTAATTCTGTATGTTAAAAATCATAATTCTAGTGGCTACATCACACTACATGTCCATATCCAACTTCAAATGGATGGGGTAGGGCAAAGTTAACATGGAGTTAGAATATTTGTTGACAACATTAGTGATTCAGGGATAGCAAATAACTTTTATGCCATGTTATGAATTAAAGAAATAAATTCATAAAATTTTGTGCCATAAATATAGACATTATTATGCCACATATATTGATTTTTGTTTGTCATTAGAATATGGGGTCTTCTATGCAAAATATCAAAATTAAGCTTACAAAGATCATTATAAATAGCATAATTTCCGATAAGAAAAAAAATTTACCTAGTAGTCCAATCCATGTAACCAATTTAATAATTTGCAGTTTAACCTTGAAAATTATAAATATGTAAATATATTGTCTGTGGGCATCCATGTGTATAGTTTTACAATAAATGTAATCAAAATGTATTCAATCTATATTTCATTCCACTTTAATAAATAATATTATAGAAATATTAATTTTTCTTGTCAACATTCTTTTAGGATATCATATATACATTCCATGTAAGTTGTTTATTTTAAACATTTGAAACTCATCTAGAACTCTTCAATAAGCCTCTTATCTAAAATTTTCAAAAAATTATCATTGTTTCTTTAACTTAATTTTACAGACACAATTTCTGGATAAAGGGAAAATATATATTGAGCAAAAGAAAGATAGCTTGTCCTTTTTAACTTTGACTCTGTTACATCTCTTTGCTGTCAAGATTGATCTGATAAGTTATGAAGATAAAAATAAAATTGATAATTAAATTTTGCTTTAAAACCATTCTTATGAAAAGCAGTCATTAGAGTTTCCACTTCATCATACTTAAATAAGGTCAGTCTGGGAAAAAATAAGAAAATAGAGGCAAGAACTTTCTGGGAGGTTAGTTCAGCATTTGGCTAATTGAAAGAGAAAACTTGACCAAGGATCGGTCCTTCCTTTACCTCAACAGCAGTTGCACAACGCAAGTCATGCACAGATTGGGACAAAAGTTATCATAGGAGAGTAGAATAAATTTGCAAGAAGGTTTATTCTAATAGAATAAATGACTATCCAGCAACAGAACTTTTCTTTTAAATCAAATGTTCAAATTTCAGTGAGAGTTAGTGTGAAGACATAAAGAATGCCCAGTCCTACCATCCTCATGGGAAGCCATCGTGACTCTTCATATTTCTGGAAAGTCATGCCATACTTAAAGAAGGATGCCTTCTGCTTCACTGTCAGAATGTAAATATTGCAGTGAGACATGATGATGGTTAAGAATTTAAATGAATTTAGGATTGTCATGGTGCAATGTATCACAGAGTCACAGCTTGATGGTGTTTGAATTTTCTGGGTCAAATTTTACATCAGCTCATGAAAGAAAACCTTCCTGCTCGTGACTTGGATGTGTGGAAGGACTGGGGAAGATGGGGTGATAATATGTGAACAGAATCTAGGTGACAGTGGCATAAAAATGTCCAATTCTCTTTAAAACACTAACTATGAATAAATGTTCAAGTTTCACACAGTTGATTGAATTTTGATGAGAGCCAGAGCTTCTCAGCTCACGTAGCATAAATGAGCTCTAAGTCAAGTACATTGTGAATTCTTATCACTGACTCGTTAGCCAGAACTGACATTTTCTTTCCTCTCAACTCTAAAATTTTACATAATTTCTTGTGCTCAGTCATAAATCCCATATTTCCCAAAGTTTTCCTAAAGGATGGAAAATATATGAAATAAAGGGAAATACTACATTTCAGAAATTATAGATGGTATATGTGTAACTGTGGGTGACATGCAGTCACAGTAGTAGATTTCTTAGAATCAGGTCTGGAAATAATAGGTTAAATTTGATGGGGACCTAGAAATATGAAAAAAAAAAAAATATATATATATATATATACCTGTAAATGGAAATATTTAATATGTTAATGTATTGCATAAACTTGAATAGGGAAGTCTCTGAAAAGATATGGAATCAAAATGTGTTTCAATATTTAAAGGCATAGTTGGATTCTGGTTTACACATACATACTTCTATCACGTGTAGAGAAATTAGGATTCTGTTGCTAGTAATTCTTTCAAGTATATTACTTATTGGAACACAATTCTAAACATATCATTTGTATGTAGTATAGGAAGGATGCAATTTGCTTTTCTATTCCAGGTTACAAAAAGCATGTCTACACATCGGACTCAGGGTTGATTGAGAACATGCAATTTTATCCTCCTTAATACCATGGTAGTGATAGACAATAGGTAAGAAGGGATATACTTCAAATATGGGTAAGAAACAGAAAAGATATCAATACAGTTATTCTGAAAAATTTCTGGAAAAACAGAAAGCAAGTGGGATTATGGTGACCAAAAACATAAAGAAATGAAAACCTTGAGATGAAACCCCCACAGAATGGATGGGCCCAGGAAATGACTAGAGTTAAACAGAGACTTCTCCCAGGAGGTGGAGCCATGTGAGGCTGTGACCTTGGAGTTCTTCAGTGTAACACACAGCATTAGGGAGGAGAGTTGGCATGAATGGGTATTATTAATCAACACATTCTAAATGAAATGGCAGATCAACTTGCTTTCATTAAGCCTTTGTCTCTAAACCCTAGCCTATAGCCAAAGTGGTTACCTCCAGATTAACCCATTTAGTCTCATAAGAGGAATACCTATAAAAGCTTAAATATAGTATACATCATTGATATATAAGATTATGTAACAATAGTATTATAATATTAATTAATATAATATAATGACATATCTAAGCTCTAGATTGTGATTTCCAACCGATTTTATGCACCTATGTCAATTTCATTGAAATATTCTCATTATTGAAAACTTGGGACTTAATGGGTTAAAACTGAACATTGTAAACTAAAGAAATTAAATTATCTTTCTAGGAAGAATAGAACTTTCAATTACTTTGATACAGCTTCAACATAACATATTCCTTAGATTTGCATTGGAGTTTGTTTGTTTGGAATAGAGAAAGGTAATATTCCCTATCAGTTATAGCAATATATTTCCCTATCTAATTGTTACTGATGTAAATACTATAGATAAAAGTATACTTAACTTAGAAAGGGAAAAATTTAAAAAATATAAGAACTAAGAAAACAATAAAAAGTAACTTTTAATTTTGAAAGATATTAAGAGTTTAAAAAATTCAAAGTAAATAAATAAATTTTAAAAATCTAGATGACTTTCTAATTTTCTCAAAAAAAAACTTAGTTTATTGACTCTAAAATGTTTTTTGCTGTTTTTGTTGTGGTACTATGCATTTAATCCAGGGAGTATTCAGACTTTGAGCTACATTCCTTTGTTAAAATTTTTATTTTGAGACAGAGTCTTGATAAGTTTCACAAAAGGGCCACAAACTTGCTATCCTCCTGCCTCAGCCTCACATATAGCTGAAATTGCAGGAAGATAATATTGAATATCACATATTTTTTCTTTCTATGTTTATTTTATCATATTTATGTACAACTCTTTAATAATATAAAACCAATTCTTATGTAGAGGCCTTACAAAACTGCTCACTCTTGTTAACCAATGGCAACAATTTTCAAATTTTTTTTTCTAGAATTTATACAATGAAAAACAAGACATCCCAATTTACTTGTATATGTGTATGCCATATTTTCTTTGTCCATTCATCTTTGATGACATTTCAGTTATTTCCATATCATGAATATAGCTGCAGGAAACATAGGAATGCATCTGTCTCTTCAAGATCCTGATTTCCATTCCTTTGCATATAAATCCAGAGATGGAATCATAGTATCACATGGTAGCTCCACTTTTAATTTGTTGAGTAAATTCCATACTGTTTTCTATAGTAGGGGAGCCCATTTATATTCTCAACAACAGCATATAAGGACTCCAACTTCTATACAACTTTGCCAATACTTGTCTAAGTTAAAAAAAATCTTTAAATAGATTTATATAAATAATAAACTGGGAAATTATACAATTTATAATATTTCAAAACATAATTATGATACCATATAAAGAGTTTCTAGAATGTGGTAGACAAAATGAAAAACTACCCAATGGAAATGCAATAAAAAAATCATAAAAATACAGTTTACAAGAAAAGTTACTATAGTTAACCTTAAATATAGAAAACACACTGAATTTCACACTTACTAACAGCAATGTCCAAAAAAAATTCCACTAAGAGATTTTACCTGTCATATTGGCAAAATTCTTTGAAGTTTATAGCATAGTATTGGTAAGATTGTGGGAATGCAAGTCCCCTCTTACATAACTGGTGGAGGTATAAAACTATACAAAATAGATGATCTTCCCATTGCTCTTTGTGCTGTCCACTGGAAGCAGGGGAGTTTATCTTATATATGTATATGTACTAGGATAAAATAACATATACTCAGAATATTATTAAGGGATGATTAATCAACAAATGCTACTCTCAATCTTAGCTAGTGTGCTGAGTTTCAAGTATTTGTTAGAACAGATTAATACAATTTAAGGAACATGGTATGGGGTATTGTTTTAACATCCTTAATACAAAAATATAGAATCCAATTTCACTTTGAACAGATAGCAACCTTTATTTACATCAGTGTACCAGGGCACCTGAATTTTAGGGAAATTACTCTTCTTCTTTCTGATAATACAGCATGAAGGGAGTTTGATTATTTGGATGATTTGGAGAACATCACACTCATATACCACATTGATGCTATGATGTTAATTATACCTAGTGATAAGGAAATCATTGATTCTCTAAATAACTTGATTATGTACATAGGTTCCAGGGACATCGTAAATGTTCTGGTAAAATAAATGTTATATTGATGAAGCTTTTAGGGTTCAACTGGTTACAGCATGTTGGGACATGGCCTCCAAAATATAGAAAATTTTACTTCACCATTTATGTCTCACCACTAAGAAAGAATCACAGTGTACATCACGCTTTTTCAAAATAGAACACTACATAGCCAACGGTCTACTATAAAAGAAATAGAATTAAAGGGGATTCATTCTACTGCATAGATGGCCTCGCTATTAAGGGTACATAAAATGCTATATTCAATATTGACATATGTATCTATGAGAGATGAGGGAACTTTGTGGAATCTCTGGGAAATGCCAGTAGGAGAGTCATGGTGTGGATCTCTAATTGTGTTTAATTATAAGCATAATTATGACTTCTGCATAACACAGTTCCTCAGTTCTAAAAAAATCAATATTTGTTATGCTATGGAAGGGCTTTACAGAGACAGAGCCTTTCTCTAGGCCAGCTCATGATGGGGTGACCAGAGATCACCTCACAAGTTGGATGTTATCCATTACACAAGTTGAGCAGTGGAGCAGCAATGCATCATAAAATAAAAACAGCACATTTAAAAATCTTCTGAGAGCAGATTTGGAGGACACAAGAGAGTTATGCATATAAGGGGCCCAGAACAAAAGGGGAGATGAAAAAACCTGATTTGTGAAAAACTGGATCTTTGTGTCTCACATTAGCAACTTGGGAGATTCACTGCAGAAAGAAGCACTGAATGATCAAATGCACAGTATGATCAAATGGATATCAGTTCTGTCTGTTCCCAGTTGCACATGGGCTTGTGCTATAGTTTAGATATGAGGTGACCCCCAAAAGCTCATGTGTGAGATAATGCAAGCAAGTTTAGAGGTTATGAGATTCTTAACCTAATCAGTGCCTTAACTCATTGATGGGGATTAACTGGAGGAGGTGGTTTGCTGGGGCCTGTCCTTGGAGTTTTATTTATTTATTTATTTTTTCCTTTTCAACATATACATTTTTTGTATATATGTAGGTTGTTCAAAACATTACATAGTTCTTGATATATCATATTTCACACTTTGATTCAAGTGGGTTATGAACTCCCATTTTTACCCCGTATACAGATTGCAGAATCACATCAGTTACACATCCATTGATTTACATATTGCCATACTAGTGTCTGTTGTATTCTGCTGCCTTTCCTATCCTCTACTATCCCCCCTCCCCTCCCCTCCACTCCCCTCTTCTCTCTCTACCCCCTCTACTGTCATTCATTTCTACCCCTTGTATTNTCTTGGAAAGCTGGGAATGGAACCACCATTTGACCCAGCTATTCCCCTTCTCTGTCTATTCCCTAAAGACCTAAAAAGAGCATGCTACAGGGACACTGCTACATCGATGTTCATAGCAGCACAATTCACAATAGCAAGACTGTGGAACCAACCTAGATGCCCTTCAATAGACCAATGTCCTTGGAGTTTTATTTTTTCATTGGTGAGGAGGGCTCACTCTCTGCTTCCTGATTGACATGTCTTGAGCTGCGTTCCTCCATCATGACCTTCTGTCCTGATGGTCTGCCTCACCATGGGCTCAGAGCAATGGAGCTGGCCATCTGTGGAATGAAACCTTGGAAACCATGATCCTGGGGTAAACTTTTCCTTCTTTAAAATTTTTCTTGTCAGGTCTTTTGGTCACAACAATGAAAAGATGACTAAAACAGCCCATGAGTAGCAAATCCAAGGACTCAAAAATGGAGGGTACCAAGGATGGAAAAGCATGAGTCCCTTTCAACATAGTAGATCCAGCCACTGAAGTTGCTAAATATCCAACTTGACCACAGCAGAGACTGAAACTGATCACTTTATATAATGCTATCCTTTCAGGAGAGCCACTTGTTAGCAAGATACATGGAGTTCATCTTCCCCTGCTAAATTCTTGTCAGATTAACACATATTCTGAGTGTGGCTATTTCTTCTTGCACCCAGCACTATTCAAAGAAGGTTAAAAGTGTCTAGTTGGTCAATGTGGGATTCACACATAGGAGCTTATGTGAAGAAGCTAGACAGTGGCATTTCATTCAGAGCTTACTGGCCCTCCTGCATGCAATGCCACACAGAAACTGAACCTGAAGAGTAATAGACTTTTTAAAGGCACAGCTAAAACACTAACTTAGGAAGGGTACCTCTGGATGATACCCTTCAAAATTCACTATATATTTTAAACCCAGAACCATCTTATTATGGTGTTGTGTCCCCACTACACACAATACATTATTCTAGAAATCAAGGAGTGTAAACAGGATTAGCCCTATTTGCCATCAGACCCACTGACCTACTTTCATGCCCACATCAAATTTCTGCTTTCTGAGAACACTTGTTTCTTTCTGAAGACACAGTAGAGGTTCCACTAGAACAAAATGCATGACTGCCAAACAGTCACTTTGTATTCATTGGGCCATGAAAATAATATGCAAAAAAAGTACTATATTATTTGAAAGGGTGATTGACCCAGATTATCATCAACAGATACAATTGCTGGTAAATCATGGGGATGGAGAAGAAAATGTCTATAGCTCAGAGATTCATTAGCATCTTCTCAAGTCTGCTGCTAATTGTAAAACAGTAATTGCAGAAACAACATACTTTTGAGCAAGCAGATTCGACCATCAGGAATGCTGCCCAGCAAAGAAGCAAGTTTAGCATATGTCACAGAGTAGAGATAATGAACACTCATTGCCAAAGGAGAACCCAGTTACTCCTCTTAATATTTAAAAATGTGCTATGTCTAAGCACCACCTGGAGAAGTCAGTGATGGTGTAGAGTAAAGAACTGTGGCAGTTACCCTCAGCACCTTCACAACGTGTTCCAGGAACAGCCCAACCCATGGCTCACAGAAGATCACAAACACCCAGAACCTTTGCTTATTACATGAGGTACCCCTAAGATACACATACAAAATTGGCTTCCAGAGTTCGTCTTTTAAGATTAAATTCCTATTCCTGGCAATGGGCACTAGCCTGACAATATACACTTGTTGGATTTTTCTTTTTTTCTCCTTGACTCACTTTCTGGCTCCTCTATCTGTATTTTCCTCTGTCTTCCAAATAGATGATTTGTACTTAACCTCTTTCAGGTTCTGCTTCTGGGGGGACTCAATTGAAGGCAGTTCTTAATTCTTATTTTGGTGGGTGGGTATATTTATTGTGTCTGTGTCCCTCTAAAGTGAGTGAAGGAGTCGTTTGGCTTTTCACAGATCTCCAAGGGAACCCACTCTAAAGCTTCCTTACTGAAACTCCTTCCCATCCAGCTGAAATTACTGATGGACAGGTCCCATGGTGATTAGTGATCAGTGGTTTACCCAAGATGAGATGCTGTGTCCAAATTCCACCTGCAAAATTACTGAAATACCATCAAGCAAAAAATTTATTTAGGTTAAAAAAATACCACATGTCCAGAGAAATAGTGAGGAGGACCCAAGAGAAGCACATTGCAACAGGAGAGCAAAGCTATTCATCAACCTGACACGCCTTTCCCTCTCCTCTTTGATGAAATAGTTTCACCTGTGTTTCAAGCTCAGCTCAGCTGTTCTTACCCCAGTGAGAGCCTTAACTCCATCCTGATTCATAGGGTATTCTGATTCTGAATCTCTACATAATATATTGCCTGTGCCATAGAGAAAACTATGTAGATGTGAACAACCATTTCCCCAAGTTTTATGCAATATAATAACATTATGCTTTTCTTGGGGGCAGAGGCTAAGTTGAAACAATTCTCTGTAGCTTCTGGAATGTTCTAAGCATAATGATGGGGCATTTAAAATTTTTCCATCCCTTGTTGACTAAAGGAAACATTTTCTATGTTCCAGTCCTAGCCAAGTTTATGATAGTAAGCATCATTCTTTCTGAGCCGTATTTTACTCTTGGAGCTTTTGAAACTAAAGAAAGAATAACACCAACTCTTCATAACCTGTGCCCCCCTCTTCTTTATGGCTTCTTTCTGGATGTCCACAGCTCCCTCCTGTTGTGGGGTCACTATGAGGCTAACTGCCAAAATGTGCTTTAGAATTCTATGAACACCTTGGGCGAGAGCAAAGGCAATGGTGGTGATTGCTTAACTTCAAAGTATTGCTGATATTAAAACCTATATATCTTGCACTGTGCTAGAAGATAGTGCCTAAAAATACAATTGATAGTGTCATCTCGGCAGTAATTAAGCCTTAAAAAGCACGATGTGAGCACTTTCATTTTAAACCCAATTGTATTTGCCATCGTCAGTCTCCCTCAATTCCACACATGAATGACCTGCTCTTAGTTATTATACACCATAGGGATGCTCTGGTCCCAGAGAAGAGACTCGGTTGGTGCACCATAGAGAATAGATCAAGCGTTAATGTGTGGCTATGGCTCAGCTTTGCAAGAATATTGAATTCCACAAATAGGAGAACATTTTGCAAAAGCAATGCAAGAAATTGTCAATGGCTAAAGGCGACAACCAATGACAGAGATCTCAGTCGTTATCATGTGTTTTTTAAAAACGTATTTTAGTTATTGTGAGATGTTTCATTGTGTTTCATAATGTGCATTTCAGACAATTTTTTTTTAATTTGGAGAGAAACACAGAAGCAGCTCAGAATGAAAGAAGCTTTCTTTCAAGTTCCCTCTGCTACCCGACTCTGAAGAGAAGGATTCTTGTTCCTTGAGTGCCTGCTAACTTAGATACAGGCTAATCTTAGGCACTGACAGCATTAGTTCAGCATTTCACAGGATTTACTAATGTTTGCGACAGTCATAAATACTTCAAAAGTGTGTATCTGCTATCCTATGCTTCCATTTCAAAATAACTACACTAAGGCTTATCAAAGATTAAAAAAAAAAAAAAAAAAAAAAAAAAAAAAAAAAACCTCTTGCCAGAGCTGTCCTATTCTCCACCTCCTGATGTCATTTGGTAAAATATTATATTTTTTGTGCTAATTAAAGAGACTGCAAAATCAGATATTTTTAGCTAAAGATGTTGGCATAAAGCTTAGCTCACTAAAATTTTTTAAATCATCTTTCCTTTCAGTTCAAATACAAATAATAATAAAAAGGTACCATGAATTAGATGTGATGATATATTTCCCTCTCTGCCAACAAAACAATAAAACTTCATTATTAACTTTCAGTACCACTTGGGGTGTTCGTTTTCACTTTTTGACTGATTTATCCCAGAGAATTCCTTTAAGTAGCAAATATTCTTAATACAGAATTTTATAAGATGATTTACTTTACAGAAGGTGAGCAGGATTAAAGTCAGACTCTGCACTGTTATCTGTTTCCAGAAGCCATCCCCATTGTCCTGGCCAAACTGATCTTATCTTTCTGGATTGGTGTCACTCATCTGTATAGCAGCCAATGAGAACAAGAGCTGCATTTATGATAATACAGGAAAAAAAGGTGAAAGTAAGAAAATCTTCTTTGCTCTAATGCATGCAAATGACCCTGTCTTCATTTCCTGCATGACACACATAAACTTGGTCCCAGACTGTTCTTTCTTAATCCTCCCAAGGTCTTTATTTTGTTCTGGGTCTGTCAGACTTTCTAGTCATTTGAATAAAACCCTTATCTCCTTCCTTCTGATGGTTTTCCACAATAACTAACCTTTTCTTGTGTGACTTACTTTTATTGTTATAAGTTTTAAATGGTAGATTTCTTTTTGTTTTCTCAGATTATAAGCTCCTTTATGATACAAGCTATTTTGAACACTTTTATTTCATTTTCCACAATTTTTATGTTCAGAAGTACTCAGTTGACACTGGTTTATCTAATTTTATCAAGTCTATGTAAAGCATAGCATATACCTGTGCTGATTGTAATGTATTGCTGAAAGAGAGGTTTTCTTGATCAAGTATAATTTATATTTAGAAACTATGACTGACATCACAAAAAATCTCTACACATATAAGATTGGGAATAATAATAACATTGCATATTTCCAGGAACAAACCTAATCGCTGGAGCTTCTCTGCAAAAAGTTTAAATCTCCTACATGACTTACCTACTTCTAATTTTCATTAATCACAGATTTTACTCTTTACATCCACAATTTATTGTATTTGATGCAGTAATTAGTAGTAACATATGTGCTATCCTTGTTATGTTGAGCCTAAGAACAATAGTTTTTTTTATATTTAGTTTCTATTCAGAAGTCCTTAAAAGCTGTCATTTTTCTATATGCTGAAATCATATAAGATTTGAGGAATGAAGACTGATCCCACATAGGTGTTCCTTTTAGCTTAAAATTATTCATTTATAGTTTTTCCTGTTTTTATCTCTTAGCTAAATAAAAAAAAAAAACAGATCTTCTCAGATATCTTATCACATAATCAGTTTTTCTAGCCAATCTTTCCTGTTCAATTTGAGTCTCCTACAACCATCTCTTATTATTTGAAGCAACAAAATAAACAGCTCTTATTGTGTGAATTCCAGATAACCAACTTTGCTCTGCACTCTTGCTTCACGGTGAATTCCAATCCATGTTTTTACTATGAGTTCGGTAATTTTCCTTGAGGGGCCAGTTTCTTTCTTTTTAAATATTTTTCTTCCCTCCCCCTAAATCCCCTTCTTCTACTCCCCTTATGTTTCTTTTATTTTGATGGAATCCACCCCACCATTTCTTTTCTCTCTCTCTCACCTAGTTTTAGATTAGTTTCTGCATATCAGAGAAAATATTCAGCCTTTGACTATCTGAATCTGGCTTATTTCATGTAGCATGAGAGTCTCCAGTTCCATCCATTTACCAGTAAATGACATAAATTTATTCTTTTTCATGGTTAAGTAATACTTCATTTTAAATATATTCCACATTTTCTGGCACCAAGGCGGATTACATAGTCTGGCTATTGCAAATTGTGCTGCTATAAACATTGACATAACTGTGTCCCTATAATATGCTGATTTTTGCATCTTTTGGATATATGCTGAGGAGTGGGATAGCTGGGTCATATGGTGGTTCCATTCCTTTTGACAGGGCAGTTTCTTAATCACACATGCCAAAACTTAGATAAATCTTTCTTTTCCATGATATAACAGTATTGTCAAACCCATACTTATTTCTTTAAAGAATCTAATGCTACTTTGTACTGCATACACTGACATACTAACTACTACAGTACTATGCTTTTTTTTTTTTTTTTTGGTGTTCTGGATAATTCTGCATCCTTATTGAGACATCTGCTCTAGCAGGCAACAAATTTCTTTTTACTCCATCAGAATTTTTCCTGTTTGCTATTTACAACATAACAGAGGTACAATCTCATCCCTGTGAAACATGATTCGCTTGTATTTAACTTCTACTTAGAAGTCCTTAAGACTTCTCACAGGAGAAAACACACTACACTGAAATGTTCTGCTCTGTGTCTGTCTCTACTTATTAAATCTACACTCTTCAGTGTTAAGAGCAGAACTTATTAATTTCTATACTCCCAGTACATAGAAAACACTTGTTCACATACATTGGCTGGATAATTATACATGTTAACCTTTGCTTCACAGAGCAAAACTTCAATGCAGTAAAGGGTGCCCTCACAGGATAGTGGAAACTGAAGAATGTACAGACATTCAAGCTAATGATCTGACTGGATGGATCTCAAGATTATTTAAAGGAAGGTACACCTGACACTCACAAGGTTTTGTGAGAAATGCTATAAAAATAATTACTCCTGCCTTTCAATTCTCTTCTGATTAAGTCCCACATTGTTTACACAAAGCAAATGATTTAAACTTGTCACCAAAATATTTTTAAAACTTATGCTCACAGCATAGTACACCAAAATTGCTGGTTGCTGGTTGTCCAAACAGATTCATTAGGACAGCACAGGGAGCAGAGTGCCTGAAGGTGTGCAGTCAGTACCTACTTTTTAAAACCTTTCCATCTCCCATAAGCTCTTCTTTCATGAGGCTCTGTGAATTAATGTGTTTTGTAAGCTTTATTTAAACCCTTAAATGAAACTGTGATAGGTATTGTGGCACTGAGTACAGTGCAGGAGGATTATTTGACCAAGCAGCCAAAGCTATTACACATTAAATTAAAAAATCAAATCAATTCACTTTAGTAGAAGCAGAAAAATAATACTGTGGAATAGTCTTCCAAATTAAAGAAAGTCTTAACTCTGTGACATTACTAGGTGATACTCAGACATCTTATGCAATGATGTCTGTAAAAAATATAAATAAGTTAGATACCTTTTATGTTTGAATTTTTACATTCTCAAATTTGTACAAATATCTGATACTTATATTAATGTAAAAACCATAAATATATGTAATCAACATTTTCACATATAGCCTGTTTTATCCTCTTATTCTTAGCAATTTAATTTTGATTTGACACTTTTTAAGTAAGATACCACTTTTCAGGATCAAATAATCATGTACATAAAACCAACATCACTTGATCGCTCAAGATAGATCTTTTGAGGATATTAACAATAAAACTCAGAAACAATGAACAAGGAGACATTCTGCTTCATGCCAGGATGAAGGAGGAAGAGAAGCTAAATTCACCCTCTGGTATGAAACAGCTTAGCACCTTACACAAATTAGAAACTAAAACATATGTGAGACATGAATCAATAACAAAGAAGGGGGAGGTATACTAAAAAAAAATGATACAACTAGAATGAATAAAATAAACACAAAAATGTAACATTAAAGTCCAAGATAGTGTAACATAATAAAGATAACAGTTTTGGAACTTTTGTTCAAAAATCATTCTAAGATATTGAAGAAGTTGTGGGAGAGACCATGTGTGGAATGAAAAGATTGAGTCCTCCCTGCTCGTGATATTTGCGTGGTAGCCTGGCTTCCTGTGGTCTGCTGTGTATTCCTATTGTTTATCCTTGCTTTTGGTAAGGTCCTTTTTCTTTTCCTTCACACAGCTCGAGCGTGGCTTGCAAACACTCAATAAAAAGATAACATTGTTGGGGGAAGAATCAGTGAAAGGCAATGGTAGAAGTTTCCATCATGGCATTGGAAGCTCCCCCATCTAAGAGAGTTTTAAGCAAAGTAATGATGTTGTCAAGATGTACAGGGCTTCGTGAGTCTAAAGCACAATTCAAGGCAGGGTGGACATCATTCACTGTCCTCAATGACACTGGCATGTCTCCTGCTGACCAGAGTGTGTCACCATAGGGGTAGGTAAAACTACTAGCTTGAAAAGCTTCATGGTCCCTATAAATGTGGCCATTCTGGGAGTCATAAGGCACACAGAGAATGGGAAACCTGTGCTTGAAGAGGTATCAAAAGTCTTTTAGAGTTTGTATAGATTCAGAACTTAAAGAATCCAAATGTTTAGTCCCTTCTTGTCATCTTTCTGATATGCTTTTATTGGCTAACAATCCCTGGGACTCTAAAGAGTCTAACATAATAATTTATATAATCAATGATAACTTTATATATAATCGAAACTAAATTTCAATTGTATCACATAATTTCATTAGAAAAGTGGACTACATTTCTGATTATATTTTAAAAGATTGCTTTGGGAGGAAAATTTATAAGCATATGCTCACAGACACCATATTATAATAGGAAATTCTATGTATGTTTCCATATTGACTTGACACATTGGGCCATTCCAGAAAGTGTGTGGGCTTCTTTTACACATGTGCTTATTTTTAAACCATTTCTTCATCTGTAGTAGAAACTCCATAGTATCAGATGCTGTTCTTTATTTCCTTTGGCCAAAGAATAGATTATCTTGAACAGAAGAACAACTGGTAAATAGATCCCGCGAGATATGTATATTTCATGGGTGAATAAAATAACCTCCCTTCCTGTTTTTATTTTAGCTGGTAAAGCACCTGGGAAAATAGGTTCTATATAGAGGTAAGATAGTGTGGTACAGAGATTCTTTTTATTGCCTGTTTTTTCCACACTATATAATAGGGATCCAAAGTAAACATTTTATGGAAACACCAACAACTCAAGCTGACATATACCACAATGACTTATATATAAAAGCAACTTTAGCACAGATGAACTACTTTTGAATGCAGAAGACTGATTTCGGTTCTGGACAGTCAGAATGGGAATTGTATCTGTGATAATAATGGCATAAGGCAGACAGAAGCTATTTTTAAAAGAACTGCCTGGAGGCTAGAGGGTTACTCCCAAGGGGAGGAAAAAAATATCAGCATTTCCATCTTCCCTTCAGAGTGTGAGCTCTGACTTTCTCAGCCCTTTTAAACAGTAAAAGCTAAACCTACGCTGATTAGTAAAATATGCTGCAGAGAATAACAGAATAAATGCAGCCAAACTATTCTGCATAGCGCACCATCTATAAATCTGCAGTGAGCCTATGAGAAGCTGCATGTGACAAACAGAAAACCCAATACATACAAAAAGAAGTGTAACTAATTACCCTCAGTTTGTTACATTGTTGCCAGTTAATGCCTCTGAATAGAGCTTGCCCCTAACAACTAGTCAAGTCATGAATAGTGCATAATAGGTTGGAAAATACATTTACAAAACAATGAGGTTAAATCATCCATATCAAAATATAAAGTCTTTGGTCCTTTACATCTCTCTATTTTGGACATGTGTGTTCTATTTTGATTCATTTACTTGCAAACATAGGCTTATCCCCTAGGTAATATTCTTCAAAAGTAAAAAGCATATCTCAAACAATAACAAGAATTATATTTCAACCTGAACTAGAATACTCCTTTTCCAAATAAGTTTGATTTTAAGTAGTCTAATTACATTGTAAATGATCTTCTCACAGTTCACATGAAAGAGCAAGAAACACCAGTTACCAGAGAAGAGAATAATCAATGATCTAGGGAGAATTTCATAAACAGTGTACTATTTTATCTGTCTCAAAAGACTCAGGGAACTGCTCATTCACTAGAGTAATATCCTTTATTCAGTGTCATTTTTCCCATGCTTTATGGAGACATCATGACTGTTATAATGCTTAGTTTCAGAGAAAAGGAAGTTGCAATAGAGATATTTAAGCTAGCATAAGATTTAAAGCAAAGGTTAATAATGCCTATCAGGGGGGAAAATGAGGCATTTTAAAGCCTGGCATTAAACAGGGTCATTTTGTGTAGGAATCTGGTGTGCAGGGAGCCAGATGCAGAGTAATGAGAGAGGACAGGGCACCCTCATTCCACATCTTCTGCAGTTCAATATCCTGTACTGTGTTCTCTCACTGTCATAATCAAAAGCGATTTTGGGCCGGGAATGGTGGCACATGCCTGTAATCCCAGCTGAGGCAGGAGGATCGTGAGTTCAAAGCCAGCCTCAGCAACCTAGAGAGGTCCTAGGTAATTTATCATGGCCCTGTCTCAAAATAAAAAGGGCAGGGATGTGGCTCAATGGTTAAGCACCTCTGATTTCAATCCCTGGTACCCACCCCCCCAAAAGGGGAGGATTTTTGTACTGTTTAAATCAGAACATATGATAATTAATTTTTATTGAGTTCTTCCACATTTTAAATTTAAAACACAAGCTAAACAAACACATCAATCATGTACTGATTTGCTTTAAACATCAATACTATCTATTAGTCATTGTCCTCGTTGGTCATTATTGCCTTTACAAATAAACTTTTTAAAAGAATGTCTCTGGCCTGGTGAGGTGGTACATGCCTGAAATCACAGTGGCGTGGGAGGCTGAAACAGGAGGATTCCGAGTTCAAAGCCAGCTACAACAAAGGTCAGGCCCTAAGCAATTGAGACTCTTTCTCTAAATAAAATATAAAACAGGGCTATAGATGTGGCTGTGTTGAGTGCCCCTGAGTCCAATCCCAAGTACCAACAAGAAGAATGTCTCTTTTCACCAATTACTTGATTCTTCTTCATTCTCCAATATGCTACAATACAGTTTGTGTCCCAGACTAAAATTCAATTCTTGGTTTGTCAAATGCAACTGATAATTTTCTATGCCAGAGCGTGAACACTAAAGTGGTACCTAACCCAGTATTCTCCCCTCTTCCCTCAAAGGGAAACACCGTCTGCCAATCACAAGTGTCTGTCTCCCTGTTCCTCTGTTGTGTGTTTACATGATAAAATGGCCTAAACTGCTTTCCACCCACTTTCTAAACACAGTGCATTCTGATCATCAGTTTGGGGATTTTCCAAAACATATATAACTCACTGTTGGTGATGAACATTGATGTTGTTAACACTTAATTTTAAACAATATTTCAACCATTATTTTTGAATGGGTTGGTGAGTCATGGGTGGTGTACTTTTATAAATTTACAGATACTGACAAATTGCTACCAAGATCATTCACAAACCTTTCTCACCTCCAACAAATGAGAATTCACATCCATTTTCTTGCATCTGCACCATACTTCTTTGTTACTGATGATCACATTGTGAAAATTATCTTCTTTCCTGGGTATTAATAAAGACGATCACATTTTTATGTATGCATTGGCTATCTGATGTAGTTATTTTCTACTATGTAATAGTTGCTAATGTTTTACAGATTGGCCTCTCATTTTAACAGTCAGCTTTTAGAAGATTTTGCCTTAAATAAAGTTAATATTTTATCTTTTCTGTATTTCAAATATTTCTTCTATTGTGCTGTTGAGTTCTTAAAAGCTTTCTCATGGTATATTATGTTATACATGAGTTTAAGTTTTTTAACATATTCTTTTGTCAGACAACCTTTCCTTTTATGGGACTTGCTTCAAAAGATCCTAAAACATTACTTTAAAGTTTACTCTGCTTTTGTCCCAGATCCTTGATCTTTCAGGACATTGCTTTTATTCATATTTATGTGGGTGTGTATATATAGAATATTATGGTTTTTAATATTTTTCTCCTAGAGGAAAGGAAATAGCTCATTAATTGAATTTCTTAGCAACTTTAAATATTACCTAAATATTACCTTTATTATAAAATTTAGCCTATTCCCTAGGTCTATTATGGATGCACTACTATTTTGTGCTGACCTCTTATCTCTGTTTGCAATAATATGGACCTATATCAATCTTTTAAATAATTCCTTTTGGTAAGTTAGTTTAAAAACAGAATATGTCCATATATACCATGATTTATTTTCCAACATTTCATGGTTTTGTTAATGTTTTGGCATTCAGTTCAATCTTTGAATGATCTTATGAAAGACTCATGAACAATTCCATCTACATGTTGTGGTATAGTTTGGGATATTTAACAAATGTCTAATGAATAAATGGATACCATTGAGTGGAAGTGACCAACATAGTTTGATGTGAATTACTACTCAAAGAGGCTACCGCATAAGAAAACCATAATCAGGCATGGGTATCTTTTTGAAATATAAACATTGCTACCATTAGTATTAGTAGGAGGCTCTGCCCTGCTTATAGTTCTGAAATGTTGCCTCAGAATATCGGAACACTATTCCAAACCTTTAAGAATTCAGAAGATCATGGGAAAAATCTTACTTGACATTATGGTATAGATATGAGGTGTTCCCCAAAAGCTCATGTGTGAAACAATGCAAGAAAGTGTGGAGGTGAAAAGATTGGGTTATCAAAGCCTGAATCTAATCTGTACATTAGTCTCGTGATAGGGACTAACTATAGGCCTGTAAGGTATGGCTGGAGAAGGTATGTAGTTGGGGACATGCCCTTGGGTAATGTATTTTGTCCTTATTGAGAGGAGCTCTTTCTCTCTCTGTTTCCTAGTACCACATCTTGAGCCACTTTCCTCCCCACTTTCTTCCCCCATGATGTTCTGCCCCCCAAAATGGATCATCCACCTGTGCACTAAGGCCTCTGAAACCATGAGCACCCAAATCAACTTTTCCTCCATAATTGTTCTTGTCAGGTCTTTTGGTACAGTGGTGAAAAAACTGACTAAAACCCTTGTCTTCAGAGATGGAGCAATTCATGGAATGGTTGCCAAAGTGGAAAGCCACCTTGCTCTTTCCAGAGAGAGCTCTGAGTATTTCCAGAAGTTACTGTGACTAGTGTGGACTCAATAAATAGATTTTTTTCTCACTATTATTTTACCAAAATATATTATTAAGAGCCATAAACCCAACTTCCTCTGTATTCCTTCTTTTAATTTGAAGGAAAGAACATTGATCATTTGAATGTAAAATCTTGTTCAATACAAGTTGGGCTTTTATTTTCAAACTATGTCAGCTCAGTGTGTAAATTAGGAATGTCAATTAGATACTCAAACAGTACTGGGCTGAAAAAGTATATCAGATTTTTAAGAAAAAAACCTAAATGCATAAAATAAAGATAAATGTAGGATCTATACAGTATAGATTAAATATTTATATTAATTTCAGTTGTGTGGAATGTTCTTTTATACTATTTTTAAAGTATAGAATTAATTTGCCTTATGAAATCAGTCATTTATCTCTATGTTTTGATCACTTGATCTAGGTATTTGCAAACAAAAATGAACAATTACTCACTTATTCTGGAAGCGTTTGAAAAAATGGAAGCAGTTGCTCCTGTCTATCCACAATTGCTTAGTGATTCCCCAACCTCCTTCTCCTGATACAGTTTCTACACTTGATGCCTTTATGGTGACCTTGACTTCTCTTTCATCAAAGCTTGTAACAATTTCATTCAAGAGTATTAGTTTTCCATTCTGTTCTTTTTTTTTCTAATTACTGAGCACTTGTCTAGGTCACAGTGGGATCCCTGAGCCAGATCCAGGAAGCCTTTCCAAAAAAGTGATTAAGATGCTAAATTAAATGACCTCCAGACAGAATATTTCTGGTCTCAAGCATGCAGGCCCTTGTGATTCTGGGCTTAATGTTCTGAAGAGGTAGGTGAACTTGGTTAAGAAAGATGAATTCGATGGTCTGAGGACTAATCTTGGCTCTGGGAGTATGGTCAAATAATTATTGAAATCCATTTAAAGGAAGCTGTGATATTTCCTACCAGAGGAGTTGCTCTGTCAGCTTCCATACTAATAATATTATTGGCTACCTCATTAGGGCTTAAAGGTTTATACAGTCCATCGATTTTGGAAGTCCTCCTAACTACTGCTTAGTTTACTTCCTACATCTGAAGTTGAGAGAAATAAATAGTTCATCATCTTCTACTTCAGTTTCCTATATAGTGCATCTGCACCAAATAACCATGACCAGATTTTCTACATGGATAAAGAAGGTCCTGGAAGGACTGTTGAAGGCATCAGGTAAAATTATTTAAAAGCCAACAGAAACAACAGATGGGAATGTCACTTCCTCTGACACCCCAGGCTATTCACACCCCTGAAGAAATGTGTAAATGTGAAACAGAAGCTCAGAAAAGCATGCAGCACAATGGCAAAAACTGTCACTGTCCCCCAAAACCTGAGTAGGAAGTTGGCTTTATATATTCTGATATAAACATAAAACACTCAAGTGGCTGTCAAGTAGAGAATGACCAAAAAAAAAAAATAGCCCTTTGTTTTCTTACTTTTTTTTTAATCTCATGATCTCATACACTGGATTTTTATGGGAGAGAAAAAAGTGAAATGTGTTAAGAAGTGATGGGTGATGTTGATAAAAATCAGAAACAAAGGTAGTAGAATTGCATTCTGAATGGTGTTGTTCCTCTACCCCCAGATTCCATTTAAAAAGAGGCCTCAGGAGGTGAGTAACACTGGCTCTAAGAAAAGTTAATAAGGTTTGGCTTCTCACTTCTCATGACTGTGCCCTAATTCTGCTGAATTAGTTAACAAAGCAAGCATTTCACTGACAGTGTATAGGCAAATTGGACTATTCAAGTTGAAGGCCACAGTGACAAGTTCCAAAAGAGATTGTGTTTCCTTTCCTGGAGTGAACAGAAAATATATATTGTAATATTAAAATAAAATGTTGAAAGTGTATTGCTTAGGAAGTCTACAGTGATCTTTGTCAATCTGATTTCTATCTGCACAAAGAATGCCAACTGTTGTTAATAGAATAAACTAAACTAATAATTTAAATTTTTCTTTAGTTTAACTTTTTGTTTTTTAAACATCGCTTGGTTGTGTGTCTCCAAGGATAGAGAAAACAAATCAATGATTTTCTTCTACTAGAGTCTTGGAAAGGTCTTCAATAGCCTTTAACTTTCTAGTGTGCTACTAATTAAAATTAACTCATTGGGGAGTATTTAGAAAAAGCATTCTTAAATCAGAGAGGTGCTAGCACATGTTAGAATTTGTTTATTTATTTAGGTCTTAAATTTTTGTGAAACATCACTCTTGAAAAATGTCAGTGTATTGATTATCTTCCAGAAATGATACCATCCCCTTTTATTAGACCATGTCTAGAAGGCAATGAGAATTTATCTTATCTGATGTGACATTCAGGACAACAGTCTAGAAACCTGAAAGAAAAAATAATAACAAAAACCAAGAGCTATTTAAAGAAATATTGTGTGACCTTAATAATCGCTTACATCAGTTCTGTGGTTGCACACATTTTATTGGTACTAAAACTTTGCTTTAGTTAGTAAAATCATTGAGATTTGATTAAGATTAGCTACTATATTATGTTTCTATACTATTTGGTGCAGAAACTTTTAGCCATTGAATAATCAATAAATGTTAGTTTATGTTGGTTGTGGAAAGCTCAAGTGGAAGGAAAAATAATAATAAATAATAATATTGGAAAATCGAAGAATGTTAAATTTGTAAGCGTGATTTAAACAATTGAAGTGACAGTCTCTGTCTTTAGGAGCCTGATCTAAAAGCAAAGACCTCCTTTGTCATGCTGGTCATAACAATGCAGAGGGAAAGAAATCTGAAAGGGAGGGAAGTGCACCTTCCAAAATTTGAAAGCATAGAAGTAAATCCACCAAATCTATGGTAGAGCTCTGCCCTCCCACCCACATCTTTATCCTGATACACCTAAAGCTTGAAATCAAAGAAATACTTTGCTCAACCAATTTCTCCTCTTCTTCTTAACTATTTCCTTCATTTCTTTCTTTTTTTCTTTTTTCCTCTTCTTTCTTTGAATAATAACAGAGTTGAATAGCTACCCATCATAGACTCCTCTTTCTTATGAGGAAAAACTGTTTATGTGTGTTATATTCTTCACACAATTTATAAATAAGGTGCGCTCCGAAATTCCTTTGGTTAATCATATAGCTCATGCTCAGAACAGACTTTTTTACTGTAATATTGTAAACAATACTTTTGTAAAGCAGTTATATTTCAGAACACATTTCTGCACACTATCAATAATTAAAATGTTATAATTGAAATATCATATGCTATTTTAGAAATATTTATTTATGTATGTATTTGTTTTAGTTTTTTAAGGTGGACATATTAGTTTGTTTTTATGTGGTTCTGAGACTCGAACCCAGTACTCCATGCATGCTAGGCGAGTGCTCTACCACTGAACCACAACCCCAGCTCCCCATACGCTATTTTTAAATTAGGAAACATTTTATGAATTTTGTGAACTTCACTGTAGTCTAATTCTAGTTTGAGGTGTTATAGTAATAGTGTTTCCTAGGAAAAATGCATTTTCCATTAACAGTTGCAAAGCCATAAAAGACATATATCTCCCAATATTCCTTCAACCCCTTTTTTCCTCCCTTCTTCCTTGAACATCTTCCCCTTCTTCCTTCCTGTCCCTTTCTTTCTCTCTCTTCCCCCTTTTCTTCCTGTTTCTCTTTCTTTCCCTTTAGCCTCCTGTATCTCTTTCTTTCTTCAATATTTATTAGTATGTATTATGTGCAGCCACCTGCGGAGGCTCCAAGGTCCAGAAATGAGATAAACTACCCTTCCTTTAAACAGCTCACGGAACAAGACAGACAAATACTAACATGAGTACAAACATACATATGTGTATACTTCAATAACTTCAGTGCAGTTCAGTAAGTAAAATAGCAGAGGTTGGGATGCTGCCGAAATAAACAAGGAAGCCTTGAGGTCCTGATGCATTTCCTAACTTATGTCCCCATCTGAATACAATAGAATCTTGTTTTTAACACACATGCATATATAGGTAAATAACACTGTGGAGATGAATAGGGTCAGTGCAAATATGATAATGCCAATTTGGAAATGCAAATTTTGGAAATGTTATTTTGGAAAAGAAGAATTTTCGCTATTGAAAAAATTTGCCCGCACAGTGGGAAAGGGGTAAGATCAAGCTTCTGAGATAAATGAGCAGGACAGAATAAATTATGCTACAACGATAAGGTTCCTAGGTTTGATCCTATTTATCAAAAAGTCTCAGCATGGCCATTTTGTGGAAATGCTAAATAGCAGGAGTGTGTGTGTGTGTGTGTGTGTGTGTGTGTGTGTGTGGAATGTGTGTGGGGACTAATGGAATTCTGGTACCCATTCTTAGGATGAGTTACAATACTGAAGTTGTGTGATTGTTAATGTTATTGTTGGGAAAAGTATAAACGGCAGCCATACCCCAGAGAAAAAAAAACCCAACATGGCGCCTAAGCACCTCTTCTTCCTACCTTCTTCTTTTCTGCAGTGGCGCGAAAAGTTCCCGCCCGTGTGAACTCTCCCGCCAGCGCCAATTTCAAACCTCGCTGGCGGGGAACCTTAGCCCCAATGAGAACTAATTCCTGGGCTCCGGAGCTGATATCTGAAAGAACTTGCCAATAAACGGGTTGCCTGCCATTTATCTAAACCCTACCATCTCCCCCTTAGTTCTATATAAGCACACTGCTTTTTGCAATAAAATTGGAATTCTCCCGGCGAAGTGTCTTTGCGTGGGGAATTCTTTCAGTTATGACAACTCTAATGTTATGACTACCAGGTACTCAGATTAAGCATCACTTTCTGGTGTGTCTCTGAGACTGTGTCTGAATGAGATTGCCATTAGAATTAGTGGACTCAGGTGGATGGCCATGTGTTTGGCAATCATCTGATTCACTGAGCATCTGAGCAGAAGACAGAAGACTGGTGGAAGAAGGGAGAATCTGTTTGAACTGGTACATCTCACCTCATCTTCTTTCTCAGAGAGGGGTCTAAATCACATGCTCTTGTGCTTCTCAGGCTTTCCAACTCTGACTGCATCATTTCCCATGCTTCCTGAGTTTCTGGCTTGCTGGTGGTAGGTATTGGGACTTCTCAGCTTCCATAATATATGAGACAATTCCTTATAAGTTTCCTTCTATGTATATTTATATTCCATTGGTTCTATTTCTCTAGACAACCATGATACAGGGTGTTAGATATGGTTGAAAGCAAGGATGCCATTTAGGATTTATTACAGAGCTATAGATTCATAATAAAAAAGGCCCTAGAACTTATGAAGACATAGAGGCAAACAGATCAGACTGTCATAAAAAAATAATAAAAGCAGGAGTCGTGTCTTAGTTCTCTCTGGTAAGTTAGAAGATGCAATGGATAATAGAGGTATTAAAATATGAATCTTAATGAACAAAAGCCACATTGGGATCCACTGAAGTTTGCAATACATGTAGAAAATTTGATCTGTGTGTTCAAATTTCTTTTTTGTATGGAACATTTATTTTGGATTGAATAATTTGCTCTCAGTTGTTTTGGATATGACGGCATCGAGGCATTGCCTTGTTTATTTTCCTTTGCATTCTGTTGCAATTTTGAAAAAGTGATATAAAAGATGTTTAGCATGTGTTATGCAGTACTCAGAATGCCACTTTGTGCAAATAGACCTTTATACCTCCAGGTAAAGATTTTACTATGAGCCACTCTGAAGCTATCCATAAATGGACAATGACAGATTTTTTTCAGCAAGTTGTCACCTATTTTCCTTCTACTTTCTCACTATCATCAAGTATAGCACCTCTGACTTTAAAGTGTTTTATAAATGGCAACTCACTTATCTTCACACCCTTTCTGTGAAATACAATTGTGATGAGAGAACCTGCTATCTTTGGAGAGGCAGGTGAGGAGAAAGAAAAATACAGACAATTGCTTATCTCCTTAGTGAGGATCAGAGGGAGAAATTATGGCAGGAGTCTTCATTTCAGTTTTAATTATTTCAGAACTCTGCTTCTCCACTTCACTTTAATGACTTGTAATCATTTCTTCAATACCAAGGGCCCTAAGTCTTATCGGCTTCATCAATTAAAAAATAAATTAACCCTAATAGTTCTTAATGCCAGAGAAGAAGCATTTCTAAATGTCATGACCCAGTATGTCTTCCTATTCCTCATCCAATAATGCAAAGGAAGCTATACCTTTTCTGACACCCTCAAGTAATACCCCAAGTCCTATTCTAATGTAGGTTTATGGAATAAAGTTCTGAGCAAAACCATAGTGACATAAAGACTTCTAAAATAATGAATCTGCAAAGTATTGGGGACTTATACATAAACAGGATGAGATTTTGCAATTTCTCACATCTAGGATTGGCTTGTCTATCTTTGAATCAAGGACTGTGTCATTCTAAGTGTTCTATGTCTGAGAGCTGCAGCTGCTCCAAATGTTGATTGGCTCAGATACATCAAGAATCTTCTCATTTCATGCACATCAGGAGAAGCACATATTAATTAAACAGAGTTCAGATTCTTATATGCTCATAGAATTTGATTGTTCTTGTGCACATTGGTCATCATTTCATGAATGACTGTCGAAATAGTGTTCCACCTCAAAGCTTTGAGCCTTTGATCATCACTATCTTAGAAACAAAATTATAAAACGCACCAGTAACATCCAAAATTGGAGTTGACAAGGTGACAGACTACAAAGGGGTAGCACAGGAATCTTTACTAGATTGATATGACTGTGCTGTGTCAAAACCTTCCCTGTAGATATGCAACTTCATGCAATTGTGGGAACTAATAGAATAGTATATTACACAGTCATTTTAATGCATGTAAAATTTCTAAAAATCCAGTAGGATATAGGGAAAACCCAAAATGGAGTACGGCAAATGCACTAACTATATAACAAATGAACAAAGAAGCACTGAAGAAGCTCATACTAAAATTCAACTGCACAGATTTGGAAAACATTATCTCATTTGGGTAATATAAGGCTAAATACAATGTACAATACACAAATTCTCTACTCAAGTCCTGAAATAGTTTCTTGCAGGATTATGAGTTAGCAATTCTAAAACCAGGGGTTGGTAGGGTGTACACTGTACAAATCAGAGCCAGAATTCTTGCTGTTGGAAAAATGTATTATATATAAGAAAGGCTATAGTGAAACCCTGATATTTGATTAGAATTTTTCAACTCAATGTTTTTCAAAAATAGTTGGTAGATACCTGGTTAAATATAAAATAAATATGGAAATGTGCATGAGCATAGTGGACTACACACAGGTATATTTGATAAGTTTTGTCCAATAGAAAGCCTAGAAGCACTGGGACCTCAGTGGCAATTGCACATTTCATTCTCCCAGATCTCAGAGTCTAAGTCTCATCATCTACTGAAAACCATTGTGAAGATGTGGTATGTTCAAGGGGTGAGGTATGAAAGATGAGCAGGTGAACCTGGAGCACCTGTGTGCTCATATGTAAGGACAAAGTGGGAGCATTAAGTGAGTATGGGACCAAACTGAAAGGGCTGCCAATGTCCTAGGCTATTTTGGAACATAAAACAATAGTAATACGTTATGACCCCAAAAATAAATATTAAAAATTCCCTAGAAAAATCAATTATTAAATGAAAAAATAAATAAGGAATAAGACCTAGTTCTTTCTTATGAAGAATTCCACCTGGGGCTGGGGCTGGGGCTTGGTGACAGAACACTTGCCTAGCACATGTGAAGTCCTGGATTCAATCCTCAGCACCACATAAAAATAAAAAATAAAGGCACACTGTCCCTCTACAACTACAAAAAAATTTAAAAAATAAAAAAGAATTCAATCTAATAAAGAAGGATAAAGAGAATAGGAAGTCACCATTATAGCACCAGAGTACTGATTGTTTGGGGTAGATACAATAGATGCAAAATTAACAAGCCCAAGTTTGAGAAGAAACAATTCACTTGCATAATCTCAAATCATTTACATCATTACAAAGGGTGAAATTAGTATATTTTTAGTCAGAGAACTTGGCCAGAATCACTTTACTCCTATTGATTGGATAACTTCACCAGTAATAAGATAAATTGACATCATGTACATCTCAACATGAGACAATGCAAAGAGTACATCACTTCTGCGTACTCTCGTTAAGAATGAGTATTCTGCTTCAATAATATGCTTTGAGAACATATTCAAACCAATTCACATTAAAAGGTATGCCTCAAGTTAACTGGCCTATTACTCTTCAAAAGTGTTCAAGTTACCAAAGAAAAGTAAAAGTCTGTGCAATATGCAGTGATTGGAAGAGATTAAGGGGGCTTAATAGTGAAATGCAGTGCCTGATCCTACATGGGAAATTGGAACAATAACTTGGGACTATTGGTGGAAAAAACTGAGAAATATGAATAAAGCCGATAGTTTAATTAAGAGTATTATGACAACCAACATTACTTTTTGTTTTTATAATTATACTATATTATGAAATATTTTACAATTAGGAGACAACTGTAAAAAGGTATATATGGGAACTCATTGTATTTTTTAAATGTTTTTTAAAAATGAGATTATTTCATAGATTAAAATTTAAAAATATAAACATGGCTATTATATAATTTAATAAGAAGTGAGGGCAGTAATATCACTATCTATATACCAATATGATACTTTTTCTGTGCATTTTAATGGATTATGTAAAATTGAAATACAATGTTTTGGGAATTTATCTTTGGAAATAGAACACTGCTCTAAATTATGGAATGGTAAAAGGATGTTGTTCTTCAAGGGTAGTGTGTAAATAGCTCTTCTTTGTCTCTTTAGGATTCTTAAGATCTTTCAGTGTTGGTCATTCCAACATGTAGAAAGTATACAAAGAATAGCTTTCAAGAGCATGGGCAGAAATAAACACTGCTTGTGCTTGAATTCTGGATAGATCAATTAGTAGCTGCATTACTGGGCAAATTCCTTAATCAGCCCATGCCTTAATTTCTTTATCTGTTAATTAGGAGAAGAAAGTTATTTTCCTATCCCTTAAAGTTATTACAAAAGTTACATGTCATAAAATCATCCAAGAATATAGAACAGTGCCTGACATCTAGTAAAGCCCTATCAGCATAGTATTTGCAAAATTTAAAAATGGGATGAAGGTTAAGAAGGACAGAAAATAGAATCTTAGAAATTAAAAATTAGTTTTGGGTGGCTAGTACACATACACGCCTAGTTTTAAAATACTTTACCAAGAAATATACAAACAAGCGCAAATTAGCTTCAGCATAAGTACTCACAATGCCAAGTGAGGGAGTGAACCTAGTCAAGTGGTGCTAATCAGGGGATGCTAAGGATAAATCATTTTTTTCCATAAATATTATGTATCTGATGAAGCTATCCTCAAGGGTACTTCATCATTTTTAATAAAGACAAATCACATTTTATTTTTGAATGGTTAACAAGTTTTAGTTCTAATAGCAAGCACAAGCATCTGTTTCACTTGACAATATGTCTGAACCAGCAGCTTCTGTAAAGTTTGATAACATCGGCAGTTCTATACACCCACTGTCATTACAAGTATCACTTCACTTGGTGATTTAACCTCAATTCCAAATCTCTCTCTCAATATGTATTTCTACCTAGATAGGCTTCTGATACTCAATTCTACAGATTTAAAGTTCTCAAATTTTGTTCTTGAAATGAATCCTTCACACACCGTCACTAGACCTGTAACTTCAGAGTATTTTAGAAATGTTTTGAACAGAACTCAGTAAGTAAACACTCTTATAAGTTTTACATTTTTTTTTTTTTTTTGATGAGAAACACTCTACACACTGACTAGTGCCTGACATTTGGCTAAGTGCTAGGGTTACAATAGCAAGTAGGATGTTATCCTGGGACATAAGGAAGTATAGGGTAGAAGAGGCATACTGAACACTTCATCTACTTTTCACCTTATCAAGGAGGCTAAAATAAATGAAAACTCACCCCCCAAATGCAGCAAGAGCCATGGAGAATAATGAACAAGGTAGATTTATTCAGGAACCAGAGTTAGAGTAATCAAGATGTATATAAAATGTCTGCCCATCCTGGTCAAAATCTGCTTCAATTCAGTAATTGCTATGCATTTTCTCCTTCTTTTTAAGTTGGAATATTTATTGAGCTTACTCTCATTCTGTCATTACAAATATTTAATGAAATGCATTTTTTTTCTTTTATTAAAAATTTACTGGTTCTCTCAAATAAGAGTCAAACACATACCTCTGTAGACCTCGCATAAATCACCGAGTGATCCCAAACCTTCATCTGAATATGAACGGATGACTTTGGGATGACAACCCTGGGAGGAGTTAAAGATCTTGTACATGCTCCTATGTATGCTTCTGGCTAAAGTACTGGAATGTCCCATGACCATTTTCTGTTCCTACCTTTGATAAAGGCATGTGTTTCAAATGGGGCAGCTACTAGATCGAAGCATACTATCACTATGGATTTTTTTAATATTTTGGCTTTTATTAGAGTATTCGAGTTATACACAGCAGTTGGGTTCATCCTGACAGGATCACTCATGTGTAAAATTCCATTTCAGTTCATGGTCTCCCCTTTTTCCCTTCCATCCTCCCTGCTCTCCCCTGTTCTCTTTCTTCTACTCTGCTAAACTTTCTTTTGCTCATCTATTTATTTATAGTTTTATTGGTTCTTTTTACTTCTGCATAAAGGTGAAATTTACCATGGCAAACTCATATATAATTCATATAATTTTTAAGAGAGAGAGGAGAGAGAGGGGGAGGGGGAGAAAGAGAGAGGGGGGAATTTTTTAATATTTATTTTTCAGTTTTTCAGCAGACACAAAATCTTTATTTTATTTTTATGTGGTGCTGAGGATTGAACCCAGCGCCCCACGCATGCCAGGCAAGCACATTACCGCTTGAGCCACATTCCCACCCCTTTATATAAATTTTTAAAGAATTAATTTTGCATTGCCTCCCCTTTCTTATCCCTCCACTCTGTCTTTTCATCTCCTTCTTTACACTGCAGATCTTCTTCCATGTATCTTTATGATACCTATCCTTCCTTACTCCTTTCCTCTAGTTTCCACATGTAAGAGAAAATATTTTACCTTTAAATTTCTGAGTCTGGCTCATTTCACTTAGCATGATGTTTCACATTTCCATCCATTTACCAGAAAATGCCATAATTATTCTTTATGGCTGAGTAAAACTCCATTGTGTTCATATACCACAATCTTTTAATCTGTTCATCTGTGGCCATCTGTGTTGATTCCATAATTTATCTATTTTGAATTGTGCTGCTGTACATATCAAGGTGGCTGTATTGGCTGATTTTAGTTCTTTTGAGAAAATACCAAAGAGTGGAATGGCTGGGTTGTATGGTGGTTCCATTCCCAGTTTTTTTGAGAAATCTCTATACTGCTTTCCAGAGTGGAAAGTGCAATAGTCTACAGTCCCATCAACAATGGTTATACTAGTCTACAGTTTTCCCAAACATCTTTTTCAACATTTATTATTGTTTGTATTCTTGATCATCACCATTCCTACTAGAGGGAGATGAAATCTTAGTGTAATTTTGATTTGCATTTCTCTGATTGTTAGAGATGTTGAACATTTCTTCATATATTTGTTGTCTATTTGTGTTTCTTCTTTTGAGAAGTTTCTGTTTAGTCCTTTTTGCCTATTTATTGTGTTATTTGTAGTTATAATGCTATTTTTTTAAATTCTTTATATATTCTGGATATTAATTCTCCACTGGATAAGTAGCTGCCCAAGCTTTTCTCCCATTATGTAGGTTCTTTTTCTATGATCTTCATTTATTTTGCTGTGAAAAAGCTTTTTTAAATTGATGGCATCCCACTTATTGATTCTTGATTTTATTTCTTGCACTTTGGGGGTCTTATTAAGAAAGTTGGTGCCTACACCAATATGATGGAGTGTTGGCCCTGTGTGTTCTTATTGTTTGGAAGGATTCTCCTCTAATTCCAAAATCTTTGATCCATTTTGATCTAATATTTGTTCAGGATAAAGAGTACATATCTTATTTCTCTACATACAGCTATGCAGTTTTCCCAACACTATCTCTTAAAAAAATTGTTTTTCTCTCTATCATATGTTTTTGGCACCTTTGACAAGAATCAGATGGCTGTATGCATGTGGATTTCTCTTTCTGTCTTCTACTCTGTTCCATTGGTCTTCATGTCTATTTTGATGCCAATGCCATGCTGTTTTTATTACTATAGCTTTATAATATAATTTCAGATCAGGATATAATTTCAGATCAGGTATTGTGATGCCTCCTGTATCCCTATTCTGGGTTTCTTATTCCTCCAAATGAATTTAATGATTATTTTTATAATTCTGTGAAGAATGTCATTGGTATTTTGATGGGGATTGCATCAAATCTATGTATTACTTTTGGTTGTATGGCCCTTTTGACAATATTAATTCTGCCTGTCCAAGAACATGGGAGGCCTTTCAATTTCTCTAAGGTCTCTTTGATTTCTTTCTTCAGTGTTCTGTAATTTTCATTATACCTCCTTCAATTATTACCTCCTTAATTAAATGAATTCCTAAGTTTTGTTTTTATTTTTTCTTTTTATATTACTGTGATGGGATAGTTTTCCTGATTTCTTCCTTTGTTGAATCTCTGTTGGAGTAAGAAAAGTTATTGATTTATGGATATTGATCTTGTATTCTGCTATTTTACTGAACTCATTTATATGGTCTACAAGTCTTCAAGACATATGTTCCTATCATCAGCAAACAGAAATAGTTTGACTTGCTCTTTTCTAATTTGCATGTCTTTAAATTCCTTCTTTTGCCTGATCTGGATAATGTTTCAAGGACAATATTGAATAGAATAGTAAGAGTGGACAGTCTTGTCTTATTCCTGATTTTAGAAGACATGATTTTAGTTTTTTTTTTTTTTCCCTTTCCCATTCAGTACGCTTTTGGCTTTGGGTTTGTCATAAATGATTTTTAGGATACTGAAGTAAATTCTTTTCATCCTTTCCTTCCCCAGTATTTTTTAAATGAACGAATACTGGAATTTATCAAAGGTCTTTTCCACATGGCCCAGTATTTTTTAAATGAACGAATACTGGAATTTATCAAAGGTCTTTTCCACATCTATTGAGATAATCATGTGATTCTTGCCCTTAGTTATCTTTAGATTATAAAGTAAACATATTGATTTGCATAGGTTGAAACAACTTGCATCCCTATGATGAAACCTTGATCATGCTGTATTATTGTCTTGATGTATTTGTGAATGTGGTTTGCTAATATTTTATTGAAGATTTTTTAATATATTTATTGACCAATAGTATTTCTTATTCTGTGAAGTGCCTATTCAGTTCCTTTGCTAACTTGTTAATTGGGTTATTTGGTTTTTTGTTTTTTTTTGGTGTTAAGTTTTTTTGAATTCTTTACATATCATGGAGACTAATGCTCTATCTGAGGTGCAGATGGCAAAGATTTTCTCCCATTCTGTAGACTATTTGTTCACATTCTTGATTGTTTCCTTTGCTGTGAAAAGTTTTTCTGGTTTGTTACCATCCCATTTATTGATTCTTGATTTTACTTTTTTAGTGCTTTAGGACTCTTGTTGAGGAATTTGGTTCCTAAGTCATCAGATGTGTGCCTATGTTGTCTTTAGTAGGCGCAGGGTCTCTGATCTAATGCCTAGGTCCTGGATCCACTTAGAGTTGAGTTTTGTGTAGGGTAAGAGATTTGGGTTTAATTTTATTTTGCTGCATATGGATTTCCAGTTTCCCAAGCACCACGTGTTGAAGAGGCTATCTTTTCTCCAATGCATGATTATGGCACCTTTGTCTAATATGAGATAACTGTATTTTTGTGTGTTTGTCTCTGTGTCTTCTATTTTGCACTTTTGGTCTTCGAGTCTGTTTTGGTGCCAATAACATTCTCTTTTTTTACAGTAGCTCTGTAGTATAATTTAAGGTCTGGTATTGTGATGCTTTCTGCTTCACCTTTCTTACTGTGGATTGCTTTGTTTATTCTGGGCCTCTGGTTTTTCCAAATGAATTTCATGACTGCTTTTACTATTTCTATAAAGAACACCATTGGGATTTTAATAGGAATTGTATTAAATATGTATAGCATTTTTGGTAGTCTGACCACTTTAACAATATTAATTCTGCTCATCCAATTATACGAGAGATATTCCATCTTCTTATCCAAGAACTTTCCATTTTCTAAGGTCATCTTCAATTTCTTTCTTTATTGTGTTGTAGTTTTAATCCAAGAGGTCTTTCACCTCTTCTTTTAGACTGATCCCCCAATTTTTTTCCAGGGTATCGGGAATGTGATTGTTTTCTTAATTTTTCTTTCAGTTAATTCATCACTGATATATATAGGAATGAAATTTATTTATGTGTGTTAATTTTATATCTTGCTATGTAGCTGAATTCATTTATGAGTTCTAGTTTTCTGGTGGATTTTTGGGGGTTTTCTAATATAGAATCAAGTTGTCAGAAAATAGAAATAGTTTGAGTTCTTCTTTTCTCCACAATCTGTTTGTGATGCTTTCAAGTGAATTTCCAATTTGGTTGATTGTTTCATTTCTAGGTTTTCTAATTGGTTTATTTTCAAGGTTTCTATCTCTTTATTGAAATGGTCTTTCATCTCCTGCATTTGCTTTCTTAATTTATTCCTGAGATCATATTTTCATTCATTGATAATTTTCATAATGAGTTTTCTACAATCTTTCTCCAGGATTTTGTTCACTTCACTATTAGTAGGATCCTTTTTGGGGATTGTAAATTTGGTTGAATATTTGTTTGCCTGTTTTCTCATGGTTTCAGAGGTCGTGGGCTTGTGCATCAATTAAGAAAATGCCTCTTATTTTTTACACATATCCTTTTATGTGTAATTATCTTATTTGTTTTAGTACTTCTTTTTGAACATATTAGTAAATGGCAATGAATGGGACCTGAGGTTCTCTATTCCTCCTTGTGTGCTGGTTGTTTGTTTGCAGTTTTTGTCTCAATTCTTTGAGTTGTAGTAACATTGAGGCTAAGGTGCATTAGATCATGTGTGGGGTGTGATTCATTGCTGATTGTTTAAAATGTGACTATCTCTCAGCAGCAGGGTTTCTACTCTGAGATCTTGCAGAGTCCCAATCTCTTTTCAGCCCCTCTTAAAAACAGGGGAGGGCCAGAAATGGTACCAATATCAATAACAGATATTTAGTCTTAAGATAAACATCTGGTGTCTACTTTAACATTTATACAATAAGTGCCACCTATTTAGGAATGGTGGGTGTGAGCATTTAACGACAGTAGCAATAATTTTAAAAAAATGAACTATATTAGGCATTTGACAGTAGTTGTCTACTATGCTGTCCACTGTATTAATCACAACTTAAGTGGGGTGGGAATTACGTAAACTATATAATTTCTATTATTTAGTGAGATTACAATTTCTTAAGTAAGAGAAAAGAGTACCCTCTTTTGAATTGTTTGAAAAAGTGATCATAGGAGAGGCAGGATTACTGTAAAGAAGAAGGAATAAAAAATTAACTGAAGGTAATGAAAAAAAAATAAAGAGGAAGGCATCAGAAATTTTGGCTACTGCTTGGGGAAGAAAATGAAGAAGTTATGATAGGAGGAGATTAAGAACCTAGGTATTAATAAACCAGCAAAGGTAAGATCAAACCAACTTGAACCTGCCTGAGTCTAATTTAGGCTAAATAATTAACACATACAGGAGAGAGCTATTAATGTGTAAGTAAATCAATCAATCTATAAATCTATATCTCCAAACCTATCCATGCAGTGTGACCATACACAACCATATATGCACAATCACATACACACAAAATCATACATAATGAAAAAAGTAAATAATAATACAATATGATGAAATGATGTTTGAAACAATTGAAAATAACATTAACATTTAAAAAGATAAAAACGGAAATATGGAAGTAAATGTAAATAAAACAAAGAAAAACTGAAAATGAATAAAATTTAAAAATCTTAATGAGAGATAGAGGTCTAGCTTTGGTTGCAGTGGTCAAATCTATGGGCAGGAGTGAATTTCTATTTTTTATATTTATTTTTAGCTCTGCATTTTTGACCTGTCTTTGTGTTCCTTTCCTAGTTGGAGACCTGGTGTGGTAGATCTCAGCCTCCAGTCTCCCAGTATCGGGTGAGCGAAACTGGGGAGTGCTATGGGTAGTCCTGTAGTTGGAGTTAATGTTGAGTTCTAGATTGGAGCTTCCTGTTTGGGGGGATTGCACTTTAATGGGTTTTATAACTCTGTTGGTGAGTATTTGAGATTTGGACCCTTATTGGTGTGGCATGGCCAATCTTTGCTGGATTTCTGACCCTCTGGGGCTTCTGATAAAATGCCATTTGGGGTGTAGGTACTGGTTAAGTTTCACCTTCACCTGCATGGATGCACTTCTATGGTCCGCAGTGAGCTTGTTCCCAGTAGCCCTTATGGGTTGCCAACAATTATGGGAGTTTTCTCCATTGGGATCCAGGGGCTGAAAGGACCAGGTAAAATGTTCTTTTTGCCTGTTTCAGCGTCTCTGCTTCAGGCAGCCTCTGCAAAACTTTTTCTGGAGCGGCTGGAAACTACTTCTATGATTTCCCTTCCCTGGTCTCTGCAGCTGTGCAAGCTGCGTGGAGCCGGCTTTGAGCGCCCGCCTACCGGCCTGTTCTGCGCTTGCCCCCAGAGGACTTGCCGCTTGGGATTTACCTTCATTGAGACGCTTTCCTAGCAACTCTGTGTGCTTTAAAATCTGTTTTCCTCAGTAGACCACAGGTTTCCCCACGTCAATTTGTCTTTATTTTCAATATTTTTCTCCTCCAGTCTTGGAGAGCTTGTCTGCGGCCTCTGCTCAGCTCTACTGCCCCTGGCGGCGGGAGCGGGAGCGACTACTGTAGCTCTATACATCATTTATTATTATTATTATTATTATTATTATTATTATTATTATTTTTTTTTTTTTAACAGTTCAGTATTAAGTTTCAGTGAGGTTCCTTTGTTACTCACCTAGCTGAGGAGCGGTGTTCCCGCTTTGTCAGTCTGGAGCCCAGAGTCTGTGGGCCCCCCTTTCATCTGCGCATGCGCAGTCGTCCTCTGTGGTCACTAACGCCTGGCTCGGGATTTGTGAATGAGTCTGTAGAGCGAAGTTTCCCTTCTGACTTCCACTGAACGTGTATCGTGGGTAAGATTTAAATTTCATTTAATATCTTCTCATTGGACCTTTACAATAACCCGTAAAAATTAAAAAAGCGATTTTATCAGCTCAATTTATTAACAGCGTCTCAAAGGTCATGCTACCTAAAAAAGATGACATAGTGAAAAAATGAGCCAGGCTTTTTAATTCCGCTACTGGCTGAAATCAAACCCATCATCTTAACAGTGACACTGCCCAGCTTTGATTGTCATGAACACACCTAGTAGACGCCCAGGGGAGACAGTGATTAACACAGGGCCTCCTCAAACATGATAAACTTTAGAAGGGACCACTTCTTATGGCCATTAGGCTATCCTTGATCTGAGTAGGAGTTATTTAAGTGGAAAAGTACAAATTTGGCTGAAATGGTGTAAAATAAACTGATATGCCATAATGTAGAAATTAGTGAGTCTCTCAACCTGGGTGAAAACCCTCGCCTGATTCAAATTAAGTAAATGTACACATACATGTGCAAATATAAACACATGAATGTTCTCCCCTAGGGCAGCAGGTGACATGAGGGTGGATGGCAAAGAAAACTGCTCAGTTGGTTCAGATACTCTCCCTTTCCCTTGATTCATTTGAGAATGACTGGTGTAAGGGATTCTTAGAACCTCTGCTTATAAGGAACAGAAATGGTAGTACACTTGAGAGACATTTTTTGTATTCTTGTCTTTTCATTGAAAGATGCCTGATTGTTTAAATATGGAATAAAAAGGAGAGAGGGAAATATGTGGCAAATTTTATGGGTAACTACTGCATTGGGGATACTGACAAAGGTGGGGTGGCTGAGCCTATGAGAGTGGTGTCTTTAACATCGAAATAAAAACTTGTGTATGAAGATGGAGGCTCCCCCTCCACCCTCACCTTCTAGTGAAGAGTATTAAATATTTGAACTTAGCAATTTCTCCTAAACTTTCTCCATACCATCCTCTTTTCCTTCCCCACCAGTCTCCATATCTATTAAGGTCACTACACAGTGGCCACCTTCCTGCTGTTCCTCCCTCACTTTTCAGAAATCAGCCTGCCTGACATTATAGGGCCTGCACTAGTCGTTTTTCTGTTGCTAATAACACAATACCACAGTCAGCAGAAGGGATGAAGACAAGAGGTTTACTTTGGCTCATAGCTCTCGAGATGAAAGCTCTCAGCGCCTTATCTGGTGATGGAGTTCTTACTAGGACAGGTCATCCCATGGCAAGAGACAGGGAGAATGCATATATCTGTGTTTTCTGGTCTCACTCCTTCTTCACATAAAACCTCTAGGGTCCAGTGATGGAGGTTTTACCCTGCTGATATTACCTAATGCTAACCAACTTCCAAAAGCCCCACCTCCAAATGTGAGGGCTGGATTAAATTCCCTCCCTCTTAGTACCTCACAGTGGGGATAATATTTCAGTGCATGAAGTCTTCCGGGAGCAAACTCAGATCATGTCCTCACCATAGCAGAGCCTCTGCCCAGCAACAGAGGGAGAAGTGGGACACACATTCTTGCTTTGTTTCCCCACCACACAAGGCTGTATGGAAGTATGACATTCATTAAAGGAGTTGTAATATATAACAGATGAGAAAAATCATTGAGACTGTGATAATTGTGGCTTTTCCTGTTATTCAAAAGCAATACTTTGGATGTTTAATGTCTTTGCAGAGAGCTCTCCAATAGCCACACCCTGTTCCCTAACACCACTCCCCCCATCTGGGTCCCCATACTAGGAAATACTTCTCTTTACCATCACATTTACTTTTCAACAAACTCTTCCTATAACAAAGATTAATATCTTTCTCAAGAAAAATTCTTCTCCATGTCTCTGATATTCAATCTAAAGGGTACTTACTGGGTAAGTATGGGAGGGGTTACTCTGAAAGTGAGATGTGGACACTGCCAATCTCAATTGCAATTGCATGTGAGTGTAAACTAGCCATGACCCTTCTTGTGGTGTAGGTTATAGAAATTTTTCCCTTTCCTTCTGATTCTTTAGCAGGATCTGTGAATAAATAACACACACACACACACACACACACACACACACAAGCTTTCTTTACTGAGGGCAAACTTTCTCAGAGATAATAATGCCCCAAACCATTAGAGAACATATGTTTCTCTAACTGTGCCACATTTTATTATTTTCCATGACAACCACTCTCTGATGTGGTATGATGTTATACACCAAAGTTTTAGTTCTTTCCTCTCCTCTCTGTCCCTGCAACTTTTATAATTGGGTCACTTGGGTGCCATTATGGTAAGAAAGAGTCCATTGTGGTAAGAATTCACTTATAGCTAGTATAGAGAAAGATGAATAAGACTTTGAAAGATGATATTTTCTCTAAACAAATTTGAGGTCATTGGCTAAGAGTGATATGAAAGATGGTAGGTAAATGGAAGAGAGGAGATTTAGAGGTCATTGGAAATAATCATTCTGGCATATGAGAAAGTGAGCTGATAAGGCCATACTCTCATTCTTTTGAATGATACAAGGGGGTCCAGGTGAAGGTAGTGACTATACATTTTTCATAATAGTTATCTTCACAGCCATGGTCTGGTACAGAAATTGAAAATGCACATGGTCAGGCTAAGCCAATGTTGAAGAGTTTGCGAGGGACTGAGTTACAGACTTCACAGTGGCAGGTACATAAAGTGGCTACTGAGAGACTGATTGAAATGCTGAGCATATGGGAGATTCTTCAGACAAAGGGGAGAAAAAGTAAGTGTGTTTCATCTTCTTGTTTTTAAAACTGTGCTACTAATACAAATCCTGTTGGCGGAGCCTCCTATGGATATTCACATTGATTTGCAGGCTACCACCTCCTCAACTTCTGTGTTACAATGAAAATTAAATGGAGGATCCAGGTTAATCTTCTTACTACTACAACATTCCAATTAAGAATCTCTTATTTTACAAAAATCTGGTCTTCCCAATGTCTTTTCAATATGCTCTATTTCTATTACTTTTTACTTTTAGAACGCTCACACAGATTTTCGGTAGATCATTCTAGCTAAAATAACGATTGTGTCTATTACATGTGTCACTTTAAATAAGGAAAGATAGTTGGCTCTGACTCTTCAGGGGAAATAAATCATTAATATTAAGCCTTCCATTCTGATTTACTAGAGGGGAGGGATAATGAGAGACAGATTCTATGCTGACAGACAGGAGATGGATGTAGAGACCAGAAGATGTCAAAGCCTTGGTCCTATATTGGGTCTTTGCAGTTGCTGCCACATCCTCCAAATGATGATGAGTATCAGAAACTTAACCTAGTTCTATAGGCCCCTCTGTACAAATGCCCAGGGAGAACAACATGGCACATGTGTAGCTAACTATAATCCATAAACTTGTTAAAAGTGTTTTGTTAGATCACACCAGTCCTAAAGAGAAAGCATGTGTTCTTTATATTTTTCTCTGGAATTGAAAATGTTGCCTTGGGGGTTCCTTATCATTTCTGTCTTTTTCCATAGACATAATGAATTGGAATAATATTCTTTATTATAATTTTTAATAAGCAGCAGTGTTAAAGAGCACTTAATTTAGATGAACCATGCTAGAGGGCTAGGAGAAATGAAATACCTTATAAATTACTGAAATTATCCTATGGAAAACAAAATTTTATTAAGTTCCTTGGAGGTCTGGAAAGTCTGTATATGCTCTGTATCGGCTTCTTTTGAAATCTTACCTACTCTTCAAGATCCACTTACAAGATGACTTTCTGCATTCCATATAAATTTCCCCCACCCAAATACAGTCCCTTTTTTCATTAAAGTGGGTGACACTTGGTGTTTTGTGAAGCTAATATAGTTTGTTATGAAGTATTTATTTTTCTAAATATTTTATGTCTCTGTGAAATTGTTATGTAGCTTATAGTGAAATTTACAAATATATACATAAAATTAATACTACTATTATTTTACTGTGAATAAAGATTTTTATGCCTTTTATATTTTAATCCTTGCTATAACTGTATGTGTAGATATTATTTTGGAGACTATATCATTATGCCCTAATTTATCTTATTACTTTAATATAGACTACTTAGTCATGGGTTGTTCCCATGGATCCAAAATGTAGTAGATTTGTGTCTTTATGAAAGTAGCCTAGTTTCTTTGAACTTAATGTTCCTCATTTGTAGAGGTATAATAATATTTGCATCAAATAATTTCCATACATATATATTCATATGATTTATCATTGTTGTAACACTTGAAAGTTTGTTTATGATATGCCACATAAGATGCCTGCAAGTGAATTAGTCATACAATATCTAGGGACTTCTGGGGCACCACTTGAAATGTTTTTTCTCCATGTGTATTGGGAATCTGTTGATGTTCAAAGTAATGGGAAAGTTGTGACTCTCAAATGCTTGGTCCTTGACTATTAGCATGTAGGGCACAAGCCAAAACATACTGTAAAATCTTTTAGACTTGTACCTTTCTCATTGTGAGGAAGAAGAAATCCCATAGCCTGAGACATTATCAAACACAAAACACAGCCTTCACACAAATTAGCAAATGTACATGAACATGATAGAGTCAAATGCTGTGCAAATAGGCACAAATATTATTAATCATGAAAAAACATCACCATTAAAAATATCAATATAGACACTCATTTCATATGTGTGCCTGCTCCATGGCACAAAATAAATGGTAGATTTTCATAAAATAACAAATAGATACTTTTAGGCAAATGTAGGAAAAGCAAATAATGATCTTTCCAGATTTCTCTGTTCACCAAAGAGAATGAGAAAAACTTAGAGATATTACACAAACAATGCTGACTGTTAAGGGATATTGTGTCTCCCACTGTGCACATTTTAACCTCTTTAATCATTGTTGAAAGAAGAACAGCATGTCAAGGTACAGGGTCTGGAGACTCCAGTTAAATACCATGGGTGTGACTGATGAGCAATACCTTGGCATTGTTTGGGTATCAGACTCATTAAAATCATTTGCAGGAAGAAAAAGATGCTGTTGCACTTAGAGTGACAAAAATATCTGCTACTGGCAGTTTGACAGAGAGTGCCAAGGAAGATAGATTTTGCAGAGGTTGGCTTATTTTGGAAAGCAGCAGGTCACCACTGGTATTGATTGAGATGGTCGTCTATATTCATATGATCAGTATCATGTCTCAGGAAAAATATTTTATTTGATAGATTTGGTATTCCCCTGGTCTGAAACCACAAGACTTTAATAATTTTAGGAAGGATGGCAAAAATTACTGTCAACATAACCACAAAATTATTGCCAAATATGGCATTCTATGAGAAATTTAAGTAATTCCATAACATATTTTGAAGTCAAGAAAAACTACAATGTTATAGCTAGAAGCATATAGGTATGTTGGTAAGCAAACAATATATTTGCCAACAAATGTCCTCATATTAATGAAGGATTGGAAAGAAAGAAGTAGGAATAGAGAAAAAGCCCAAGGCATTTGGCCCAGATAGCATTTGGCTCCTGGGTCTTCCTCTATTCAGCTGCATTACCTGGGTGATGTGGTTTGGGGAACATACTCCTTATATTTTTGGACGGTCATGCATAAAATGAATGCAGGGGTACTCATCTCACAGCATTACTGAGAAAGAGATGCCTTGGGTGATCATCACATTGCCTGCTCCACGGCACAGAATAAATGGTAGATTTTCATTCTTTATCATGATTTTAGTTGGAAATTCACTAGGAGTTCACATTAACTTTCTGGCTTTCAATACTAAGTAGAGATTACCTTAATGATACCCTGAGAATAAGGGTCACTAGGGGTGATTCCCTAATGTATTGGATAACAATCTCCATTTGTAATAAAGAGAGACGTGTTCCTGACCTAACTTACTTTTATGAACCTTGATGATTTCATTATACTTTTGGATGAGCTAAGTGTTCTTCTGTGTCCCCTTAGAAAACAGAAACAGTTGAAACATTCACTTGTAGTTAAATGATATGGTTTTATTATCAGAAATTAGGCGTAGCTTTAAGAGGGAACTGGCACTTCTACATAATTACTGTTAGAAATAATTATTTAAAATGAAGTATTCCAAGGTCAAAATTATTTTGGGTAAGTATGCTTCAGCTCGGAGTTCACAACTCCACAGAACAAATCAATCAGTTCAATTACCTAGGAGTACTTTGGGCAACCTGTTTATTTTAAAGGATTCAATCTGGACAGGCCGTTATTGGAAGTTACATGTTCTCTAGGTACTTCACTCAAAGTGGGAGACTAGTTACACTTTCACACTTTTCAAGTTAACATTATTGCAACCTTGCCTTAAGGGAAGTGAAATCTTGAAGCCTCAATTGCTCCTGTGTCGTTTTGTGGGGGTGAACTCAGAACTCCTGTCTGAGAAGTCTAGGCCCTGCTCAACAATAGTACTTCAACTCTGTACTCGGATGGGTTGCTTAGCAGGCATTCAGTCCTTAGATGGCTGTTGGTAAAATCAGGCACAGATTCTGTTAATTGGTGGAACACATGAGCATATTCTAGAGGTAATATCTACTATGTGTATTTTTTCTAATAATGTTCATGGAAAACCATGAAAACAGAGGAGGGATAAAGGCAATAGAGGGAAGGGGAGAGAGGAGGGATAGAGAAAGAGAGGAATGTGCAGTAAATATGACCCCATCATCCTATGTACATAGATGAATATACCATAGTGAATTTCAACTTCATGTATGTCTATAAAGCACTAATTAAAATGATAAATAAATAGAAGAAAGACTAGTAAAGTAGAGGAAAGGGAATAGGGGGAGGGAGGCAGGGAGGGAAAGGGTAAGTCAGGGAACTGAACTGGAGCCAATTATATTCCATATTTTTATTATTATGTCAAAATTAACTTCAATTTTATATATAACTCTAATGCACTAATAAAACTGTAAAGTAAAACCAATAAAAGAATGTTTATGAAAACATTTGTAGAGTAATTTATTTCTTTAGGCACTTTAAATCTTATCACTTAGTGAAATCAGACTATCAAAAATATACAATGTGTATATGTATAGTCAAAAAGTTCAGATTCTTGATATCAGGCAAGTTACACTTGTTATTCTACAGTACTTTTGGAGGTTAGTTATAGAGCATGGCCTTTATTTAAGTTAAAGTTTTAAGAACAGATTAATTAATCTGAACAACTTACACATATTTTTCTTTTTCTTTTTTTTTAACTGACAAACAGAATGTTTTATTCTTTTAATTACATATTTGATTCTCCTTTATTGCATCTCATGGTTAAAATGAAGGCTAGGGTTACAAACCTGCATCTCCAGAAGGTCATCGTTATTAGTTTGTTAGGGTTCTGACCAATAATAGGAGATCTATTTTTTTTAATTAGTTGCTCATGACAATACAATGATCTTGACACATCATATAATTTTTCTATTGACAAAACTGCATCATATGACTGATGATATATTCTTCTTCGTTTTGGTATTAAAACTCAAAAGAAAGTTTGTTTTATGATATTGCTTGAATAAAACCTACTGTGAGTTCACATAAACTTGGTAACTTTTAATACCAAATACAGACTACCTTAATGATACCTTGAGAATCAGGGTCAGTAGGAATTATTTCCTAAAATAACAGATAATAATTCCATTTTTAATAAGGAGAGATGTGTTCCTGCCCTACCTTAAGTTTTACAAGATTTATGGCATATTCAAATGATCTTATATCAATTTTCATTTTATTTTTTCTACCTGTTTCCCTTTGTTTAAATGTCTTTAAATATTCTTTGTGATGGTTAATCTGTACTGTCAACTTGATGGGATTAAGAGATGTCTAGGATAAAGAGAGTCCGGGGTGTGTCGATAAGAGTGGTTCCAGAGATAATTGGCATGTGATACAGGAAACCGAAAAGGGAAACCCACTCAGGATCTGGGCGGCCCGGTCCAATTGGCTGATGGAACTGGAAGAACAAAAAGCAGAAGAAGGAGGAAGCTGCAGTGGATGCCAGCCTAATTTAGCTCCTTCACGCTCCCAAAGTGGAGTCTAGCCAATGCTTTCTCCCAAAATGGAGAAACCCAGGGAGTTTCCAGGCTTTCAGTATCACACCAGGACTGCACCACTGATCTCTCTTGTTCTGAAGTTTCAGTTCTTGGACTAACTGAGCAACTGTTGGTTCCTTAAGTGTTCCAAACTGCAGATGGCCATGCTGAATTATACAGCCTCTGATTGTGCAGGCCAATCTAATAAATCTTTTATAATCATGAGTATCTGTATATATATGTATGCAAATGTATATTTATATACTGTTGTTTCTGTGCAACCAAGGAACCCTGACAATTACATCCTTGTTACTTCCTTGTACCATACACAGTTTACATAAGCAATGTCAGAGTTGCCATGAAAATGAAGGCTCTGATCTCTTTCAAAGACAGGATGGGGGGTGCATCATTGATTTATAGCCCTAGAATCCATTTCTGTCCATGAAGAGACCACACTTTTTCTGTGCAAGCTTCTTAGAAACAAAGACTAAAGCATGGTAGCAGTACTACTGCTGGGCCATTATGACCAGACATAGGTAACTCTAGAGAGCAACTTTGGCTCAAGCATTCCCAGTCATCCAGACTCAACCTGTGTGATACATTTCCTGCTCAATCTTCCCTCTCTTCTACAACATAATGGGCTGGAGGTTCTGATTGCCTACTCAGGCTTGCTCCCTTTGCCTCCACATGAGTTTCTCCCAATACATTCTCTGCACACCTACTGTTCTTTTTACTGTCTACTTCTTGAATTAACAGGTAATATCAAGAGCAGTCTGAGAAAATAGGCATTAAGATGGTGCTGGAGAATTAGTTGACTTGCTGCCCAGGTAGCAAAAGATCATTTGAGTATTTATATTGATGCAGATAGCTACTAGTTAAAGATTTCATGACTGATACCTTGGGAAACTAAGGGAAGAGCCCTTGCAGGTTGAATGATTCAAGTGCTGGCTGACTGGCACATTTGAAATATAAGGGGAGAGCAATTCTCATTAGAACAGAAAACCTGGCAGGCTGTTGCTAAATAATATTGATCCCATAGAGGAATCATGAGAAATTATATACTATTATTTATAGAATATTAACAAATAGAGGCTAATAGGAAAAACTAAGGGGACTTTTATTAGTTTAGGTAGAAACCCTGAGCTCTTTCAATAGAAGAACAGGAAAAACTGAAAAGCAAACAGGTATTAATAGTAAACTTACAAAGATGTTAAGCAAGGCAGGTCTGTAATGCTAACATTAGGATCCAGGTAGTGAAAATACAATAATCAATACCCTGAAAATAGAGTAATGTGAAGGTATTCCTGGGGATTTTTATTCTACAGAAGTGACTCATTTCTTCATAGACAGAGATATCACTTTCTGCTGTGGATTGATAAGCAGAGGACTTTCCTATAGGAAAATGACTCCTCATAGCTATCCCCCAGTAAGGTATTCAATTGGATTTCCTCAAAATTTCTTCTGTATGTTGAAGTCCCAATGCCCATGCTTCTGCATTCTGAGATAGGGCCTTTAAAGAGAGATTAAAATTTAGTGAGATCATAAGGGTGGGGCTCTGATTTAACAAGACTGGGAGCTTTACAAGAAGAGGAAGAGATGTGCATATGTATATGTATATGCAGAGAGGTGAGGCTATACAGTGACACTCAGCAAAACAATTACCATCTGCCAGTCTCTTCTGCCAGAGGAGAAGCCTCAGGAAAAATAAAACCCATGAACACCTTGATCTTGAAATTCAAAATTCCTGAATTGTGGAAAATAATTATTTTCTTTTTCGCATTTTTGTTTTCATTCTATTTTTTATTTTTCCACCTTTTTTATGGATGCATTGTAATTGCACATAATGGTGGGATACGTTATTACATATTCATCCACGCACACCATGTAATAATATAATTTGGCAAAAATTTCTCTCCTTTTTCCCTTCCCTGATCTCATTCCTCTGTTCTACTAATCTCCTTTTAATTTTCATGAGATTCCCCTCACCTTTCTTTTCTTTTACCTCTCTAGCTTCCAAATGTTAGAGAAAGCATGTGACCTTTGACCTTCTTTTTTTTTATTTTTATCTTGTAAGCTATCTATTCCATGATATTTTGTTATGGCAGCCATAGCAAACACACCCTGGTCTCCTGACTTCCAGGCCCACCACGAGGGCTACATCCTAACATAATATGACTGAGAAGAGCAAAAAAATCATTGCTTTGGATATACTTTCTTGGGGCATGATTTAATATTTTGGCAAGTGTCTCAGGATTTCAGTCAAACTCTCTGCTAGGGTGATATGTTAATCAGCTTTCCACCAGGGTGACCAAAAGTACCTGACAAGAACAACTTAGAGGAGGAAAAATTTACTTTGAGCTCATTATTTCAGAGCTTTTGTCCATAGTCAGAAAACTCCAATGCTGTGGGCCCAAGGTGAGGCCCAACATCGTGGCAGGAAGGCATGCCCTTCTGGTCCATGCCTCCAGTGACCCACCTCCTCCAGTCATACCTCACCTGCCTATAGTCACCAACCAGTTAGTCTGTTTAACTACAACAGACTGATTAGGTCACAACCCTCGCAACACAGTCATTTCACCTCTGAACATTCCTACATTAACACGGAAAGATGGAAGACTTCTCATATTTAAACCATAACAGGTGGTTCTTAGAAGCATGGAGAAAATAAAGGCCATTACTGAGATAGTTGGATATGCTTAAGTTGCCATGAAGAAGACTGGAGAAAGGTAGAGTGATGCTGAATAAAGTGGGTGTCCTGGAATGGATGTGTTATGAGTGGACAGAAGATCTGTCAGAGGATTATGTATCATGAGAGAAACAAAAAGATACAACATTCCCCAGGGCCCTCAAGGATATGCTGGTGAATAGGGAAGCAAAATCACTAAAATCTCATCCATGTTTGTTTTCTGTAGAACATGCCTGAAGATAGGGGATGCAGTCGCAGGCTGGGTTCATTAACAGCCATGGCTATGTTGCCTCACCCCCACCTCCATTGGGTCCATAGTCTCATCAGTTGATCATTTCACCATTGGACACGTAAACACAATACACTCAGCAATTCAAGTAACCCCTGTGTTGTTTCCCACCATAGACAAACTTTAAACCTCTGAGACTTAGCCCCTACCCAACCTAAGATAGTAAATTCATAAAAAAAAAAAATTGTTAAATGAAGATTACTTCCAACATCAAAGAACTCCATGATGCAGTGGTGATGGTTCTTAACCTATCTCCATTTAAATTTGCCAATTTTGCCTCTGCTGAAACTACACAGGTCTTGAAGAATGCCAGAAGACTACTGGAATCTTAAGTAGTAGCTTTGGTTATAGTTGCTATGAGTGGTCAGAGCAGATGAATAAGACCTCCAATGCATGACATGAGTTTATGGATTAAGCGAATGTATTATTTTTTGTTCTTTTGAAATAGGATAAAACATTATTTCCACTCACATGGAATAGTCAACAATATTTATTTAGTTTACCTCGGGCTAAGTTAATACTCTTTTCCTCTGTTGTAACATTGTACAAAAAAAATCAGGACCACCCAACCATCTCACAAAGTATATTGATCCCCTACATCTATAACATCATGCTTATTAGGCAGGATATGAAAGAGATGGATAGTACTCCTGAGGCCTTAGAAAGAGAGATGTTCTGTAGCAGGCAGGTAATAAATGCTATGAAGAATCAAGAACCTGTCATTTCAGTAAAGTTTTCAGCAGTCCAGTAATATGGAGGCTTATCAAAGTATTCACGCAAAAGCAAGAAACAAATTGGTACCCATTGTAATTTCTATCCCAACAAAAGGGAAACAGAGGGACTACCTGACTTTATGTTCTGAAGACATCACATTCCGCACCTAGGAATATTGCTCTCATCCCTGAATTGAGTGAAGTGAAATACAGTTTTGTGGACCTTGAAATAGTAAGGGGCCCTTGAGCAGATCCGACATGTTCTGAACCAGCACTGCCACTAGGACCATATAATCCTTAATCCTTTACATTGGGACTATCCTTGGTGTAAAGATCACATGTGGGGCTTATAGAAGGCCCTAGTGGGTGGGCTCAAGGGTCTTGAATAAGGTTATGTTACTACTAAGAACTAACCTAGTTATATTGGGGAAATTATACACCCTTTGAGAGACAACTCTTAAATATTCCTGGGCTTGAGAAAGAAAGTTTGCTCAGAGGAAAACAAGTGATCACTGAACTTTAATTGTACATTATAAATTGTATCCTTTGGACATGTAAGGATACAAAATTAGTTGACTCCAGTAAATGAGGTAAATCATAATTTGATATCAAATCTGATTGGGACTTAAGCAGATGAGAAACCCAAAAGCTGTGTTAGCAAGTAACCCAGACCTATTTAGCAGTCACCATAATTTTGTTTTGTTGATATATTAAGTATTTTTGTTCTGTCTGGATGTAGCAAACCAGGGTGATAGTTCAAGATTTTTCACAATTTTTTATTGGTTCTTTTTAGTTAGACATGCCAATAAGATCCATTTGATATAATTATACAAGCATGGAATATATCTTATTCTAATTAGTAACCAATTCATGTGGATACACATTATTGTGAGAATCACTACAGTGTATTCATATATGAACAGAAGAAAATTGTGTTAGATTCATTCTACTCTCTTTCCTATTCATGTCCACCCTCCCTTACCTGCATTCCCCTTTGTCTAATATACTGAATATCTATGTATTCTTCCCCTCTCCCCCCTTATTGAGGGTAAACTTCCACATATCAGTGAAAATATTTCACCTTTGGCTTTGGGGAACTGTCTTATTTCACTTAGCATGATAGTATCCAGATGCATGCACTTACTGGCAAATGTACAAAGTCATTCTTCCTTATGGCTGAGTAATACTCCATTGTGTATATATACCACATTTTCTTTATCCGTTTATCTTTTGATGGGCACCTAGATTGGTTTCACAGCTTAGCTACTGTCAATTTAGCTACTATAAGCATTGATGTGGCTGTGTCATGTAGTATGTTGATTTTAAATCCTTTATATATATATATATATATATATATATTTTATTTTGA
>NW_026000048.1:9288033-9337409 GCF_001458135.2 Marmota marmota marmota | reverse complement strand
GTGGGGTCGGGCTCCAAATTCCTCAATAGGACACCCATAGCACAAGAGTTAATAACTAGAATCAACAAATGGGACTTACTCAAACTAAAAAGTTTTTTCTCAGCAAAAGAAACAATAAGAGAGGTAAATAGGGAGCCTACATCTTGGGAACAAATCTTTACTCCTCACACTTCAGATAGAGCCCTAATATCCAGAGTATACAAAGAACTCAAAAAATTAGACAATAAGATAACAAATAACCCAATCAACAAATGGGCCAAAGACCTGAACAGACACTTCTCAGAGGAGGACATACAATCAATCAATAAGTACATGTAAAAATGCTCACCATCTCTAGCAGTCAGAGAAATGCAAATCAAAACCACCCTAAGATACCATCTCACTCCAGTAAGATTGGCAGCCATTATGAAGTCAAACAACAACAAGTGCTGGCGAGGATGTGGGGAAAAGGGTACACTTGTACATTGCTGGTGGGACTGCAAATTGGTGCAGCCAATTTGGAAAGCAGTATGGAGATTTCTTGGAAAGATGGGAATGGAACCACCATTTGACCCAGCTATTCCCCTTCTTGGTCTATTCCCTAAAGACCTAAAAAAGAGCATGCTACAGGGACACTGCTACATCAATGTTCATAGCAGCACAATTCACAATAGCAAGACTATGGAACCAACCTAGATGCCCTTCAATAGATGAATGGATAAAAAAAAATGTGGCATTTATACACAATGGAGTATTACTCTGCATTAGATAATAGGTAAGCTTTAATTTAAATTTTAATTAATTATTTCTGACTATAGGTGCTGTATTCTCTCTATGGCACTATATTAGCTAAAATGTCATTCAATGAGACCCAAGTTAAAAGGTGAAGCACAAAAATACCTTTTATAGTTCTAGATCAAAAGGAAGATATTATTTTGGTGGGAAAGTCAGGATCTAACTATTCTCACAAACAGATAAAGAAGATAGAAGGTAAAACATGTAATGTGTGGCCTTGGGCCCTAGTGTTCATTAACTGGTCAGGGAATTTTGTTCTTAGCATTTGACAGGTGTTTACATTAATTTCTTTTCAGTATTAATTTCTTTTCAGTATTTCTAATTTAGTATTCTTTTAGTATTCACTTAATTTCAATATTAAATGTAAAATTTCTTCTTAAGACATCAATAAAAAGTTTGATAGACTATTAGTATGAACACCTACAGGTAGGCAGCTATATTTTGCCCTTAAATTTTTACAATACTTATTTTATCATGTAGAGAGATGATAATTCATACTTTTATCTACCCATCACACCTTCCTGTATTTTGGAGTCATTTCAGTATAAATTTCAGACAGATGTTCTGTGAAAATCCCTCTATGTACTAAAACACAAATATTAACTAGAAAGTTATACTTTATAGTTTAATTTTAATGTATAATGTACATGTGATTAAATGTACATATATTGGTTGTATATTCAGTTTCCAAAAATGCATACACTTAAAACATAAACTCATACCAAAAATTACATTATTGTAATTGCATAGTTTCCTTATTTTTTGTTCCAGTTTATGTCACATGTCATTCTTTAAAAGCAATCATAATTCTTACTTTTTCCTTATATTTTTCACTAGTTATATGTGACCTCAATATGTTTGAGATTCATTTGTGGTGTTATGGGACTCAATAGTTGGATAATTTTTATGACTGAGAAGGAATACATTGCATGAATGTAACAAAATATCCTATTTGTGCTATTACAAAATTTTGTCAATCATTAAAGATAATATAAAAAATCCTTTAAAAATCCTTTTGTGCACATATGCTTTCATCATTCCTGAGTTAAACTTAGGGTTTGAATGACTGGGTCACATGTAGGCTGTGTTTCAATTCACAAGAAACTGTCAGGACTCATTTCAAAGTGGTTGTATCATTTTACATTCCTATCAACAATATGTGAACATTCTTTATGCCCCCAAACCTTGCTAATTTGGGGGCAGTATAAGTGTCTCTAGTCATTCTGGTAGATGCATACTAGTATTACCTATTGGTCTTAATTTGAATTTTGGTGAAAATTAATGGCATTGAATATTTTGTCACATGCATTCATGTTGGTATACCTTTCTGGTGAGGTATCTGTTCAGTATTTTGACCTCTTTTTGCTTGTTTTAACACCTTTTATTATCCAGTTATAGGAGAAAAGTATATATTGTGGATGCTTGTCCTTGTCAATTTTTGCAAATAGTTTCTTCTGGTCTGTGCTTTGCTATTTATTCTAATAATTTCCTTTGAGGAGAAGTATTTTTATTTTGACAGTTCACAGTTTACTGTTTCTCTTGTGATTGTTGCTTTCTATGATATACAAAATATTTTATTTTCTTCTATAACATTTATGATTTCATATTTCAAATTTAGGTCTATGGTTGCTTCTTTAATCTGTAGATAAATGTATGTCATTTAATTTCTCAAAAATTTTTAAATGTTTTGTTTTGATTCAGTTTACTACAAGTGGCATATTGAGAAATCAAATAAAACATTGTATATGAGTTGTATTATTTGTTGCTTAATTTCTCAATAAGAAGCTTGTATGGTTTCAATATTTTAAAATTTATTGACTTGCTTATAACCTAGTTTTATAATTTATCTTCCTGAAAGTATATTGTATTCTGAAGTTATTGAGTAAAATATTTTAAAAATAAAAATTAGGTAAAGGTGGTTGATAGCACAGTTCTAAGCACTTATGGATTTACTGATGATAGATGGCCATTGTTTTATTGGTTGTTGAGAAAGTGCTGATAAAATGTCAATTATTATTTTCTGGTTCTTTCTTTAATTTTCTCCATTTTTTGAATTGTAATAATATTTTATTTAATCGAATATACCCAAAATATTTCAACATACACTTTAAAAAACTTATTGAGGTATTTTACATTTTTTTTTAACTCTAAGCCTTCGAAATCTGATTTTTTATATTTGCAGCACATTAACAGTTCAAAACTAGCCACACTATAAGTACTCAATAGCTGCATGTGGCTAGCAGCTACTCATTGAACAGCACAGTTCTAGAGGAAGTCACTAGACTAAGCAGGGAAGCAAGAAAAGGGCTGCTGCCCTGAGCCTCTTGGGGATACCCTAAGTTTGAGAAACTCCCTCGCCTCTGTTCCAGTACTAGGAACTCTATGGAATATTTATTTTAAAGTCCTTTATAGAAGCAAACCTCTATGCAAGTAAAATTATGCACAGACACACAATATTAAAACTGAGAATATCAAAATGCTCAAACTGGAGAGAAGTTGGCAGATCCCTCAGAATCATTCCCAGGGTCTGAGAACAGCATGAAAACCACTGTTTTTGAAGATTCTAAAAGGAAACTAAACCACAGCTGAATGTGAGAACCCTCTACACACTTGCATTTCCATTACTTCATATGACCCCTTGTATCACAATCACCTATCAGAGAAGATCAGCCTTGGAAGATCTTACTGACAGAATCCAGGTGTTCTTGCTGGACCATGCTGCCTTAGAAAAACATTTCTGCTTTCAGCCATCACAGATCAAGTTTCCTGCCCAAAGCCCTCCAAAGTGGACTCCAGATACAGCTAAAGGACTACTAACATTAATAAGCAAATGAGATAATGGAGCTTTGGCCAATCTAGAGGGCTAGACTATTGCTGAGCTACACAGAGCTATTTGAACCTGCTCAGAAAACCTCCAGTACTCAAGAAATGAAACCATTTGAAAAAAAAAATTATTGGAACTCATCTAAACATCAGATATACCTGGTGTTGGTTAGCACCTTTAGTACATTGGATATTGATGGTGCCAAGACCAAAACAGTGACTGGATATGATGGGGAGAGAAGATGTTAAGAACAAAAACCTGATTTTGGAGAGGAAAATAAAAGCCTAGTCAGATTCAGTGAAGATGCAAAACCTGGTAAAACAAAATCCTTTTACAAAATATAAATTTATTATGAAAACCTGGAAGAATAATCTGAGAAAGGTAAAGAAAGAGAAAAGGAGCCCAGCAGGAAGGAGACAGGAAGAGGGGGAGAAGAAAAAAGAGAAGAAAATATCGTTAAGCACAGCGAAGGTGCTGAAGCTTACCTGCACAAATGGCATTAAAACCTTGCTATGTAATCACATCAGAAAACAAAGCATGCTGAAATACAGTGCTCTACCCCATCCACTGGAGTTCTAAGAGGTAAATAAAGACGCTCACTGGGAAGAGGGCGTGAGGTTGCTTGAAAACCCAACAAAGAAAATTAAAAAAAAAGGAAAAACACCCCACAGTCTCATTTCCTATATTCACTGCTTTTCCACTACCGCCACCATCACCTCCGCTGTGGCCGCAGCAGCACCTTCAAGGTTTGGCTCTGACCTGTGAAAGGAATGCAGACAAGGCCAGGAGCTAGTATCCACCTGGCCAAGCTGGGGAAGCCTGGCCCTCAGCCCCCAGGGGACCTGCTGTGCATGTGGGCTTTTATTAAACACAGTAATTAGACTAGATGTCAGTGCCCTTCTTCTCTGTCCTCTGCTCTTCTCTCTCTCCTCTTTCCCCTCTCTCAGTCAGGAGACCACCTTTTCCTTCCCTCTCCTACTCCTCCTTTCCTGCTGTCAGATGGATTAATTTTCTCCATTTTCTATTCATGTATTTGAGGTTTTGTTACTGAGCCTACACCTGTTTATGAGTGTTATGTCTTCCCACTTAGTTGACTCTTCTATCATTGTGAAACAATCCTGTTTATCATTATGAAACAATCCTGTTTATCAAGCGATGCACCTTTACTTGAAGACCATCTGAATGATATTAACACAATCACCATGGTATTCTTACACTAATTATCTGAATGAAATTATTGTGTTTGTTCATTTTCTATCAGTCTGTATTTGACATACAGAATTCAATGTCTGAAACAGTAGATTATAGGATTTTGCTAATTTTTTCCTGACAATTTCTGACCTTTAATTAAATTTTTAATCCATTAACATTTAATGTAATTGTTGATGTATTTAATTTAGATCTATCATATCTGCTTGTCCTCTCTTTTTATTCTCTTTTTTGCTAGGTTTTTTCCCTTCTACATTTCAAATTTTTTTAGATTATTGAACATTTTTGTATTCAGTTTTCAATTATATATTCCTATTAACCAATTCCTGTTATACTTTTTAATGGTTGCTTTGGGTTAACTGTATATCTTTATTTATGGTCTTACTACAGCTGTCATACTAGCTCATTTAAAACATAAAATTTAGGACTAGGAGGATATCTCAGTAGTAGAGTGTTACCCTAGCATACATAAGATCCTCTATTCAATTCCCAATACTGAAAAATATAAAAAAAATATAAGACATAAAATCTATCTAACTCTATCCTTTGTGGTACTTCATTATATATACTTTGTCTTATATATTATGAATGAATTCAATTATTAGAATATTTAATTTAAGCAATAATTTGTATAATACAGAATTCAGCAGGAATACATACATTTATATATGTCTGTATAAAACAGAATTTAAGAGAAATACATACATTTATATATGTCCACACTAAGATTTTGGCACTTTTAAGTTTTTTTTCATTTCTTCATAAAAATACGAATTTTTTTTCTGTATGATTTTTCTTGAGATGGAAGAAATATCAACAATTCTTTTATTGAAAGTCTTCTGGCAATTAACCCTTAATTTTCTTTCATTGGAAAATATATTTATTTTTGCTTTAGTTTCCAATTGCTTTTTTAATTGCCATTTCAGTGTCGTTCTTTACTGATTGCTTTTATTTTCCCCTTGCAAGTGAGTCACATTCTCCTGTTCATTATTGTTTAGATATTTTCAAAAGAATCTGAAACATTGTGTATGTCATGTTAAGAACACTGGCTTCTGTTATATTTCTCTGAATAGCATTAATTTATTTATCTTAGTATGAATTTAACTTCAATAAACTCAAACAAGTATTTAAATAAAAATTAGGTCATCTTGAGGTATTCCAGTCTGGTGTGAGGCTATCTCCCAGTCTTTTTCCTCTTTACACCCTTAGTAATCTTGACACCAACCTAAAGTGGAAGGTAAGTTTATTTACATGGTATTGTCTTTTTCTATGAGGCAGGACTGCAGCATGGGTAGCTTTATGAATATGGTACTCGGGCAATAAGATTTTAGAAAAACCATGCTGACCTCAGTAAACTGCAAGTCAACAGAACTAGGTGTCTGTGAACACAAACATCCATAAAGGAAATTCCATCCATTTGGAAAAGCCAGTGTCATTAAACATTTATGTTTTAGTGAAGTTGATCAAATTATTTGGATCAGCGGTCCCGAAGCAATGTGACCCCATTTTCTTAATGGCATTTTCTGTCGAGTATAACAGAGCTTACCACTACACATCCCAAACCTTTTTACTTCCTGGAGTTGAATTCTTCTTGTTAGTAAAGACGACTGCTTACACTACTGTGACTCCTGCCCGTAAAAGACAGATACTTTTTAAAATCTGATGGGAATCTTTAGAGAGCTACCAACAGAAGTAAAGATACTCAAATATCTCACTTCTGGAAGTTTTTAAACCTCTGCTCACTGAATTATGTGTGGATTCAGTAATAAAGTTAAAGTTGAAGCCAGTTCTCAAGTCTCTGCTGGCATTCTCTTGTCCATCCCTATCATGTGTATAATTAATTCAATTCTTCAGAAATCTCCTGATTACATTTTCTTTTTACTGGTCTAATGCCCATCTTGAACCAGGAACTCAACATTGGTCTAGATAAGCCATAGGTAGTTTTTTCTTACTTATGATATTGAAATGCTTTGAAAAAAATTAGAGCACTATCAGTCATATTTCTATTATAGTCACAATTACCCAAGACAATGAGCTTATAAAGCGAGAAGGTTCATTTTGGCTCACAGTTTTGGAGGTGAACCATGCTTGGGCAGACCCATTTCTTTGGGGTCTGTTGTGAGGTAGCACCTATAGCAGGGAAATGTGTAGTGGAGCAAGCTGTTCACCTCATAGCTGGGGATAGAAGAGAGAAAGGGAGAAGAGATTGGAGTCCCACAATCCTCTTCAAGGACATGCCCATGACTACCAAATTCCTCCCACTAGGTTCTTCTGTGTCCCAAAAGTGCTGTGGGCTGGAGACCATGCGACAGCCTTTACTACAGAGTCCTGGTAAAGTTTTAGATTCAACCCAGCAATTTTAATAATTAAGTTAGAATAGCAAACAAAATTGAGCCTGTATTGATCAAAGAAGATTTTTATGGTAGAGGAGCATATAGTGAAGAACAGAACTGTGAATTTCACTGACATGTTATAAATAAGTCAAACTCAAGAAATTTGACACTCTGGTACAAAACTTCTTTCAACTAATCACTATAAAATATTTTTTTTTACAAAATTTTGGCCCTTTAGAGACCTTTTCTTGTTTGAACCTACTTGTCTAATACTCTTCCTTTGTTTTTATTGATTACATTTTTTAATCATTGTAGTTATATCATCACTGACCTAAACTAAGTAAAACTTGGACCTATTTGAGTCTATACCATGTGAGGAGTGCCTCTGCACACATATAATAAATAATATCATACATTAATGCAAAGTTTTCTCCTAATATTTTAGTTTATTATCAATTTGAGTTTAAAAACATTACTTTATGTACCCTAGTTCCACAGTTCTTTTAGAGAAAATGTGGAATTTTTTCCCTGGGTACTCTTCATGATGTGAATCTGTGTTTGCAATTATCTCTTATGGACTGTGTTATCTCCGTAGCTTCACAGGAGTCATAATCTAATTCCCCTTAGAGGTCTCAAAACTTAGAATTATTGTAGACATTAATTCACTGATTTAGGATGGAATCAAAAAGAGTAATGACAAGGTTCCACTGTGTAGATACCCTCATTATGCATTTGCCATCTGGATTTCCGTGTTAGTAAAATTTTTTCACCTATAAATGGAAGAAAGAGTAATATATATGTTTTTAAAATGTCTATCCTATAGCAATTATTCTGTCCTTCTTCATCTTTTTTATTTCTTCTGAAAGGTAATGTGATTGCTGTAACCAAGGATTTAGTTCTCCTACCATGGAGTTATATTTATGAGAAGTAAAAAAAAACTTAGTCATCTATATGGCATGATACCCAGAAGTGGTTTATTTGAAATCTAGAAAGAAGTTTTGGAAAATTTAATACTGCTCTATCTTGCTGTATAAATGAATGATAATACTTTACCAAACTCACTTCAGCTGTGATGTTGTTTTCCTTGGTCAAAAGCATGATCTTCTGCTCTTTTAATGAACATAAAATAAAATACTGAATTGAGAGAAGGAAAAAAAAAAAGCTATACCCTCCGGTTATGCCTAAAGAAATAAAAATTAAGTAAAACATAAATACCACTCTCAGCTTTGTAATTGGGACTATTTCAACAGCAAATAAATGACATTTTCCATCAATTCAATAATTTTCTAAATAACTAATAACAATGGCAAATTCTTCCATTATTTTAGTGACACCTTAACATCAATCATATGTAATTAGGGTAATTATTTCAAGGAGAACATGGGGGAAGTATCATAAATATAGTCTCATTTTGTCCTTCATAAAACTCCAGTTGAAATTGATTGCAAAAACAATAAATAACTGTGGGGAAAAATAAACTGCCATGCTCTGGGAAGTTAGGAATCCTGGTGTCCTCCACCAATCACACAGAAGTCTTCCATTCAACCGGGTGCTGGATTTAATAGAACAGCTTTTTACCCAATTAGCCACTCTGTTCAATAACCTGATATATTGTGTGCTGGAGTCCTTAAACTATCATGTATAGTTCACATAGTAGAATGGTAGTTTATATACTCTAGATCCTAAAAATAACTTAGGGGATCAGATACAAATATAAAAGACAAAAGTGATATTTCTTGTACACTTCAGCTTTGAAAAATAAGATGTAAAAATGTATTTTTAACGTGATAATTTGAATTTAATTCCATGGTGATCATTCACTGCATTCTCAGTTTGTATGTGAAAGTCCTCCATACAGTTACTCTCCCTTCCATGTCTTTTATAACATGAGCTGTGCATTACTTGGCTTTCGTCCACACCATTTTTGTTAATCTTAATTCAAATTATATTTTCCACACACTACCTATAAATTAAAATTTGCTTATATATTTAGCTACTAGCACTGCATGATAACTAGAAGAGGTTCATTAAATTAATACATATTCACATCTTAAATTTGTTTCCCTGATTTATGCAGTTACTCAAATTTCCCCTCGAAGAAGCACTACAGATGTCTCAAATGTCTGTATCTGTAAAAAAAATTTATGAAGATACCTTGTAAAATTTCTTGGGAATTTTGATTACTCAGTTATTTGAAGTAATTTTTTTAGCATTTATCATGACATTTTCTACCACTTCCTTGCTTGAAACACACAAAGTTAGATTCTAACTCAGAATCTTTGGACTTTTATTTTTTGAACTTGAGCATTCTACCCTAGAAGTAGTTGTTCATTTTAAAATAAGATTTCATTTTCCTTAACAATATCCTAATTTAAATCTATGATATTGTGAACCACTTATTTATAAAATTCTAACACATATAAGTGAAAATCAAAAGTACTTTCAACTAGATAATCTATTATTTGTATCAATTTTGAAATATTTTAACATGTGAAATTTTCGAGGTGATGCTATTTTTGGATAAACAGTTTAAAGTCAAACATTAATTTATAAAGGAGCATGAAAGAAGCTTTATCAGAAGAAGTTACCATGAAAAAGTTCCAGTTTATACTTGATAAGTGTTTAATAGATGTCATAAAATCAAGGATATTATACAATTATGTATCATTAATAAAGAAAAAATTGAAAAATTGGACTTCAGTAAAATTAAAACCTTCTGCTCTATGAGACATTTTTAAGAAAGAGATAAGCCACAGTTGGAGAGAAAATATCTGCAAAACATCTGATAAAGACTTGTGTGAAAAATATACAAAAACTCTAAGAACTAAACAGTATGAAAATTAAAAATCGAATTAACATAAGCAAAAGATCTAATCAACTATCCCAACAAAGAAGATATATGGAAGGTTAATAAGCATATGAAAGGGTATTCATTATCATATGTCCTTAGCAAATTTTATCTTAATACAAAATATTACTACACCTCTGGTAGAATGGTTAAAACCAAACCACATTACATTCTGGGGAGTGAAAAGAAATGGAAATTCTTTTTCATTGCTGATAGAAATGAAAAATGCTATAGCATTTTTGAAAGTTTGATCGTGATTTACAATGTTACACATGGTCTTAACATGATCTTGGGGTTGTACTGCTAGGTATTTATTTTATTGAGTTGATAAATAATGGCAAGAATCTATGCATTGTTGTTTATAGCAGCTTAATTTATATTAACTGTACCTGGAAGCAACTTCAAAAAGTGAATAGGTAAACTGTAAGATATCCATACAATGAATTATTATTCAGTAATAAAAAGTGGTGAGCTATCACATGAAAATACATAATGCATCATAAATGCAAATTGCTTCGCATTTGTGTGGAATAGTTAGATTTCTTCCTTATTACATTCTGAGACAGCCAGAATTATCAGGACAATGGAAAGTTCAGTAGCTCCCAAAGGTTCGTTTGGACATGGGGAAAATGAACAGGTGAATCACAGTAGTTTTCAGGGGAATTGAAGCTATTTTTTATAATATGGTAAATGTGGATAAACGACACCACAGACCATTAAAACACAAAACATGAACCTTAATGTATGAGTATTTTTTAAAGGTAGTATTTACAAGCTGGGCATGTAATCCCAGCAGCACAGGAGGCTGAGGCCAGAGGACCACAGGTTTGAAGACAGACTCAGCAACTTAATAAGACTGTATGCAACCTAGTGTGAGACTGACTCAAAATAAAAAATAAAATAAAAAGTGTTGGGGATGTGGTTCAGTGTTTAAGCACCCCTGGTCCAATCCCTGGTAAAAACAAAACAAAAAAAAAGTAGAATTTGCATTGTTAGGCAACTCAGAAAGAAACACAGCTTGCAATAATATAACCTAACATTATTACTAATGAATACAATCACTTCACTGAAATTACTAAGAAAAAGGTGTGGACCTAAGTAATTAAAAATTAATCTGTAAATTATTCTGTAAAACTCACGTGCAATGGACTATATAAACTGTATTCTAGTTGATAAAGTTTTCCCAAAAGATGTGTGGAAATTAGAATACCGCTGTACATTTGTAGTAGAATTGAACAATTCAGTGTTTGACAGAGTGAGTCCATGATTTTTACCATTGTAGGGAGAAGCTCCAGATTTTCCAGAGAAAAAGTTAAGAGTGATCCATGAGAATTAAAGATGTCAATATGAACTCGTAGCTTAAAGTAGATACAGACATGTATGCATAAAATATTAAAGGACGTGTGTATGTTCACAGGTTAATAAGCATCTGTAATTTACTCCCTCTGTCAGCCAAGAAAGCCTAAAAGGAAGATAGCCCAGTAGCACAAGCACACGTCTTTAACACATCTCTGCTTCCAATACTACTCTGCAAAAACAAACAAACAAACAACAACCAAAGCTTTTTAGAGACACAGGGCTTTTTAGAGACATTGATTCTAGGATCCTGTCAGGAAACATACAAGATGAGGCTAAAGCATCTTACATCAAAAAAGTAGAATGCTCATAACAAACAAATAAATAAACAAATAGACCCCACATTGGTTAAAATTTGCATTGTTAGGCAACCCAGAAAGAAACACAGCTATCTCAAAGACTATCTCAAAGACTGGAACCACCAGAGAGTACCAGTGGTCAAAGCTGAAACAATTGGGGCAACAAATGTAGTATTGCACTATTACCCCAAATATGAAATGGATATGCAAAAGTCCTTGCTGATATAAATGAATGAAGAAATACATGGAAAAGAAGACCTGAGTCTCCCATGTACAGAATTCTAAATAATTTATGAAGACCCTCTGCACTCAAGGAGGTAGAGCATGACTCCTACTCACTACTTTGGTATGGAAGAGGAAAAATAAACCTACTAAACACTACCTTAGTTAGATTTTTAAGGTCAATTCCAACAATAATATATCACATTTAGAGATTATATCTTTTTTATAGGTGAATTTTTTTTACCTATATATGACAGCAGAATGCATTACAATTCTCACTACACATATAGAACACAATTTTTCATATCTCTGGTTGTATGCAAAGTATATTCACACCAATTTGTGTCTTCATACATGTACTTTGGATATAATGACCATTACATTCCACCATCATTTCTAACCCCAAGCCCCCTCCCTTCACCTCCAACCCCTGTGCCCTAACTAGAGTTCGTCTATTCCTCCCATATTCCCTCTCCCTATCCCACTATGAATCAGCCTCCTTATATCAGAGAAAAATTCAGCATTTGGTTTTTTTTGGATTGGCTAACTTCACTTAGCATTATCTTCTCTAACTCCATCCATTTACCTACAAATGCCATGATTTTATTCTCTTTTATTGCTTAATAATATTCCATTGTGTAAATATACCACATTTTTTTTTATCTACTCATTTATTGAATGGCATTTAGGTTGGATCCAGTTTAGCTATTGTGAATTGTGCTGCTGTAAACATTGATGTGGCTGTGTTCCTGTAGTATGCCGTCATTAAGTCCTTTGGGTATATCTTTGATGATACAATAAACATGGCCCTTTAACACTATGTTTTTCCTCCTCAAATTCAGAAACACACGCTAATCATGAGAAAAACACACCAAGTTCCAAGAGAGAGACATTGTACGAAATACTTCATTAATTAATACCAAAATAGTCAAGGTCATCGAAGACAGAAAAAAACCAGAAACTATTACAGACAAGAATAGGGTAAGGAGACATGCCCATGGCAATAGGGTATCCTGGAGAGGATGTGAGGACAAAATAGGGAATCAGGTAAAACTAAGAACATCTGAGTAATAGATGAAATTTAATAACAATGTATCAATATTTCCTTATTAATGATATTAAATGCACCATACTATATAGTTAATATAAAAAGTGTTAATAATGGGGCAACTTACTGTAAACATGTTTTTTTCTGTAAAAAAGTCTAAAACTATTCTGAAATATAAAGTCTATTTTTGTAACAGTCTTTAAAACATATCTTTTCCTGGATGGATTTCTAGGATGATAGGTTTATTTTTTGATTTTTTTTCTCCCAGTACTTTGTGATATTTCCTCTTTTACTGTCTTCTTGCATCCTGTGTTTCTGAGGAGAAACTGATCTTAATTCATATCATTATTTTCCCATATATAATATGTATTTCCCCACCCCAACCATCTGGCTGCCTTTAAGATGTTTCATTATCTTTCTTTCCAGCCATTTAAGTACAATATCATTAGATGTGATTTTAATGACAGCATCTATTGTTGCTCTGCTGTGCTTGTGAGATTTTCAGGTTGATGTTCAAATACAGTCAGCCAGAATTTCTCAAATAATGTTTTAGCCTCCATTGTCTCTATTCTTCTCCTGGGATTCAAATTAAATTTGTTAGATCATTTGATATTGTATTATTGTATTATAGGTTATTAAGTTTCTGTTTTATTTCTCTGTTGTTTAGATTGGAAAATTCCTATTGACTTATCTTAGTTTACTTATTCTTTTTTCTTCTCTGATCTACTGTTAGTATCTCTGTAGGCAAATATGCTTTTAGTTGTTATGTGTATTTACTCTAAGAACTTTAGTGGTAGCACATTGGACTCTATGTGTTTATTTCAACTCATTCCTCTCTATAATGACTTATTTCCTCATTGTATTTCTTTTTTCATTTTGAATTTGCATTCTTTGAAATTATGTTTATGCTCTAGATTCAAATGATGTTTTCCAAGAAATTATTTGCATTTTCCAAATTCATGACTCATGTATTTGTCAAGTCCATGGATTACTGTCAATCCAGTCAAATGAAAGTTTTGTCATGGGGATTTTTCAAAGCATAGAAGTATAAATTTTAGCCACAGACCATATGCAAATTCAGATGATTTTCCCTCTATATAAATAAAATTATAAATCACTTAATTATTTCCCAAATTTCTGTATTTGGATATAGCTTTTTAAAAATTTCCTACTTCTCTCATTTAAATTTTTACTTTCCAGTTCTTTTGGTTCTCTGTGTGATTCTCTGCTTTAAATCTCACCTTGCCTGGAGTTCCTCAGAATATGAAATAAGACCAGAACAGGGTCTGGAAATGAATAAAAGAAATAAAATTTAAAAGTTAGTCAAGCTATGAAGCCATCCCAGCTGCTCACCAACAATGGAATAGATAAAGAAAATATATACAAAAACAGTGAGGTTTTGCTCTGTCACATGGAAGAAAGAAATTATAATATTTGCTGGTAAATGCATGGATCTGGAGAACATCATGCTAAGTGAAAGAAGCCAGTCCCAGAGAGTCAAGGGTCCAATGAAGAAGCTACCCCAAAATAAGAAAAAATAAATAAAATAAAAAGGGTGAGTGGGTTAAATTCAATGAAAATAAAAGAGAAATCAATGGAGCAGAGGAAGGGGTTAAGGGGAAGGGAGGAGGGATGGGAAAAGGGAGGAATGGTGGAATGAAACTGACCAAACTATCCTATGTTCACATATGAATATACCACAGTGAATTTCACCTTTATGCATATCTATAATGCACTAATAAAAAATATAAATAAATAGAGGAAAGACAAGTAGAATAGAGGAGAGAGGAAAGGGAACACGGGAAGGGAGGAAGGTGATATAAGAAGTACTAATTGGGGACTCAACTGGAGCAAATTATATTCCATGCTTGTATAGTTATGTCAGAATGAGCCCTAATATTATATATAATTATAATGCACTAATAAATTATTTTTAAAAGTTAGTCAATCAAGAAGTGTCAACAAATGCACTTCAGAAGGGAAGAAGGAAAGAAATGAAGAAAGTGAGTTGTCATGAAGCCAGGGAACTTAAAATTTTGAGAAATAAATAATAACTGTGTGTCAAAATTGAAAAGAGATCAAACAAAATGTGTTATTGGTTTTTTTTTTTTTGTTTTTTTTTTCTATAAAAATATATATATTTTTTGGTTACTGGGGATGGAACACAGGGGAGCTTGACCACTGAGCCACATCCCCAGCCCTATTTTGTATTTTAATTAGAGACAGGATCTCACAAAGTTGCTAAGCACCTTGACTTTGCTGAGGCTGGATTTGAAGTTGCCATCCTCCTTCCTCAGCCTCAGAGCTGCTGGAATTACAGGCAAGGGACAACAAGCCTGGATTCTAATTATTTTTAAGAGAAAAAGTAAGTAAGCAAGCATTTTGGATATACTGCAATAAATTATTGTTAATGTTATTAAAAATATCTAATATTAAGAACTAAGAATATTTATGAATGTTATTACCATAATCTTATCACTTTAATTTTATTTTTTCCCAAGTGTTAGATTGTAAAGGAAGAGATTATTATTAATTTTCAAATTTTGTTATTATAATCCAATTTTGAATAACCATCTAACTTAAAACCAGATATTCCAGGAATAAACTTATCCATCAAATGCCTTGATATAATCCATGAGGGATATATATACTTAAAATCAACCAATTTTAAAGGAATGCAGAACTATCTATCTATCTATATTTATTTATTTACATATATATATTGAATGTTATATATATATATATATATATATATATATATATATATATATACACATAGAATTTAATATATAAAACCAACGTAAGAAATGTGGTTTTAAGTGAGACCAGGAGTCTCAACCACAATAGTCAGGACGGTATGCTGCTTCAAAGCAGGAAGATGTCATATTCCACAAGTTGGCACTAATTATTAAGCCTGATGCATGGCTGGAATGTAAGTAATAGGTTGGTGCATAAAAGAAGGGACATTATAGGCATAATATAACTACTTTTTATAGCTATGATACTTATATTAATATGATAAACATATCTAATTTCAAACTAATAAATTAACATCTAGCAAGCTACTATCTCATTATATTCACAACACAAACCTTTAAAATAAATAAATTTACCATCATAGTTTGTCTTTACATACCCTGTTACAACTCTTTTACTGCTACAATATTTAATAAGTTTCTCTTTGGAAATGCTCATCATGGTAAGCCTCTGATATTACTAAGTTTAACATTACACATTTCAGATATTATCAGTGATCCATGGAAACACTGTCGTATGATAGCTTGCAATTTTGAGGATATGCAAATGTTAGCAGAATATGATGGAAAAAAAGGTCTGTGGAGATCTTCACTCTGATGGCAAGTGATGCATGCTGGATTTTACGATTGAAATCATAACTTTGGAAGGTTTAATGAACTTGGGGTTTCTAAAGCTTTCCAGGTTTTTCTCTCAGAAAGACAAATATGGACTTATTATGGAAATCAATTGTGGAAATTAAACACTTTTAAGAAAAGTGCAGGAGATTTCAAAGGAAGGAACAAATGAAAATCAAAACGATTCCTTTGGCAGGAAACCACTGATACAATGCCTGGACATTGTTCTCAGCTAGCATTAATGAAGACACCCGTATTTTGTAGGCTGGGCTCTTGCTAATAAAAATCATTAGCTTTTCTAAATCAATAGATGACACTGAAATAACTTTTTTTTCTTTTAACCTATCACAGTATGAAGCAGTGGGAAATTTTGTGTAGTAATAACTTATGCTAAGAAGAGTAAAAAGAATTCTTTCTTAGATGGTGAAAAAATCCTTGTTTGGGGCTCAACTTTTTTATTATTATCTAATTAAACATTTAAACATCTAGTAATATATATATATTGTTCTCTTCAATACTGGGAATCAAACTCAGGGCCTCATGTATCATGCTAGGCAAGTACTCAAACACTGAGCTACACCCCCAGTCCTATATTCCTTCTTTTTCTCTAATTATTGTTCTTATTTTAACTGTATGTGAAGCTTTTAAGAGACATTGGGTTTATTAATGCAATAATTTTATTAAATCTTCTTTGTGTGTGATGTTGATGATCATCTAATCTTGATCTTTGTTTTCTTTGTTAGATTTTTTTCTATTTCTATTTAATCTAGTTTTCTCCTATGCACTTGTGTCCTTCCTTAAATGAGAGTTAATATATGCTCTGCCCTGAAGTTCTTATAATAAGTAAATGGAAAGAGTGTTCAGTCAAGATGTGACAAAACAACATAAAGCAATATTTTTTATAAAATCCAGTTACATCAACACAGATAAAAGATGTCTCAGCATTAATTAATTATCTTCTGTGTAAATAGATCCTTACCAATGACCAACCATAGTTTAAGGACCCTGAGTAGATCAGTATGTCAGAATGGCTAAAAGAAAGTGTCCCTAGTTCTATCCTAGGAAGAGTAAAAAGACCTCCCATAGAGAGCTATATGACTAAGGGTGAAACAAGCAAATGGTATTCATCCCAGAATTACTTTTGTCATGGATATGTACCTTCTTAGAGATGTGAGTTTGATTTTTGTTGGAACAATTAGGGTCATACAAAACACCCTCTTTGTAGTAGTCTTGAACTATAATAATAATTCAGATGAATCTGAGAGGTTCAGAAGAGGACATATAGCTCTGGGAGAAATAGCAACAAAGTATCTCACTTAACAATCTCTCTGTGTTAAAAGTTGAGCAGCAGAACAGAGGTTAACATGCAAAAGACTTGATTGGGACTATTTGTTTATTGTTGGCTTGCATAATAGAAACAGCAATTTGAATTTATAGATTTGTTTTCACTGTTGCAGCATAAGCTAAGATAGCCAAAAAATTCTTGTCTTGAGGAATTCAAGAGATTTACCTGACATAGTATCTACAATGCACTATTTCTCCCATTGTGGATTTCAGGAAGCAAAACATATTTAATCTTCTCCTGCCTCCTCAGGATGTGCCCATTAAGCATGTATTCCTTGAAGAAAGCAGTATGTACCCACAATGTTCATTGAATGCTAGAGTGTTAATTTTACAATCATTTCATAGTTTACTAATATATCCATTGACTATATATCGGCAACTGGACTGTTTTGTGCACATTACTGCATTTAATCTTACAACAATGCTGTGAGGCACATGTTATTATCACACCCACTTAACTGATGGAGAAAATGAATTTAAAATAGTTAGGTGATTTCTAAGTTTACATGGAATTAAGTATTAGAGCTGGAATTTGAAGTCAACCTTGTCTGATTGATCTAAAGGTGGATGCTATGTATATTCATGGATATTATGAACACCTTGCTCTGTGCCTGGCTAACCATCTAGCCCTCCCACTCTCTGATGATTATTGCAATCTTTGACTGACTTCTTTTATAAATAGTTCCCTTTACATTTAAAAAATGTTTTGCTTAAAAAGGTGCAAAGAGTTTTTCTGTCTAAAGAAAGAAAAGTACATTGAGTGCTCTATATCACCCATCACATGCATATGCTACCTCCACCTTCTTCCTGAGTCTTCCTTCCTCTTTCACTTGTACATACTGATTACCTGACTATACTCAGCTGGCATCTCAAAAATAGTTTATATCTCAAAAGTAGTTATAGAATGGGAAGTGATCCAGCAGCTCTTAACCTTTATGAATCCATCCTACAAGAATTCTCTTTAATGACTCATTCTTGTTAATGAAAGAAATGTGACAATTTGAAGAAGCAGCCATTTATACTTTATTCTACCCATAATCTGCTCTGTATAAATATCAACTCCATTTTCCACTGGCTAAAGGAAAAGGAAGGCAGCAGAATGTTTCACATTGGCATGTCAGACTTGACCTGGCAATGCAAAATCAGATGGTAATTTTTGAAACTAGGAAAGTTAGATTTGCCACTGTCACTTTTGCTGGGTTTCTGAGTTTGCCTTTTAACAGAGGAATCTTGTCAGGCTAGGGACTTTGTGTGTTTCTGAGTCCTGTTGGCCCCATTTTTGAAATTATCAGATTCACTTAAAATATTGTAGCCAAATCTGCTGTGCAGAGGATGCTGGATGTGTTGGTAACCTTAATTGCTTTCCCCTGACCTGTATCTGCATGGCCAAGAGGGGACAAAAACTGAATTAGATAAGGAAAGTACTTTTGTAACAAAATCTAATTCTCTAATAGAGAAATAGCAAGTAATAGGAGCAGTGGTATTTTGCTCTTTTGCATGACTCTTCTGGGCTCTTGGGGTCTGACAATGGAACAAGGACACTAGAGGCAGAGACAAAAAATGTAGAAACACTTATTTCATCCTTTGTTCACCCTATGATGGCTCCTATTTCCTCTCCCTTTCCAGGTATTAGTCATGATATGAAACCCTAGTCATTCACAATACCAGGTATGTACCCTAAGCAAAGAAATGCCCAAAATAAAAATAATATCAGGATCCCATTCATTTAGTAATGTGACTGTCAGTGGGAAGTTTTTCAGAGTGTATGTTAGCATCTGCGGGTTTAGCAAACCCCTTTCTGTGCATTCCTGTTCCCTCCACTCTCTAGCTGGTGGGGTGGGCAAGATTGCTTTATTACTGTTGAACAGCAGTAGAGGCCCCTTGAACCTCCACAAAGTCAGCTCTATTCCAAAGAGACCCAAAGTAGCAGCAAAGCTTATCAAAAAGGCTGTTGTATGCTTAACTACCACTTTCCCAGGTTTTTAGCTAGGAAAAAAAAGCATTTCTTAGTATTGCATCTGCCTCTCCCATATCCAGTGGTGATCCCACAGTGAGGATCTTTTCTGTGAACAGGGAGAATATCAGGAAAAAAAAAAGAGATGTAGAAAGAAAGAATGTTAAGAGAACTCATGGCCATATTGTTCCTTAACTCCTAACGTCTCTTGTTTACCTATATTTTCTCTTCTTCAGCTTTCGTAATCTTCCTATATGTCTATGTGCTTTGTCCATAGTTTCTGTCTCTGCTTACTAGGATTAATAGGGAGAAATATTTTATCTCTTCTTGTTTAGAATAGGATGGCCAATAAATGCACTTAAAATAAACTTACTTGCCAGGAATGATAACACATACCTGTAATCACAGGTACTTGGGAGGCTGAGGCAGGAGGATCACAAGTTCAACGCCAGACTATAAAAATTAGCAAAACCTGTATCAATAAAAAATAAATAAATGAATAAAAATAAAAGGTAAGGGTTGTAGTTCAGTGGTAGAGCATTCCTGGGTTCAATATGAGTAAAATATGAGTAAACGAAAAAAATAAGTGCTAGTAACAAGAAAAGAAATTACATAATAACATTTGTTTCATATGTTAGAAAATATCGTGGGATATGGTAACTCAGAAATATGCTGTTAAATTTACATATTAGTTCAAACATTTTGAAAATCCATTTTTACCATATGTATGAAAAGTTTTAAGATTTTTTTTATCATTTTGGATTCAGGATATCCATTTCTGAGAATTTGTTCTAAACAGATGGTGTATGGTGATTTTTGATTGTATTGTAAGTAATAACATCATTGTATGGTAACTAATATCATATTGTATAGAAACTAATAATATGGGAAGAAGCAATACTACATCAGATAAAATAGTAAATATCCAATCTTTGAAATAAATGAGGACCCTAATATATTTTTACCTCATTTTTCCTTATAACTTGTGTCTTTGTCAAAGTGACCTAAACATTGTTTCCAGGTAAGCAGTTTCCACAAGAGGCCTATATTTTTTAATACCTTATTTTTTATAAGTTATATGTAGGCTGGGATTGTAGTTCAATGATAGAACAATTGTCCAGCCTGTACAAAGACCTGGGTTAATCTCCAACACTGCAAAAAGAAAAAAAAATTACATTGAACTTTGTGAACATTAACTCTATTGTGAGACTTAATTTAATTTGCTTATTATTTATATAGAAGAACTTGAAACAAAAAATCATCCCATATTATGGAATAAGAATCTGATGGCTACACAATTCTCATTTCTTTTATTATAGACTTTGTTTTGATATTTAAACATTAATATTCTCTATCATTCCATTTTTTTTATCAATATCAGGAAGTACTGTGTCTTTAATTTCTTTCTCTTACATTTATCCTACTCAACAATTGATGTATTCATTCCTTCTTTAGGAAAATATTTCTTCACTAATAAAATTATTTCAGATTTATACTTAATTATTTACACTCTTTAACATTTTCTGTATCTTCCTTCTGGACTTTCTATTGAAACATTTCAAAAATATTTTGTTAAATTTGCTATACACATGTATTTATGTTTTTAGAATAGTCCTTTGAATTTTTCTACAGATGAAATTTAAACTGTAAATATTTAAACATTATATATATTGTATCATGTTCAGCTAGGTTTTTTTGTTGTTTGTTTTTTTCTGGTTGCAGTTGTTTATATTTGTTTTTTTTTTCTTTCATGATATTGGTTTTCCTCAATTTTCTAGCCTTTCTTTATATATTTATTATTTATAACATACATGGATATATGTGAGTTGAATCAGCAGTTGTGTAGAGCTATTTCAGCAACAGTTCTTTAAGTGTGTTGAACATAAATTTTCTTTTGGGGTCTGAGCAGGAATCAGATTAAAGGGCAGAAAACACTGAGAGCTAGTTAATAAGACTCTCTAGTCTGTGGGTCAAGTCCTCCTCCAGGAAGAAATAAAGCATATCAACTCAATTTTACTTTCTATATGAAGTTACTTTGCAATATGCACCATTTTTTTCTGGCTCATTTGGCACTTTTTAATTGGGAACATATTTATGTTTTAAGTGTTGTATGACAGTCTGAAGTCCTAGAAGCATTGACTAAAGTTACAAATACTTTATTACCTTTTTTTTTTTTTTTTTTGCATAGAATGTATTTGATTGTGATTTTCTAGTCACTGATTCCTACTGTTTTAGTTAAAGCTTTGTCCCAGGGTTTCATAAACTGACTTCCAGACCACTCACGTATAATCGAATCAAGCCTTTATTGAAGCACACCGGTGGCGGCTGACCAGAACATAAAGCTGTTCCCCTGATCAGCCCTGAACCATTGCAAGGGCACTCCTTATAAGCCTGAAAACCGCAAAAGGAATGTTCAGGGGGGTCCAGCCAATGCAAGCAAGCCAGGTTACAGAAGCAGGACAGTGCAGTCAAGCGGAGGGAAGCCTAACCAATCACAGTTAGCCCAGTCACCCCAGTTACAGAAGTAGAGCCCCATTACCCTAGTTACAGAAACAATACCCCATTAGGTAGTTCCGTGTTCTTAAAGGTTTCTATAGCAAAAGGAAAAGAACATCTTGCTCCAGTCATGACTCTTCTACTTGGCTTGGTTGTTTTATAGGATGAAGTCATAAAACAAAATGGAGTCACATTTGCTCCTACTATCACACTACTATTGTTCTACTTACTAGATATTTTCTAGATTATACATCCATTCTATTCTATATTAAAATCTCTGTCTTAATATTCATAGCTTCCACAAAATAGGATGGACTCATTCAATTTGTTCCATGAAACAAATAAATGATCCAACAATAAAGTCTCTTAGGAACTGCTAAAAATATAGCAGTTACTACAAATTGGTAGTAATGGAAAGATGGTCAACAAGGCATTAGTTTGCTAGATTTACAGATATTCTTTCTTTCCATGTTTCAAAATTAAGATATGAATCCTTTTTGTTTCCTATATCAAAGACTCCAGTCAGACCCATGTATGGCTATATGTTAAATGAATCAAACCTGCCAGATTGCCAAGATCATTGTTTATATCCGTAACACTATTAGTCACCTTTGATAGATCAGTAATGTATTTAATTATCTGCTCTGGGATTGGTTCTTGTGTTCCTTGAAAAGGAAAAGGTAGGCTTTCCAGCATTAGCAAGTATCAAGATCTTGTCCTTTTTGGGGTACCCAGGATTGAACCCAAGGGCACTCAATCACTGAGCTACATACATAGTTCTCTTTTGTATTTTATTCAGAGACAGGATCTTGCTAAGTTTCTTCTTTGAATTAGTGATCCTCCTTCCTCAGCCTCCTGAGCCTCTGAGATTTTAGGCTGGCACCACTGCGCCCAGCTATAAAGATTCTTAATCAAAATTTACACAACTCTTTGGGTTCAGTTATTTAAGTAAATAACACTGGCTCAATAACAATGGTTAACAGTTTAAGTTACTTAAAAGGGATAAGGCACATGGATCTGAAAGAATCTGTGTTGCCAAGTTTGAAAGATATTTAACTGAATTTTCATTACGTAGTTTGAATTCATTAAATTCATTTTCATTAATGAATTTTTATTAAGTAGTCAAACTGATATATATGTATGTTTACACACACATTTTACATATATATATATATATATACACACACACATATATACACACACTATATATATTATGCCTTTTTTATTTGATTTTATTTTTTAAAATACATGACAGCTGAATGCATTACAATTCTTATTACACATACAGAGCACAATTTTTTATATCTCTGTATATAAAGTAGGTTGACACCCAATTCATGTCTTCATACATGTACTTTGGATAATGATGTCCATCACATTCCACCATCCTTGCTAATCCCCTGCCTCCACCCTTCTCCCCCACCCCTCTTCCCTATCTATAATTCATCTATTCCTCCCATGTTCCCCTCTTCCTACCCCACTATGAGTCAGCCTCCTTATATCAGAGAAAAATTCAGCATTTGTTTTTTTGGGATTGGTTAACTTCACTTAGTATTATCTTCTCCAACGCCATCCATTTACCTGAAAATGCCATGATTTTATTCTCTTTTATTGCTGAGTAAAATTCCATTGTGTATATATGCCACATTTTTTTTATCCATTCATCCACTGAAGGGGATCTATGTTGGCTCCACAGTTTAGTTATTGTGAATTGTGCTGCTATAAACAGTGATGTGGCTATGTCCCTATAGTATGATGTTTTTAAGTCCTTTGGGTAAAGTCCGAGGAGAGGGATAGCTGGGTGAAATGGTGGTTCCATTCCCAGATTTCCAAGGAATCTCCATACTGCTTTCCATATTGGTTGCTCCAATTTGCAGTCCCACCAGCAATTTATGAGTGTGCCTTTTTCCCCACATCCTCACCAAAACTTATTGTTCTCTTCATAATAGCTGCTATTCTGACTGGAGTGAGATGATATCTTAGAGTAGTTTTGATTTGCGTTTCTCTGATTGCTAGAGATGTTGAGCATTTTTTTCATATATTTGTTGATTGATTGTATATCATCATCTGAGAAGTGTCTGTTCAGGTCCTTGGCCCATTTGTTGATTGGGTTATTTGTTTTTTTTTTTTTTTTTTTCAGTGTTGAGCTTTTTGAGTTCTTTATATAACCTAAAGATTAGTGGTCTATCTGATGTGTGAGGAGTAAAAATTTGCTTCCAGGATGTAAGCTCTCTGTTCACCTCACAGATTGTTTCTTTAGCTGAGAAGAGACTTTTTAGTTTGATTCCATCCCATTTATTGGTTCTTGATTTTAATTCTTGTGCTATAGGAGTCTTATTAAGAAAGTTGGGGCCTAAACCTACATGATGGTGATTAGGGCCTACTTTTTCTTCTATTAGACACACAGTCTCTGGTATAATTCCTGGGTCCTTGATCTATTTTGAGTTAAGTTTTGTGTATGGTGAGAGATATGGGTTCAATTTCATTTTGTTGCATATGGATTTCCAGTTTCCCCAGCACCATTTGTTGAAGATGCGTTCTTTTCTCCAGTGCATGTTTTTGGCACCTTTGTCTAATATAAGATAAGAAACTCCTTGTTCTCATTTATGACAGATGTCTCTAGGATAATATGATATTCAAAAGACCTTTTAAGCCAAAAATGATAAGGTCAGTCGATGCATATAGATTTAAATACAAAGAAATGATAACCACTGGATTTTTAATAAAATATTATTCAAAATATCAACTTATATATTTTAAAGCTTTTAAAGATAAATAACCAAAAGCCACATTTTTTTATCCATTCATCCACTGAAGGGGATTTTTTGAAAAAAATACTGAAACCAAAGAACACTGCGTACATGACATCACCAGTTATAAAATAATATTATGAGCCTACTGTTAAAACAGTGTCATGCTGATGCACATGTGGCCAGAAAGTGCATTGCAGCAGAATGAAAAATGTAGCAATAAACCCCAGAGCACATGGAAATTGAGTATGCAGCATTGGGGGCATCTGAAATTAGTGGAGAAAAAATGAACTACTTAATAAAGAGTGTCTTCATAACTATTTGGAGAAAAGATAGAATTATACTTTATTTTATGTTGTAGCATAAATTCTAAATAGACCAGGGACAGAAATGGGTTTAAAAATGGTAAATGAATCCAGAGAAGTTGTGGAATTAAGCATGTGTAATTTTGGTATAAGAGTGAGAAAAGCCTTCCTAACTGTGATGGAACATCTACTGTCAAATTCAAGTTAGTTCTCTATATTTTTGTAGATAGATGTTCATTGTTAGATTGAGGAAGTTCTCTTTTATTATTAAATTTTGAGAGCTTTTTCACTTTTTAGTCACCAATTGGATTTCGGCAAATGCTTTTTAGTGTTTTTTTTTTCCCCCACATACTTGTTGAGATAATTTTTTTAACGTGTTAAGATTGTGAACACATTGATCTTCCCTGAATTTTGGGGAGAAACAAAACTTGTTCATGATGAACTATTCTTCTAAAGTACATTCATACTAGATGTGCTAAAATTTTGGTTAGAATGATTTCATCTATTTCCATGAGGGATTTTTTTTTAGTAATGGTTTTGAAATGTTTTTATCTGGTTTAATTATCACAATTATGCTGTTTGCACAGAATTAAATTGAAAATAGTACCATTTCTTCAATTTTCCAAAAGAGTTTGGGTGGAATCTTAATATTTCTTCTTTAAATGTCTGATAGAATTCTCAAGTGAAGTCATCTAAACCCAAAGTTTGGTTGTGGGGCATAGCTCAGTGGTACAACACTTTCCTCTTGTGTGTATTTGTAAAGACCAAGGTTCAATACCCAGCACCACAAAAAAAAAAAAATAGGAGGAGGTGGAGAAACATGTTAAAGTCAAATTGTTGAAAGTCAAAGACAAAGAAAATTTTGAAGGCATCAAGGGAAAGTGACTCATCACCAAGGAAATGGCTAGATGGTGATCAGTGGATTTCTCAGGCTAAAACAAAACCAACAAATCCTATTATTCTGATTCATAAAGCCATTTTTAATCATTATGTAATGTCATTTTGGCAAAATAAAAGACAACTGCACTGATTCATTGTCACTTCTCTTACAATTATAGAAGCCATTTCCAATCTACCTAAAGAGGAAAGTTATGGAAAAAATCAAAATAAGCTGGAATTATATAAAAATAGTATGTAACGTGTATCTGAAAGAATGAGAGTTGTGAGTGTACTATCTTTGTGCTAATGTTCATAAGAGAAACATTTTATGTGTATTGAAGTCTATTTCACAGTTTACTTACAGCAGTTGGAAAGAGGCAGAGGCCATCATTGATCATAAATACTGTCAAGCAAGTTTTCATGGAAAAGAACCTGTGCTGAGATCCTCTGTAGACTGAGTAGTCAACGTGCTTGACAAATGTGTCCAGTTTGTCTTGGTGCTATCATGTACAAGCTAGAAGTAACAGCTTCCAAACATTTAAAGCAGCATTGTGAGAAACACAGCTCAGTAGCTCAGAGCTTCATAAAAATGCTGTTATGGTGGGTTGGGGTTGTAGCCTAGTGGTAGAGAGCTTGCCTGGCATGTGTGAGGCACTGGGTTCAATTCTCAGCACCATATATAAATAAATAAAAATAAAAAGGTCCATTGATAACTAAAAACCATTTAAAAAAAATGCTGTTCTAGGGCTGGGGTTGTGGCTCAGCGGTAGAGTGCTCGCCTCACAACATGCAGGACCCTGGATTTGATCCTCAGCACCACATAAAAATAAATAAGTGAAATAAAGGTATTGTGTCCAACTTCAACTAAAAAATAAATATTTTTTAAAAAATTCTATTCTAGTCGTCATTGAGGTTTAAATTGAACACTCAACAAAACAGGTCCAGGGCTTTCTTTAGAGGATCTGGTAAACTTGAGTGAGAACATTGGAACATTGAGGAATAAATGTCAGAAAATTTGATCTGATAGTGATGGTTACTGAGAAGAAATGTGAATCTTAAAGAAATGCTGGTAGGTGGAATCACGGGGTTTTAGAAACAAATGTAATGATGTATTGCATAAAAATTTATTTATTTGATAAAAGTTTCACTTAAAAAGTTTTATTTATATATGACAGTGAAATGCATTACAATTCTCACTACACATATAGAGCACAATTTTTCATTTCTCTTGTTATATACAAAGTATATTCACACCAATTTGTGTCTTAATACATGTACTTTGGATAGTAATGATCATCACATTCCACCATCATTTATAACCCCATGCCCCCTTCCTTCCCCTCCAATGCCTCTGGTTGATTGCATAGCAAATGTTGCTCTTTGTTTAAAAAGATACTGTTTTTTAGTACCTTTCAAATCCTTTCTCATTTCCACTAATTCTTCCCTCACTTCAAACATGAATCTGCTCGGCATGCTGGGGTATAGTCCATATGACTGAGAAGCTAGTGACTAGATTTAACATAGGAATTACATGAAAATAAGATTGGGATTAAAATGGAGCTCTCAGAGCAAAGTTATTGAAATATGAGTCACATTATCCTGTGTGGGTAGTGGAGAATCATCATTATTTTTTAAGAGTTAGTAAAATTTCTAAATTTATGTTGCTTTTAGAAATTTAGCATCTATGAATTAAAAAGGAAGAGAAAGAGAAAGAAAGAAAGAAAGAAAGAAAGAAAGAAAGAAAGAAAGAAAGAAAGAAAGAAACAAAGACCTCTGGGATGTATTGCCATAAGCCACAAATTAAATATAAACTATCACAAATAGGAGTAGGCAAAAGAGAAAAAGACCAGATTTGAAAATCATCATGGAGATATACACATTGGCAATTGGTATTTTGTTGGATGTAGGGATGAAAAGGAATGATTAAAGCTGATTCTGCAATTTCTTTTTTGCTTGATCAAATTAGTAGATGATGATGGTATCACTATATACAGAATACAGAAGGATATCAAACTTGAAATTTGTTTTATTAAGTTATTTAGAGTATTATTTACTATTGATACTATACATTATGAAAGTATGGGTATTTTAATATTCATAAAGGACTAGCCCATATGCATTTCACTTGGTTTTAGAAGTTTTATAAATTGAAGATACAGATTTGGAGTCATTTGAGTAAAGATTACATTGGCAATGTCAGTGAATAAGTTCATCAAAATGAGACTAGAAAGAATTAGGAAACAGGTTGGCCAAGTCTTGAGCCCTGAGAAAACCCACTATGAAGGGATGCGTGATCACAAGAGACCAGCACTAAAATCATGACCATGAGGCAGGAGGTAGAGCCACACAGTGCCCAGAAGTCAAAGCAAGGAGGTTTTCAGAAGGAAGCACAGGTCAGCAACATAGAAAGTTCTGGTGAGGTCATATAGGACAGGGCTGGAGCAGTGATGCTTGGGGTGATAATTTAGGGAATCAACCTGGAATACTGAAGTTCAAGTTTCAGGACAACAATCTAGCAGTTCTTATGTGATTAAAGACAGACTTTGTTGTCGATCACTTCCTATTTCATTCTTGTTCACAGAGATAATTGATTTTTCTGAATCCTCTTCATACTCTTAATTTCTAGAATTCACATAAAACAACATGTTATTAGTGTGGTGATATATTTTATACATTGTGTATACAATACACACTTATGTATAGTATAATATATTCCAATTCATCCTACTGTCTTTCCTAATCCCCTGATTTCCTTTCAGCTCCACTTGATATTCCACTTTATATCAGGTGGAGCCGAAATGGAAACAGAGCACCCTTCTAGCAAATTAAGTGGTGCTGAGACAGAAGGAAAACATGCAGTAGACTTTGTAGAGACAAAGCCCAAAGATTTATTTGAAAACTAAGGGAAAGTAATCATAGCAATGTAAAGACGAAAGTGAGAGAGGCAGTCAGTAATAAAGTCAGGGAAGATCCAGCTGAAACCACAGATGTCATTGCCTGGTAGGAAACACTACTATCAAGAGTCAGGAGTTGGGGTCAGTTACCATTGTATAGTTACACACAGCAATGGTTAACAACTAGCAAAAGAAATGTGAAGTCTCATCTAAGTGTCTGAAGCACTCTAGCATGAGATAAGACTTGTTTATTTTCTTTCATGCGTGAAGCACACATCTCAATGTCATGGATCCTGCAGGTAAGATAAGAACTACCTTCAGTTCAGGGATTTGGCAATTTCTTTAAAGACTGAACAATCAAAATGCCCAGACTTCTGCCTGTTGCCTTTCCTCTGGTCTTCGAGATTAGCAATTAAAGAGTATTTCAAGCTTTTTATACAAAGGGATTGATGCACAGGTTTATGAATACAACCACCAAGTATACAGGCGCTTTTTAAGAGATTTTTAGGTGTGTTAAAGTGTCAGATCTTTGACATTATCTATTCCTGTATAGTATGTATAATTTGCCTCTTTAACTATTGATTTAAGTATTAGCTTAAATATTAAATCCTTAAACCAAGGTAATTTCACAGATTATTTTTATCATATTACCATGTCTTATATTCTTAAAAGCCTCATGCTCTATGGACCGAGTAGCCCTGCACCTTACTATGGTCCATATTCTTAATCTAATCAATACTCTCTGTAATGTTTTTTTTTTTTTTTAATTCATTGTCTCATACTAGGGAAAGCAAAGCTTTCCATGTTCTGTTTGTCATATACCCTCAATACATTTAGGCATGAATGTGTTGTTGAGATAACAGTTGTAGCTATTTTCTACTGGCTAGTAAGGTTGCCTGTGCCTGCATAATATTGCTTGGCTCTTCTGGGTAACGAACATTCTTTTACCCACTCATTCTTTCAGGCAGGAAAATTAAACACATTCCTGATAAAGTAGCCTGAAACTGAACAGATCGGAGTTTGATATACCAGAATTCCATGGTTTACCATACTCTGGTCCTCATTTAATGCTTATAAGTAATGAGCATATTGGTTAAAAGAGGAGATGAAATAGAAGCTACAGAAATAGATGCTTCTTCTTTTTTTTTAATTTTCTATTGTGCATGTAGGAAAACTTGAGTTATGACAGATCATATTAGTGTGGGAAGATGGATTTTTTAACAATCAGTTCAGGTACCACTAGGTGTTTATGCAGAAAAACAAATTTGGACCTTCTATCAAAAACAAAATATTTCCAAATGAGTTAACATTAAAACTAAATTATAGAATATGTTCTAGATACCAATTGAAGAAAGTATTTCATTTATTTTTTTATTTATTTGTCCTTTTTAGTTATATATGACAGAAGAATGTATTTCGACATATTAGACAAACATGTAGTACAACTTCCCATTTTTGTGGTTGTACATGATGTGCAATTACACTGGTTGTATATTAATATATGAAATAGGAAAGTTATGTCCCATTCATTCTACTGTCTTTCCCATTCCTATCCACTCTCCTTTCTACTCATTCCTTCCTGTCCAATCTAGTGAACCTCCCTTCCATCCCTGCCACACCCTACCTCATATCAGGAAGAACATTTGGCTTTTATTTTTTGGGGATTGGCTTATTTTACGTAGTATGATAGTCTCTGGTTCCATCCATTCACCAGCAATTATCATAATTTCATTCTTCTTTATGGCTGAGTAATATTCCATTGTGTATATGTACCAAAAAGAAAGGGTTTTAAAATATCAATAAAAGCAAATTATTTGCAATTTAAAAACCTTGGAATTCATATGAATAGAAAGTACCTAAGAGTGAAAAAATAATAAAACTACATAAAGATATTTGTGATTTGTATAACTAACTGGGTGACTTTAATCAAAGATATATAAAAGTCCTAAACCATTACAGCAAGACAGATATTTCAATTTTAAATATCATAACATACTTAAATAAGCCCATCACAAAAAAAATGAAATTCATAATATACTAACATTAGTTAGCAGTAAAATGTAGATTTCTAGAAAAGCTAAAAAATGCCACTACATATCCACAAGAATGGTTGTAATTAAACATAAACACACTCACACAAAATACCAAGTTTTGTGAAAATAGTAAATAATTTAAACATATCTAACACTGAATAAGTGACATCTTCAGTTCAACCTTTACCTTCTCTCAAGTTTTAATTTTTCTTTCTTAATATCTTAAACATTGTTAGATTTATGCCTGGACATTTTATTTGTATGCTGATATAAATGGGGTATTTCTTTATAAATTTGAAATAGCAAAGTTGTAAATGCATATTCACTGAAACTTAATATATTCTTTACTCTTGGTAAAATTAATTCTATATAGAAAAAAAATTGCACATGTGGATATGTGTGTTATTACATTGATTGCAAGGAATGCTGAAAACATCACAAATATTCACTAGCCATAAAGTTGTTAAATTGAAGTGTATATATGGTGCATTAGATTTACATTCTCTGTGACCAAAACACCTGCAAGAACAACTTAGAGGTGGAAAAGTTTATTTGGAGCTCATCATTTTAGAGGTTCAGTCTATGGTCAGCTGGTGCCATATCTTTGGATCCAGGTGATGGGGAGAAACATGGTAGAAGGACTACAGAGGAAAACCGCTCACCCATGGTGGCCAGGAAACAGATAGAGAGGTGCCACAGAGAAGACTCACCCTTCCAGAGTATTCCCCTAGTGACCTGCTACTCCAGCCATGCTCCTTTTGACTATAGCTACCACCCAGTTAGTCCATTGCAACCAGGAGAAACTGATTCCAGTTATAGTCTCATGGTCTCACCATTTCACCTCCAAAGACTCCTATATAAACACAGGAGCTTTTTTGGGACACCTCATATCCAGACCCTAACACAGGGAATATTATTCATCTATGGAAATTAATTAAATATGGTTAAGTACAACAGAATGAGTAAATTCTACAAAATACTTTATTGGGCTCAAAGAAATCCATCAAAAAACCAGTTTGTCCATTCACATCAAGTTCTAAAACAGACAATGTTAAAGCTATTATACTTCACATATAGAAAGGTTAAACCTTAAAAAATCAACAAAATTTCACAAAAAAATCAATCTATTATTATCTATTGGAAAGAGACAAGAAATTTAAGAGAAGAGGCACACAGTGTTAGCTAGTAGGATGATGTTGTTATTCTACTTTTTGCTCTGATTGATGGATACTGGATATTTGCTGAATAAATCATATCTAAACTGTGCATATATGTCTCTACAGTAGGCCCTGTGTATCTATGGATTTCTTCAGATCAAAAATATTTCAAAAAAATAACAAAAAAATTAATACCAATAAAACCACAGTATAACAATGACACGCATAGCAATTACACTGCATTAGATGTTATAAGTGATCAAAAGACGATTTAAAGTATATGGTAAGATATTATGTGCTAGTGTTATGCCATTTTATACAAAGGACTTGAGCAGCCACAGATTTTGGTATCCATAAAAGGTCCTGGAACAATTCCCCATGGATTCTGAGTAATGACCATATATATGATACATCTTACAAACAAACAAACAAACAAAAAATCAGCACAAGGTAACTGATAGCGTACTGAAACATCTTTGTTTTTTTAACTGAGATGTCTTTATATTATGCTTTATAAAAAGTGGTTCTGAAGACACCCTATCAAATTTAAACGCAGAAGCAATGACAACAAAATTGTACATAGCCTACTTAGCTCTAGTCTTATCACTTCATTTCTAGAAATGAAGGCTGTGATAAATATAAGAGAAAAAGAATGGGATGTGTGACTCTTAAAAAGAAGAAGCATCTCCGGCCCCCGACACCACCATACCGGGGGAGGAAGCCCGGCCCGCCCCCCACACCAGAAGCTACAGAAATAGATGCTTCTTCTTTTTTTAAAATTTTCTATTGTGCATGTAGGAAAACTTGAGTTATGACAGATCATATTAGTGTGGGAAGATGGAGAAAGCCCATCAACCCTTAAAACCCATCAACCAGGGCGTGGCTACCGCATGATTCTGCAGGTGATCCAGGTACCCTGTTTCCAACTCCCGCACCCTTAGCTGTGAATAACTCAAAAATTTTCCCACAAGCTTTTGGGGGGTGTAGCTATCAACACAAAACAACAACTATACAGGCACCTGGTTTCCACCTCAGAGACTAAAGTAGGGGGGATACAGGTGGAAGCTCATGTCCTTTCACACTGGCTACATCCACCACCCTGAACACAGTGGCTCAAGCTAGGAATAGACAACGCCACCTACTGGAATAAAGGAAAACAGAGTTCTGAAACCAAGAACTGTGCATGAAATAGGACTTTAACAACTGAATCACCAAAACAATATAATATAGAAGAATTGCATTGCCCCACCTCCCCCCCTTTTTTTTTCTTTTTTCTTCCTTATTTTCTTTTTCCCTCTCTCTTTTTTTCTCTTTTCTTCCTTGTTATTTTTTTATTCATTCTTACTCCCTCTATCCCACTTTCAACCCCCTAACTTTTACTATCTATACGTAGGGTAACTTTCTCAATACAGATAGGAGGTTGAATCGATACATTCTTCCATAAATTACCAGTCTATTGGTTAGAGTTCTTCAAATTTGCTAAGATAGATTAACCTCATACCCTCACTCCTTTCCCCCTAAGCATAACATCCTTCATCTGAAATTCAGTTTTCTATATGCCACCAGAAATGGTATGCCTTTTATGAAACTAATGAATATATTTTAAAATAATAATTGAAACCAATATCTGTAGACTTAGAGTCTAACTATAAATGCATTAATAATAAAAACTTGTGCTTAGATGATGTACTATTGATATTGGGAACTGTTAACATTGTCTTTCTCTGCAAATGAGGGATTTTGGAGCTATAAAAGAGCAATATAAATATATAAGGGGAAAATAATTAACACAACAGTTTCACAAAGCTGGAAATAAACATGAGCAGTATGAAAAGACAAGGAAAGAAAGTACCACAAACAATGCAGGTCAATTCAACATTAGAAGAGGTAATATCTGCAGCAGATGGAATGTCAGATAAAAAGTTCAGGATATACATGCTTCAGATGATCTGGAGTCTCAAGGAAGACATTAGACAGCAAAATCAGACAATGAAAGATCACTTTGACAATGAATTACATAAACAAATCCAAGAAGCAAAAGATCAACACTACAGGGAGATAGAGGTTATAAAAAAAAAAAACAGAAATCCTAGAAATGAAGGAAACAATAAACCAAATTAAAAACTCAAATGAGAGTATTACCAGCAGAGCAGAACACTTAGAAGATAGAACATCAGACAACGAAGACAAAGTATTTCAACTGGAAAAGAACATAGATAGCTCAGTGAGAATGTTAAGAAACCATGAGCAGAACATCCAAGAAATATGGGATAACATCAAGAGACCAAATTTAAGAGTTATTGGGATACAAGAGGGTATAGAGGTCCAAACCAAAGGAATGAGCAATCTGTTCAATGAAATAATACTAGAAAACTTCCCAGACTTCAAGAATGAAACAGAAATCCAAATCCTAGAAGGCTACAGGACGCTGAATGTACAAAATCATAAGAGATCCACACCAAGACACATTATAATGAAGATGCCCAACATACAGAATAAGGAGAGAATCTTAAAAGCCACAAGAGAGAGGAAGCAGATTACATTTAGGGGTAAGCCAATCAGGATAACTGCTGATCTTTCAACACATGCTCTGAAAGCTAGAAGATCCTGGAACAACATATTTCAAATGCTGAAGGAAAATGGGTTCCAACCAAGAATCGTGTATCATGCAAAATTAAGCTTCAGGATTGAAGATGAAATAAAAATCTTCCATGATAAACAAAAGTTAAAAGAATTTGCAGCTAGAAAACCATCTCTTCAAAACATCCTTGGCAAAACATTACAGGAAGAGGAAATGGAAAATAACAATGAAAACCAACAGCGGGAGGTAGTACAGTAAAGGAAAAACTAATCAAAGAGGAAAAACAAATCATGTTAAGTAACATAAATAAACAAATATGGCTGGAAGTACAAACCATATCTCAATAGTAACCCTAAATGTTAATGGCTTAAATGCACCAATCAAAAGACATAGGCTAGTAGACTGGATTAAAAAAAAAAAAAAGATCCAACAATATGCTGCCTACAGGAGACTCATCTGATAGGAAAAGACATACACAGACTGAAGGTGAAACGTTGGGAAAAATCATACCACTCATATGGACCTCAGAAGCAAGCAGGGGTGTCCATACTCATATCAAATAAAATAGACTTCAAGCCAAAGTTAACCAAAAGGGATAAAGAAGGACACTACATACTGCCCAAGGGAACCATACACCAACAAGACTTAACTGTCATTAATATATATGCCCCAAACAATAGTGCAGCTATGTTCATCAAACAAACTCTTCTCAAGTTCAAGAGTTAAATAGACCACAACACAATAATCATGGGTGACTTTAACACACCTCTCTCACCACTGGCCAGAGCTTCCAAACAAAAGTTGAATAAAGAAATTATAGAGCTCAATAATACAATTAATAACTTAGACTTAATTGACATATACAGAATATACAACCCAACATCAAGCAGGTACACTTTTTTCTCATCAGCACATGGATCCTTCTCAAAAATAGACCATATATTATGTAACAGGGCACATATTAGCAAATACAAAGGAGTAGAGATACTACCATGCATTTTATCTGATCATAATGGAATGAAATTGGAAATCAATGATAAAATAAGAAAGAAAAATTCCTACATCACATGGAGAATAAACAATATGCTACTGAATGAGCAAAGGGTTACAGAAGACATCAAAGAGGAAATAAAAAAATTCTTAGAGGTAAATGAAAACTCAGACACAACATATCAATATCTCTGGGACACTATGAAAGCAGTACTAAGAGGAAAATTCATTTCATGGAGTTCATTCCTTAAAAGAAGGAAAAGCCAACAAATAAATGACCTCACACTACATCTCGAAGCCCTAGAAAAAGAAGAAAAAATCAGAAGCATATGCAGTATAAGGCAAGAAATAATTAAAATCAGAGCTGAAATCAATGAAATCAAAACAAAAGAAACAATCGAAAACATTGACAAAACTAAAAGTTGGTTCTTTGAAAAAATAAATAAGATTGATAGACCACTAGCCATGATAACAAAGAGAAGAAGAGAGAGGACCCAAATTACTAGCTTACAGGATGAAAAAGGCAATATCACAACAGACACTTCAGAAATACAGAAGATAATTAGAAATTATTTTGAAACCCTATACTCTAATAAAATAGAGGATAGTGAAGGCATTGATAAATTCCTTAAGGCATATGAGCTACCCAGATTGAGTCAGGATGATACAAACAACCTAAACAGACCAATATCAAGTGAGGAAATAGAAGAAGCCATCAAAAGATTACCAACCAAGAAAAGCCCAGGACCAGATGGATATATGGCAGGGTTTTACAAGAACTTTAAAGAAGAACTAATACCAATACTCTTCAATCTATTTCAGGAAATAGAAGAAGAGGGAGCACTTCCAAATTCATTCTACAAGGCCAACATCACTCTGATTACAAAACCAGAAAATACATGCACAAGTCTGATTCTGAGACACCCATTAAGTTCCCTTTTGCTATTTGTCTATCAGAGAATGATGCACATTTTTATTGATGATAGCTGGTGAAGACAGCTAGTAGGTCAACTGCTCTTACCCTGTTCTTGGCACGGAATGGCAACTCTTTGCCCTTTGTACTTCCACATATATGTCAGATCTACTTATCAAAAAGTGCAAAATAAATCTTCCTCTTTTTCCCCCCCAAATATCAGCAAAAACATTCAACTTTTGGGTTTTGGGAACCGGCTTATCTCACTTAGTATGATAGCCTGAAGATAATCCATTTACTTGCAAATGTCATAAAGTCATTGTTTATAGCTGAGTAATACTCCATTGTGTATATATTTTCTTTATGTATTCATATGTTGAAGAGCACTTAGCTGGGTTCCATAGTTTAGCAATTATAAATTAAGCTTTTATAAATATTGATGTGGCTGTGCAACTATAGTATGCTAATTTTAAATCCTTTGGATATGTACTAATGAGTGGGATAACTGATTCAAATGGTGGTTCCATTCCAAATTATTGGAGGAATCTCAATACTGCTTTCTGGAGTGGTTGCACAATTAGCAGTCCCACCAGCAATGTATGGTTGAACCTTTTTCCTATATCCTCGCCAACATTTGTTTTTACTTGTATTCTTGATAATTCTCATTCTAATTGGAGTGAGATGAAATCTCGATGTAGTTTTAATGCATTTCTGTAATTGCTAGAGATGTTGAAATCCATATGTAGTAGAATGAAATTCAAACCCTATCTCACCCTGCACAAAATTCAACTCAAAGTGGATCAAAGATGTAGAAATTAGAGCATAAATCTTGCACATACTGGAAGAAAATGTAGGCCCAACACTTCAATATATCAGTTCAGGAACCGACTTCCTTAACAAAGTCCTAAAGTGCAAGAAGTAAAATCAATAATCAATAAATGGGATGGCATCAAACTAAAAAAAAACTTCATGGCAAAGGTAACAATCAAGAGTATGAAAGCCAAATTGTATGTAATGGAAGAAAATCTTTGCCACCTGCACCTCAGGTAGAGTGTTAATTTACAGGATATATAAAGAACTCAAAAACTTAATGCCAGAACAATTCCAAACAACCCTACCACTAAATGGGCAAAGGAACTGAACAGACACTTCTCAGAAGAAGAAATACGAATGGTCAACAAATATATGAAAAAAATATTTAACATCTTTAGCAATTAGAGAAATGCACATGAAAGCCTTTCTCTGATTCAGGTTACAGCTGACTAAACACATACTATTTTGTGCCTGAGAATAGTTAAATTCAGATTATGCCCCTCTGATTTGTAAGACAGACCATCTTAAAAATGGGGTGGATTTAGATTTACCAGAACTTGTTGCTCATTCAGGATGCACTTTGAATTTATCTTTTCCTGGCATTTATGTATCTTTTCAACATGCTGTAAATAAGGTGTCCTCCAAGGGACAATGGAGGTGGCTTTTAGACATCAGTTTAAAATTGGTTCCATCTATCAGAGTAGAAATAGATATGCAATATTGGGTTATTATAATAAAGAGGATGTTTGCATATCTTGAAGCACACTGATGTAAAGTGCATTAGATCTGTTTCACCACCTTCATCCACCCTTTGATTTCAGACTACAGAGCAGGAGGGTCAAAAGACACCTCACTTGGTTTTCTGGTCCTTTGAATTCACACAGAAAATAGCAATAGCAGCAATTTTATTTCCCAAAATAGCAGCACTCAGAGTGCTAAAGATTTTGATTGCAAGGACCTATTAGAAAAGTCTTTAGATAATTAAATTATGTTTAAATTGAATGAGTGTAATTTCCTGTGCCCTTGCCTTGTCCTTCTACCCGGGTTAAGCTGCTTGGAGGATCCTTTGGGAGCTCTGGTCATCAGTTGAGAGTGGCGTTAATGGTGTTGGGTCAGAACTTTCATTTTCATCCCATGTGGACTCAAGCCTCTGGTATTTTTCAGGCTTCAAAAGCTCTTAGCACCACAAGAGTTCTTAACCTTACATGATGTATGTTTTATTTTTAATCTTTGTCTCTCCTTGTTTGACAGGCAAAGGGCTTGTGCCTCGGTCATTTTCTGTGACTCTTTTGTTCTTCTTTCCTAAATGCCCAGTAATTGGCAGGTAACATTTACCAGGTCACTCTGACCTCCGTGTACAAAATTGTTCTCCTCTAGTGTGGGTAGAGGATAGAGCCAAGGATGCTTCCTAAACCATTACCATGTTTTCAGCCATGCACATGGGGAAATGCTTTAAAGTGGATGGAAGTTTCAATTTCAAACTCTGTGGCTTAGGTGAATGCAGAATGTGACATATCCTCTTGATGTAATAAACTATGCCCTGGAGATAGAAATAATGCTTATTAGAAGTATCCTTTTATGCTTTGTGTTAAAATAAATTTCCATAATGCTTTACCTTGGCACCAACTGTTAAAAATAACAGGAGGAATAATAGCAATGGCAGGGCAAAGGACTAATTGGCATAGCAAGTATAATTAGTACTGTGTGGAAAAATGCCAGCATGGACCAGTAGCAGCTCTATAGTAAATGGCTGTATTTATTACTCTGTGTGTTTTCTCATCCACTAAAATGTACTCATTTAAAATGTTGCATTTTTATATTGCATTCATATTAAGGGGTAAACTTTCATCTGCTATTTCAATTTCTCTATTAAATTTTGAAGGAATTATTTGTGGTGAGGTCATAGTATGACTAACAGAAATCACTGGATAACCTCCAAGTAGCTACCCAAAATAGGAATTCCCTGAGTGTAAGGTCTGGTGTAAGGACATTAGCATTAGCATCAACATTCTCTTGTTGAGAACCCGCCAAGACAAGATCTATTTATCTAATTAAAATGTGTAAAGTAAATACCTGTATTAACAAGAATAGAGTTGATATGGAAAGTATAGCACTTGATGTTTATGAGCCTTATGTCAATGTTTATGTCTTTGTGTAATGTTTAGATAGATATTTTTAGCATTTAATACTAGGTTATTCATTTTTAAAAATTTCCATCACTTACCAATTATTTTACAGTTTGAGGATATTTTCTAGTATGTAATATGATAATGATTGATGGAATAAATTGAATGATGAAGCTTAATAATCAAATATTTTTTGTACACTCATCTTTGCTTTGCAGTATTAATAAAAAATTAATTTTAGTCACACTTCTCTAATAATTTGTGAGTTTGTTGGGGCACTATGTGGTTATTAGTCATGTACCCATTTATGTCTGCATTCCAGATTCTTTCCTTCAGAATAGAGCGTATTTTCTACCCTCTTCCTAGATATGTGTTTGGATGTCTTGGCACCTCATCCATCCCCATGATGTTTTGCTTTCCATACCCTCAACTGCTTGATCCAGAAATCTGGACTTGCCTTATACACCAAGGGCTTAACCCAGAAACTAGATCATTGTGTGCAATTTTTCAGTCTTTCTCAGCATAACCCCTCCATATTACCTTCTATTATGTTTCCATAGTATTTCATTTCTTCATCTCTTGACCACAAGTGCTGTCTTAATATGCAGCAGTTGGACAGGTGGTTTTCCAAAAGCACATGGTCAAGTCGTCAGGAATCTCACTCTGCCGACGTCTGGCTGCAAATGTTTCCTGAGAATTATGTTTTCTGTTTCTTTCCCATCTTCCAAATGTCACAATTTCCTCTATTGGCAAACTCAATTCCAGGCAAAGAACTCTAAAATTTGCCATTCCTAGCTTTTCCTCTACCATACAGAGAGATCTTATAAGGCAGGTGGTGGTGTGGCATTGACTGATCATAGACTACCCAGAGGCTAGAGGAAGGTCAGGGTTCACCTGTCTGCATCCACATAAACCTGTACTCAGGTCTGAATGCATAAGGGGTTGTCTGATCTGTGAGTTTTCACCATGGCCTTGATGAGCAACTTTTTAATCTAAATCCTGTTTCTTCCCATGAAAGTATACTCACATTGTCTTCATTCCCCACACAAATGACTTGTTCCCAGAGATCAGACATTAAAGCTATTACTCAGACTTCAAAGCAGAGATTGATCTGCCAAACCATCATTGTAGAAAAGTTCTCCAGACAATATTTTATTTTTCCTGACACATGCCTGAGCAAATGTCAAGTTATGTGCAGACACGTGCACACACACCCCCACACACATATTTAGATAACATATGTATATTTTCAAAATAGAAATGTAGAAACACTGGGAACTAAAGTCTCAAATCTAATTAAATCAAAGTCAGTAGCAGTCCACCACTTGTGATAGAAGTAGTATGTATCTTGCCATGAAAGCAGTTCACTTAGATATCTAATTAATGTTCTTTTGACCAACTGGCTTATAGTTGTCTTTATGTGGGAATGAAAGTGCTTGAGCTTCCTCAATTTTTTTTCCTAAAAAGCCAAATCAGTGACTAAAAATTTTCACACTGAGATAGATTTCAAAAGGCAAAAATAGAAAAAAAGAAAAGTCATTGCAGAAATTCCTCTATCAAAACATTTCCCTTTATTGCTGTCTTATTGCTCACCTGTGACTGTGGAATTTTTCTTCTGTTTTTCATTTCATCAGATTAAAAATATTAAAAATAAAGAAGAGAAGACTCAGGAATGCCTTCCCAGAGTAACCTTACTTGCTCAGTGCTAATGTCCACAGTAGGAGAAGCTGGCTGACCCAGTTTACATGTAAACAGACAACATGTCTTTATTTTCTATAAAGGATGGATTCTGTGTTTAAGCACAAACCCCTTTGAAACCAATTAATGCTGATATCTGACCTACATAATAGATTCTGAACTCTCTCTTTTCTTCTTTTTTTCTGTTTTTTAAGCAACACAATTGTTCGTACAGCTTTACATCAGTCTCATGTGTAATTTTCTAAATGGTGTATATATCACTGGAAACAGATTTCCAAAATGCTCCTTATTGAATGTTTTTACACTATTACGTACTTTTTAAAGAAATACCATCTCCCATACTGCTGGAGTTAATTTATATGTTTTAGCTGGCAATGTTAACTCTCTCTGGTCACTTCTGTTGATCCTGCAGTAAAATGCCCACGTATATTCCCCTTTGAGAAAAGCTGTGAAAGAGCCTTGTTCTTTAGCTATTTTGCTGCTTTTAATTTTTGCCCTTTTGATTTCTTTTGGCTATGACATTTTCAGTTCTTCTGCACTGAGAAGTCATTCTCTGTAACCTTACTCTAGTGATTCTTAGTTGTATAAATAATTACTACATTTAATGTTGTTCTAATTTTATACCATAAAAGGAAAAGTATAAAAAAAAATTCTGGAGCTTTATCCAAAAGAAATAATACCAGGAAGTTGAGAGGAGGTATTTTTAGCATCATGCCTAGTGTTGGAAAAGAAATTTTTGTGAGGAAAAAATTATTTAGAAATCTTACAAATCAGATATAACTACTGGATATGGGGTGAATTGACATTTTTGAGGGAATGAATATCCAACCTTTGCTTTGTAGAACAGAATTTTTTCTAGGACAGCTTGATGTTTACATGATACCATTGAACTATTTTTTTTAAATCTCATAATGATTCCTAGGATTTTTGCAGAATCACATTGAGTGTAAAGAAGACAGACCCAAGAACTTTAGTGGAGGTGTCGCGACTTCTTGCCTGCAAGGAAGACGCAACACTCAGGAATCTTCTTTCAGTAGTTTATTTCAGGCCCTTGATAGTTCTTCTTCTCTCCCTCGGATGCCCCTCCCAGCCTTAATAAAGCATCTCAAGCCCCAATGCAAAGCAGCCACGTGGAGCTTTCTCATAGGGTGATGAAAAGTCATGCGCCAACTCTCCCAAATAAGGAGTTGTTTGTCACAGACCACAGCAGAGCCAGCGCCATCTTGTAATGGCGACCATAATTTGCATAAACGGCAGAAGCGGCTCACCACATGGAGGGAACACATTTACATCTGTATCTGTTTATTTCTCAATGTTCTTCTATCCATGTCTCCACTATATTTGATAATGGCAATATTTTCTTCCTCTGTTTTGGTAGGTCTGTTCCTTTTAGTGAGAAACATTACCAATCCAATCACCCCATGAGCTCCACCACTGGAATGTATCACTGGAACTTCTCTATCCATCTCTCCTACATCAAACTAAATTCAAAGTCTTTCGAGTTTATCCTCCACATATAATAATGTGCGTTAATGAATGCTCATGTGAGCCATCTTAAGAAATGAAGCATTTGCATATGGTAATGTGCAAATAATACTTCTTGAATATTTTTTCAAAATTGCATCTTTTCCCTCTCATATTCCTAGAGTTAATATCTCTGAGTTCTTGTTTATTATTTCCATTGCACTTTTCCCTCTAAATAAGACTGTGTATGTATGACATGTTACATTTAAACACTATCCATGAATATAATTATTCCATGTTGCAAATTGCTTTTTTGCACTCAGAAATGTATCTGTGCAAATGAGATGTTTGGCAGCCTTTATTTTCCTAAATGGCTGTGATTGACTTTCCATATGATTGTTTTACCATGTGACTTTGACATGACTGAGGGATGCCTGGGAGTCCTATCCTTATGAATCTGAGTGGGAAGTTTTGATTGTTCTGATCAATAGAATACAACAGAAATGATGCTAAATGACATTAATAAGGATACAATTTCAGCTCTGTTATACATTTTAGGACATAGTGGTCAACTTAGTGAACCAACTACTATCAGATGAGGAAAGCTAAAATAGTACAAGTTGGAAGACTGAATTCAAGTTGGGTGGAGAGTAACTAAGGTGATCTGCTGACAGCCAGCTATGGTGGACATGGGCATGCCTTTATACAATCCTTTACATGGATTTATACAACCCTTAGTCTTCTAGTTTTCAAATGAATTATCAGATAATACAAAGAAGAGATAAATCATATTGTTTATATTTTGTCTAAATTTTGGCCCAAGAAGTCCATAGCCTACTATATAGTTGCTCTATCTCACTAAGTGTTGGTAAAATATGTTATGAAACAATAACAACTAGAACAACATGTATCTTTGTAGTACATGACTACTTGTACTACAATTATTACTGTATATCAAATTATTTCAGTTTATCAAAATTTATTAACATTTTCATTTTGATGAATACTGTTTCACATTTTTGCTATTATTCATAATGCTGCTAAAATATTATTTGAGAATTTGTCTCTACTGTAGATATGCAATAGTTTCTGTGGTACCAAGGATTTAGGGGCAGAGTTGCTTGGACAATGAAATATACAAATCATTAACATTATCATATATTTCCAAGTGCAAAATGAGGAATTAGTTTGTAAGTATATTTTAGTATTTGAACCCTAACTCTAACCCTAATCCTGACCTTAACCCTAACCCCAAACTCTTAACCCTAACCCTAATCGTAACCACCAATAGTATATGGGTTCTCATTGTTCTATAACCTAGAGTTTATTGTTAGATATTCTAACCTATTTATTCTTTGTTTATGAAATAATATCACTGTTGGCTTAAACTTCTCTAATTAGTCTTAAGGCTGAGCATTTTTTTTTAATATTTGGGGGAATAAAAGTTATTATGCATTAATATAAAACAAAAAATTGCTTGGATAGACCATACTTAACCACCTTTTCTCCTACAGGTTGATTGCTCTCAGTTAGCTAATTTAGCCTTTGCTACAATTGATATTAATATTTAAACCTCATGATTTAAATTGAACTGAAAACTTGCCTTCTTTTATTACCATCATCTGCTTGTGGTATCAAGTTTATATTAGTATGATAAGATGAATTATGGAGTAATCCCTTATTTTTATGAAATTGGTCTATCTTTTCCTGAAATTTTTGAATATTTAACTCACCTGACTTTTGAAAAATTCTAGACATTTTTCACTTAATTTCATCTAATTGTATACTCAAATACTGTAACAATTATAATTTTGCTTTTTAAAATTTATTCAGTATAATGTATTTTCACAGTAACACTCCATTTAGTTTCTGTTCATATTTATCTGAGTATCATTAATTTCTTTCAAAGATGTTTGAGAATTTTTAGAGAATGTTTCCATTTTCATCGCATCTTTTTATAACTATTTTACTTTGGATATTGTTGTAAAATTCCTTCCTTGTTTTCAGGTAACTTCATTGTTCATAAGTATAAATACAATTGATTATTTTGTATGTTGATTTTGTGCCCTATAACATCACTCTATTCATTTATTAGCTATTGTGTTAGTTGGTTTTTAATTGTTGAGGCAACTGGAAAATCAAGTTAAAGAACGTATTTATTTTGATCCAGGATTTCAGCAATTTCAGTTTAGAGTCAGCAGGGTCAACTGCTTTATACCTAAGAAGAGATAGAATATCATGATGGCCGGAACATGTGGCCGAGGAAGCTTCTCAATTTTGGGGAGTCAGGAAGCAATGAGGGAGGCAGAAAAGGGCAAATGACAAGATATATATTCTTCCTGGTCATGCCCCTAGTGACCTGCTTTCTTCAACTAGCACCCTTCCTACAATTTCCGCCCTCCTAAAGTCCATTCAACTATGAAGCTATGGATGGATTAATCCATTAATGAAATCAGAGCCCTCACGCACACCCCCTTCCCAAAAACCCCACCTCTGAACACTGCTGTGTTAGGGACCAAGCCTTTAACGCGTGAACCTCTTCCTTACTTTCCAGGTACACCCTGTCCCAGTTTTATTAGCATATAGTGAAAGTATAGTGTATAGTGTAACATAGTAGTGGATTCCTTAGGATTTTCTGTATACAAGGTCATGTACGCTGTGAACAGAGACAATAGTTTCTTAATTTCTAAACTTGATGCCTTTTATTTCTTTCTTTTTATTTTTCCCCTCAAATGGTCCTTGCTAATACCTCCACTAAATATTGAAAAGAAATGACAAAGGCAGGCATGCTTATCTTGATTCTCATCTTAGGGAGAAAACCTTCAGTCTTTCACAACTAAGTAGGAGAGTACCTGTGGAGATTTTGTAGATGAAATGTATAGCTGAAAGACATTCCTTTCTACATTTAACTTATGGAGTTTTTATATCATGAAATTATTCGATTGTGCAAGTTGACTTTTCTGGACATACAAAGATGAACATGTGGACATGTCTTTTATTCTACTTATGTGATTTATTATACTAATTGATGTTCAGTTGTTCAATTAACCTTGTGATGATGGAATAAATTCTAGATAAGTCATAGAACAAGATCATGGTGTATAATCCTTTTTATTTATTTTTGGATTCAGTTTGTTGGTATTTTATTGAGAATCTTTCTTTATACATTCAAATAGGATACTCTTCTGAATTTTCTTTTTCTTAGATTTTTTGTTTTGATATCAGAGAATACTGATCTCATAAAAATAAATTAAGAATCAATATTTTAACTTTTTTTTGGTGCTGGGGATTGAACCCAGGGCCTTGTGCATGGGAGGCAAGCACTCTACCAACTGAGCTATATCCCCAGCCCGGAAAAGTTTTGCATAATTGGTTTTAATTTTTCTTTAAGTGTTTTCTAAAAAAAATCACCAGTGAAATTATCTGGGCCTCAGTTTTTCACTGTAAGAAGTTTTTTTTTGTTTTTTTTTTTAATTGCTGTTCAAACTTCTTACATGATGTAAGTCTATTCAGATTTTCCCTTTCTTCTCAAATCTGTTTTAGTAGTTTCCTCATTTCTCTAAATTTCAGATTTATTTCCATGTTCATTGTATTCTCTCTCTTCTTTTTTAGTTTTAATGATTTTTTTAAATACATGACAGTGGAATGCATTACAATTCTTATTACACATATAGAGAACAATTTTTCATATCTTTGTATGTAGAGTATGTTCACACCAATTCATGCCTTTATACATTTACTTTTTTATTCCCTTATCATCATTTTTATTCCTGTGTGGCCAGTAATTATATTCTGTCACTCTAATTTTAGTAATTTGGTCTATCTCTGACTGATCAATCTAGCTAAAATTTTGTAAATTTTTGTTGATATTTTCACAGTTTTTACTTTGGATAAGTTGGTTTCTCTAGTTTTTCTATTTTCTGTTTCATTGATTACCCAAGAGACACTTATTATTTTCCTCATTCTGCTTTCTTTAGTTTTAATTCCCTTCTTTTTAGGGATTTTAATGTAGAAGACACACTAATTTGAGAAACTTCTCCTCTTTAAAATAGTCACATCAACTACATGCTTTCCACTAAGTACTGCATTTACTACCTCCTGCACAATTTAGCATGTGGTTTCATTTTCATTCATATAAATAAGTTTCTAATTTTACTTTTGATTTCTTCTTTTGACACATTGGTAATTTATGAATATGTTTTCTTATTTTACAGTCATTTATCATTTTGTTTATTAAGGTAAGAGAACTGGTGCTCTATGATTTGAATAATTTTACATCTCTTGAGACTTGTTTAGTAACCTCACATATGACCTGTCCTAGAAATTTCCATGTACACTTGAGAATAATGTGGATCCTGCTTCATTTGGGGAAGTGCTCTATAGATGTTGGATAGCTATAATTCATTTGTAGTGCTAACTATTTTTTTGAAGTTCTACCTATTTTCTATGGGTTATTGAAAACAGTATTGAAGTTACAGGTATTGCTACTGACTTGTTGGTCTTTCCCTTCAATCCTGGAGGATTTTGCTTCATCCATATCACAAATTTATTATTAGTTTCATGCTGTTGTCAATGGTAATATTTTCCTGTCATATTAACCCTTTTACCAAATGGAAAGTATTCCTCTTTAGCAATATTTCTTTTGTTTTAAAGTCTATTTTGTCTCATATTAGCATAGCCAAGCTAGTTTCTGTTTTGGTTACTGAATGCATGATATAATTCTATACCCCTTTATATTCCATCATTTGTATTTTTGATATGTGTCTCCTATAAACAACATATTGCTGGGTCTTGTTTCTTTTTATACACCTTTAACTATCTCTGCGTTTTGGTTGACCTTTTATTATTAACTTAATTCAATGTTACCATTGATAAATTTGAATTTACACCTGTCATTTTGTTATATATTTAATATGTCTTAGGTCTTTTTGTTATTCCTATTCCTTCATTCTAATTACAGTTTTTTCTTGCAGTAAGTGGATATTTTCTATAATAACACTTCATTCATTAGATAATATATTTCACTACATTTTTAAAATTACTTTATAGTCTATGCTTTAGGTCTCTTTTACTTAGTTCTTATTGTAGATTCTCATTAAAACCTAAGTTTATACTAGCTCACTTTCAACAAGAGATATAAGCAGTATTCCTATGCAGATGTTTTCTTACCCACTTCAGTATTATTTTGTTATATACATTCTACAAATATAAACCACAAACACAACAAAATGTTGTCAAGATTTTACTTTATGTAGCTATAGATCTCTTAAAAGAAGTTAAGAGAACAAATGAGAATGATTGTGTATTTATTGAGTTTGTTATAGTATACTTATTTACCATTTCTTGATGTCCTTATTACTTTCTCTGGACTCATTATGATTTCGTGTCATGGCCTTATTCAAATACAGCTTTGTGCCTCTCCAGCTCCTCTGAACTGTTATTGGTAAATAAGTTACATATTTATAATTATAGACTGCTGCAGTCTGGCTGGGCACAATCCATGAGCCACTTATCAAGCAGAAACAAACTTTATTTTTAGAACACACGCTGCACCACACGAGCTTGTCAGGAATTCCCTCAGAGCCCAACTGCCACCACCGGCTTCCCACGAGCCTCTCAACCCCCCACTCCTCCTGCTCTTGAGGCCGATTGGGTGGGTCGCATGGGTGGAGCCGAAAGAGTCCCCCAATGAGCAGCTCCGTGGTCTGAAAGGGCGGGGGAAACAGCCCAATGAGCATCACCACAGAGGAGCCAATCAGCTGGCAGCTGGGAGTTTGCTGGGGCCCCTTCGGCTGTGGCTCTCAAAATCTCCCCATCTCTGTTTAAACAATAAGCATGTGGCTTAGGGACCATGCCTGCCTTAGGTTGTCCAATACTACATATGGTCCTTACCTGTCATCAGATGAGCTGACCTCAAGGCGTCAGCCTCCTGTCTTAGGTTGGTACCATTGCAATTGGATCTTACCTGTCATTGACTACCGGTCCAGCATACAGCCACACCTGTGGATAGGCCTTTGTACCAGCGGGGGGTGAGGTTCTTTGCCTCACCTCTGTTGGCCCCCAAATTTTAGCTGAATGATCATCACAAGCAGAAGGGAGGAGGATACACTAAGCCAATTGATGGCTCCTTTTGGAAAAATTGTGCCACTGATGACACCATCAGCAAAAATACCCCAACACTACCACAAGTCGCTGCACCAACAGATAGTTCACAATGCATACAAGTGATACATAGTCCAGGCTAGTTCTGCAAGCAGTTCAGTGATAGCTATTGCAGAAGCTATAGATTGGTTTTATCTTTGACTTCACCAGCACTGGGATGAAGATAGGAATTCTGGCAATAATGGCTAAAGAAAAAATTATGTAACATTCCAGCAGGCACTAAAAGAAAACAATTTACATTATCCTGAACAGAATTATTAAATATAATGAAAAGGAAAGGTGAAAGTAAACAAACAGATCTGTTAACCTCCTTTTTTGTTCACATATTAAAACAATCCTCAACAACTGTTTACCCAATTTAAATTAAACCATTTAAATCATGTGAATAAGAAAAAAAAATTTGGATTCATTTTTTCATGAGTGCTCATCATATATGATATATGGACATACGTACATACAAACATACAACACAAAACACAAGTGTGCACACATAATATAATACATACAACACATAACATAATAGTAAAGGCCTT
>NW_026000048.1:9271001-9285687 GCF_001458135.2 Marmota marmota marmota | reverse complement strand
AACGTCCACAATGGCAATGTGCCAACTGGCAGAGTCCCTGGGCTTTTCTTTTCTATTCTTTTTAAATCTTCACCATGATGGTTCCATTGTGATTTATTTAACAACTCCTCCTTAAAAAGCCATGGGCTACATTTTTGTATTGTATCAACATATGCTCTGACTGTTCTTGATTTTACTGAGATGCCTCCTTCCTCTAACAATTTACTTAATACTCTTTCAGTTTGTTTTTTACTAATTTCTGTTCCCATATTTCTACTATAATACAACCCACCAAGATGATGCCAAACAAACCCAAAACAGAATGAAACAAAAATGGAACAACAGAAAATCATTATATCAGCCTTTCCATCCTCCTGAAATGTCCATCCATCCTTTCTCCCTATCTGTTCCTCAGACTCAAATAGTTTTTCCTCAGATGTGAACGGTTTTTCTTCCATATCACTCATCTCCTGGGACAGGCAACTTAAAACAAAAGCGAAACAAAACAAAAGAAGAATCTTAAAATGGCTACCCATCCTCTCGCCCTGCCCTTAGGGGCGAGCAGTTTACCTTATCACTTACCCTCAGTTGTTCCGTGTGGGCCACCAAGTGCTGCAATTCTGGCAGGGCACAATTCACGAGCCACTTATCAAGCAGAAACTTACTTTATTTTTAGAACACACACACCGCAACACAGGAGCTCTTCAGGAATTCCCTCAGAGAGAGCCCAACTGCCCCCCCACTCCTCCTGCTCTTGAGGCTGATTGGCTGGATCACGTGGGCAGAGCCAAAAGAGTCCCCCAATGAGCAGCTCCGTGGTCTGAAAGGGCGGGCAAACAGCCCAATGAGCATCACTGCAGAGGAGCCAATCAGCTGGCAGCTGGAAGTTTGCTGGGGCTACGGTGAGCCAATCAGCTGGAAGTTTGCTGAGGCCCTTTCGGCTGTGGCTCTCAACAATAGACCCACCTAATTCAGAATATGTGTGTGTGTGTGTGTGTGTGTATGTGTTTGTTTATGGACACTTGGAAGTCTGATTCCACTTTTAAATTATTTCTGCATGCTTATAATTACAATTGTTAGTATTCTTTTTCTGCTTAAGCTTCTCAGAGTATTATTTTTCTGTTTAAATATTATGAATAATAATCAGATAAAATCTGTAGAAACAACTTGGAATTTTTCTTCCATTTGTATAGAGTGTTACATATAAGTGATAAAATTAAGCATACTTTCCTGTTTACAATGGCCTGACCCATTAAAATACTGAAAAATTGAACCTAAACTCACAATAAGTGTGGAGCACAGTTATTAATTCTGTTAGTCATAATGTTCACATTCTCCCAGGGCCTATACCAGACAGAAGATAAGTGATCTAGTCTTCTACTTTGCTAATCAGAAACTTACTTTTTTAATCAACACATTTGTACACATTATTTTTCTAGTGGCTTTCCTTTATATGAGTACTATTTTCAAGTCTACCCCTTGCAAAGACAAGATTTCGTCTCCTATCTCTTCCCATGAAGTCATTAAAATTCCAACTATAACAGAGTAACAAATCTCCAGGAAGGTATATCATCACTGTAAGTCTGTCATACTGATTTTCAGTTCCCCTTGGAATTTTTTTTAAAATCTGGGTTTGCATTTCTTTTTGTAGGCTCACCTGTGTTTTAATTTCATACATCCTTTGGAGGATATTTACAATACTTTGTCCACCATGTTGCCATATATGGAAGTCTTAATTCATTCTACAGACAGCAGCCAAAGTAATCTTTTCTAAAGGAAAACCACATGCTTAAAATCCTTTTAATATCATTCAGTGATCCTAGGATTAAGACAAAGCTCCCAAACAGGGCCAACCAGGCCTTGCATGCATATTTCTATGTATACTGTAGCTTTATTTTGTTCTACATTGTATTTAACTCTTGGTTATCCAGGAATTACTGCTTTGAATCATGTTTTCAGTGCTACCAAAGTCTTTCTACCTGCTGTTGTCTTCTCTCCTTTGAATGCTCTTCTTTCTTTCCTTTATCTAATTAATGTCCATGTTCCTTCTAATCTCATTTGAGGCTCAGTTTCTCAGGAAAGTCTTTTCTTCCTTCCTAAACTGATCCCTTTCTCTTCTCCCACCTATTGTTATTTGCCTCTCTCACCATTTATCTAGTCAGCTTACCCATTAAAATCCTGTATATGTGCATAAAATTCATTTATAACTATCTCTTTTGGCTATAAATTCTATGATGAAAAATAATATGTGTATTTTTATACATCGTGGTTATACCCAGCACCTAAAACAAAGTTGTCATTTCATATATAAGTTTATACTGGATATACTGATGTACTTACAATATAAGTTGGTATTTATTTCAATTTAAATAAATAAATAAATGATATATATATATATATATAGATAGATATATAGATATATATATACATATATATATATATATATATATATATACATATATGTACATATATGTGTATATATATATATATATATATATATATATATATATATATAAATGAAATATATATATTTTGTTTTCCCAATCAGAAAGGATTTCTGTTATAAAGAGAACCAGAGAGATTGTTCTAGAACTTACCCATTCTGAAAAGTTAGGAACTTATGGTTTCCCCACAGGCCAATGCACCAACTTCTTCTTCCCTCCTCCTCTCCCCTTCTTTATCTGTAGGATAGTCTTTCTGCATGAGTGAGTCATTATAGCAAAACACCTACCCTCCCAGAACTTCAAAGTGGATGACTGGCATCCTGTAGCCTCATAGAGATGAATATCACATATGGTGGCGATTCAGATGCTAGCTGATTCTTAGAAAGAGCACAACCAGGGACCCCTACATACTCTAGACTTCCAGATGGACACAAAATATGTATCTAACATCTATAACTGACAAATAGCTAGGTCGCATCAGAAGGGTCATGCCAAACCTTCAGGGAAAAAAAATCTTTAACCTTTGTTCAAACAAAAATCCTCTTAACAGGAAATACAGGGAGGAGATTAGATAGGAAACCAGAAACATAAAACAGTGATAGAGAATCTGGGTCTATGTGATGTATTAGGGTTTTCCAGAAAACAGAACCAGTGGAGTCTGTGTGTGTGGGTGTGTGTGCAAGAGAAAGGAAGATTCTTTAGAAGAAGTACCTCACGTGTTCACAGAAGCTGAAAACTCTTCCTATAGGCTGTCTGTATGCAGGAGAGCAAGAGAAGCCTGTAGTGACATTATTGCATGGCTCAGTCCAAGAAGTATGAACCCTCAGAATCAGAGAGGAAGATAGTACAGCCCTAGTCTGAAGTCAAATGCCCAAGAATTCCCAGATGACTTCTGGTACAAGTCCCAGAGTCCAAAAGTTAAAGAACCTGGAATCTAATCTCCAAGGGTAGCATCAGGAAAAAAAAAAGTTCCTCCTTTTGAGTAGAAAGAGCAAGAGAATGAATTCACAGCCTTATGGAACTTTCCTGCGCCACTGTGCCCCCAGCTGAATGAAGGTTTCCTACTCATAATTAAGAGAGGGCTCTTTTCCACTTAATCTGATGACCCACATGCCAATCTTCTCTGTAAATTCCTCACAGACACTCCCAGAAGTGATGCTTTGACAGTTTTCTATACATCCCTCAACTCAGTCTAGTTGGTACCCTAAATTAACCATTGAGTTTGATCTGCATCACCTTAACGTTAAAGAGGGTGACAATACAAGTTTGAATTGGGACATTTTGGACTCATAATGTTTGAAAAAAAAATAAATAAATGAGTGGATTAGTTGCCACAAGAATCTATACAAGCAGTACTTTCAAAAAGTATTTTGTCTATAGACATAAGGAAAATTTACTCAATAGAAATTTGATATTCTTGATATAATTCCTGGGCAACACTGGTAGATTGGCAGGTAGGCAAAACACTCTCCATCATATAGCAGGCAAGAAAAGAAAGCACTGATTCAAAATACAAAGCCCTTGCTGCTCTGGCAAAGATCCTTCATCAGGATGAAACAGGTTGGATCATAACAGAGGTGCTTTTGCCAGAGCCTGGATTTTCATAATGTGAATTATTCTCTCTGCTTGTAATTACTGATAATGTTGCTGGGTGAACCGAAGACACATTGAACAGAGAATTGGATATAACATCTCTCCATTGCAGGCCATGTAAGACAACAGCCTTTCTGTTTACATCACACAGACTTCAGATGCAGCTTTTGGATCAGTGCTCCCTGTTCTCATTCTCACTTTTCATCCATTTTCTCCTGATTCATTCTGTGTGACATCCTTTACACAGTTTCATGTCATCTGCACTATTTGGAAGGGATATACAGAATCATTACTACTATTTAATCCAAACTTATCTTCATTGGTATTATTTTTTGAAAATGAAACAACTACCTTGTTTTTATGCATTGCTTATTTTACCTTGGGAATGAATTGTTCCATCAAAAAATGCACAGTTGCTTGACATAACCTAGGAGGGCATTTCTGCTACACCAGAGAAACACCATGACTGTGCTACAATCTATCCCTGAGTTCAAATTGTGACCAGAATGGCTGACAAATCTAGGGACTGTGTTACTGACAATGTGGAGAGTTTATACTATTCCCTATAGCAAGACATTTTCAATTTGGGGGTTTTTTAACATTTTTTCCCCAGAAAATTTCAATGAAATCAGAAAAAAATTGGCTATGTACTATTTAAATAACTTCAAAATTTTTTACAAACAATAATTCTTCTCTGTTGTAAGGGGGTTGCCCTTTTACATCATCAGTAAACATTTTTTCTTGCATTGTGTACTCATTGGAAATAATATGTTTCTCTTGATTTTTTACGGTTGATTATTTCTGTATTAAAGTCCTGTCCCAATTTATCATTTTCTTTTTAGTGTAACTATACTTTAGAGTTGAGGATTTACCATGGGTTAATTCTTTGAGGTTAAAAAAAAAAACAACTTATTCAGATTAAAAATTGTTCAAAGACTTATTCTATTGAATTAAGAAAACAAGTTGCTGTCCTATCATTACCTATATCTTCCCACTGAAGAAAACTGTGCTTAATTCTTACCTTGGGTCTCATGAAGTTTGAATAGGTTCAAGCCTCAGCATTTATTTCTTTTCAATCCAAATTGCTACCAAGATCACTGACACCTCCAAATACCCTTAGCTTTTCTCAATTTGCCACCATTCTCTTTAGCATTTGCACTTTAAGAAGAAAAGCATCAAAGTATCCTACTGAGCTGAAATGGAGGTGAGGAGGAGGCAGCTGGTAGACATCTTGTCCTTTCCTTAGAATTAATGTTAATATTAGAATTAAGATACAATAACATTTCAGAGGCTCTGTTCAAAACAGCTTTAATAACAGTCAAATAGCACAGCAAAGAGAGAATAAAGTGCTGTTTTTAAAAATTCTCTGCTGTTTTTAAAAACTTAAAAGTGAGGGAAATTGTGTTGTACTTGCCTGATTGGCTTGTACAGAAAGAAATCTAGTAGTTCTCATATCATGGCATGAATTCTCATTTCCATTTCTTACATTTGAATGAAACTATTATCAAACAAAAAATAGGCTATAAAAATTCTTAAAAATGCTCTCTTGAAGAGATAACTGAATTACATAATATTTTGTTCTTAAACAAAACAAAAATTGAAAATCTAATGCTAGGAAAACTATAATACAATGAAATAAAACTTCAAAATTACCACAAGAGAATAATAATGGAGAAAGTTATTTCTGTTGCTTTTTAAATTTTTTAGTTGTAGATGGATACAGTGCTTTTATTTTATTTTATTATTTTATTTTATGTGATGCTAGGAATCAAACCCAGTGCCTCACGCATTTTAGGGAAGTGCTGTACCACTGAGCCTCAACCCTGGCCCCTCTGTTGCTTTTTACTTTATATTAGTATAAGTTTCAACTATAACCTAGTTGAATTTAGCAGACAAGATTTTGTTACCTTGAAGGTAAGTGATATACTCTACTGTGTTTATTTTATATACAGTTTTCTTTTCCAGGCTGCTTTCAAACACGAGTACATGTAGACATCCAAGTTGAGATGGGTAATTTGAACAATATTATAGCAACTCTCCTATACCATTGCCAGTGAAGAATAAGGCAAATCTCACAGCATCAACAATACAGATCAGAAACCACCCAAAACAAAGAACCAGATTAGGAAACAAAAAAGGGAATGAGATAGAATATGCTGGTAAGAACTGATTACTGACCATTTTCATACTTCCTGACAGTAATGCTAATGAGTTTTAAAAGTTCCCATGTGTGGAAAGACAAACTGACTGGAAACCCTTACTTTTCCTTCATTCAACTGAGGAGTAAGAAGATGTGCAATGGGAATCAGGCAGAGATAAGTGTAGGAGAGAAAAATAAAGCAGATCATTCCTCATGTAAATAATGATCTTAGAGCTGCCCAAAGAATTGTAGGATGAGGGCTGGGGATAGCTCAGTTGGTAGAGTGTTTGCCTTGCCTGCACAAAGCCTTGGGTTCAATCCCCTGCACAACAACAACAACAAATAAGAGTTATGGGATGAAACCAACTTTGGAGACTGTCCTTCCAAGGAACCCTATATGTCCTCCACTTACAAAAAGTGAGTGCATAAGCAGATATTCTTAAAAAGAAGCAGATATTCTGAAAAAGAAATTGTACCACTTGGCTCTTGTAGGGACCTTCTCCTTACCCAGAAGAGCTGTGCATTTTGAATAAAAATGATCATCATTAAGCTGTAGCTTAAGGAGGAAAAGAAACAAATCTCAGATACATTGAAAATGTCACAGTATTGAATCCAAGTAAATAGAAGGTTTGGAAAGAAATCACCATGCATGAGCAAGATAAAAAAAAATGGATTTACTCTTATGTAAACAAGGTACGTACAGGAAAGAATGCAATAAGGGAGGCAGAAAAATAAAAATGGAGGAATGAGGGAAGGAAGGCAGAGAAGAGAAGGAAATAATGAGACGAGGGAGGAAAGAAGAAAAAGAGACAAAGAAGTATGCCTAGAAGAAAACACAACTCAAGGAACAGAAAGAAAGTCTCTGTACTTGCTTTATTCACAATTATAACATCTTATTAAAATCAATTCAATGAAAGTATTTTTAAAAGGAAATAAATAAAACATGAACTTAAAAAAAAGACATTGCAAATCTAATCAAATAGATAATGAGACAAAATGAATTCTCTGGAGAACAGCATTAAATTACCATCATCAGAGACTAGAGCTTTTTATTTTTTGTTTTTATGTTTTACACAATGACAGGAAAATCTTGAGAAAATGTACAAGAAAGACAAACACATTATAACAATCTAACAAAAGCTATTAGGTATAGAAACAAAATTAATTAGGAATTAGCAGTATTTTTGAAGTAGAGAACCCACTAAATGAAGATAAATACTGTCCAAAGCAGAATACAAGAAGATAAGTTTCCTGAAGTAAAGCTGTGAATTTGCTGCTTAAAAAATCATGATGTATTAGAGGGAAAACATTTTTTTTGAGGCACTTAAGCCACTTATAAGAGGGCAAGTGTTAATCACACAGGAGACCGTGGTAAAAAATAATAGAGCAACATGAGTAGAGAATGTAAAGTATATTTTTAAGTATATACAAAATATATCAATACATTGTGTACAAAGTATATCAGTGCACAACAAGATTCACTAATGAAATAGCCAATTTTGAAATTTTAATAAGTATTTTTTTTAAATTTCAGAACATTGTTTCATCATTTCCTTTACTATATATTTTCCTTTATCGGGCCTTCAGTGCTGTTCTGTGCTTGATATACTTGAGCATACGAAGAGTTGGTTAGGTGCAAGACATTTGAAAATGTCATTCGTTCAACAGTCCATCAAGCAAACAGGGACAAAGGTGTAAGACAAATAAGAGTGCTGGGGTAGACACAGCTTCTGAGTGCTTCCCAGGACCTTCAAGAATGGAATAGATCTCGTGATGAATCCCTGAAGCAAGAAACGGAAGGAACTAAATCTCTGGTCTCATGGTCTTGTAGCCACTGGGCTGGGCATGTGGCATGGGTGGAGAAACCAAGTCAGTATCCGACATATAACATTATAAAGATATATTTTCCTTCACAGTTGACTGTCTTCCTATTCCATACAACACTATCATGCCTACATTGGTATTAATCAGTGCCTGCTCCAGTATGTGTGGATTACATTGTGTGGTCAAATGCAATACCCTTTCACCTTTGAGTCATAATGCTATGACATCTGCTAAGTATTATCAATTAATTTTTTGTTTTACTTTCTTTTAATTATATTCTTCTGTTTTGGTGCCAACTATTAAAAAGATTTGTCTTAGATTCCAGTAATATGAGACACAATTCTAGCATTGTAGAATAGAAACTGAGAGTTACCTGTATTTATTTATTAATCTATAATGTCCATACATGACTTAAGATTTATTTATTTTTCCCCCTACTGGTGATTCAACCAAGAGGCATTTAACCACTGAGCTATATTCTCCCAGCCCTTTTTATTTTTTATGAGATAGGGTATCATTAAGTTGCTGAGAGCCTTGCTAAATTTCTGAGGCTGAGGTCAAACTTGAATCCTCCTGCCTCAGTCTCCTGAATCACTGGTATTACAAGCATGTGCCATTCTGCACTTGGCAAGATCTACTCTTAAATATGTCTGACTTTATGTATTTACTGACCACAGAGCATTTTTGTAGCAAAACAAGTAAGAAAAACAGGAACCCATTAACTGCATTCCTGAGGCAGGGACTACTGACACTTGTGTACCCTAGAGGTGCATACAGTGGAGAAGTGGAGATGGGAAAAATCCCAGACAGGAGTCCTCATCCTGTAGTACCTGTTAATGATATTCCAAAGTCTGATGAATCAAAGAAAGATACTTTTTGTGACTTAGAAATCTATAATTTTTACTTACTATATAATTAGGAGAATAGCACTACTTTTATCCATTCATCCATCCATTCACCTACTCATTTATCCATTTGTTCAACTAAAACATCAAAATCCTCCTACATGACATGCATATTGTTTAATGAGTAAATATCAGGGAAGACAACAAATAGAATTCCTATTGTCATCTAGCTACATTTTTAATATTTACCTTTATCCTCTGTGAGAATATTAGGTACATAAATTATCTTCAACAATGGGTTATAAGGATTACATAGACTTCATGCAAAATCATTTACTGCAATCTTTCCATAATCTCAGGCACAGGTGTCCTTCTTTCTATTGTCTATTTCTAGCTCATTCTCTCTAATTCCCAAAACATTTTGGGAATTATCACTTGGACTTTTATTCTATTGAACCTACCAAACTTCTCACTGTTCCTCACTCCCTAAATGCTTTTTCTCACCTTTTAAATCAGTTTAGATTCCATAGTTCATCATTGAAATTACTGCCTGCTTTCTCATTGACTTCCTTACCCTTCTTCATTTTATTGTGGTAAGTCACCTAGAAGAACCAGAGCCTTTTGTAAAGCTAATTTTGTCTGGTCCACATTTGTCATCAGCCAGCCCAATATGGCTTGAGAAAAACACACACATAAACACCTAACCATTTAGGCTTGAATTTTATAACATACCTCAGATGAGTTTTTAAGTCTGGAAATCACTTTATATTTCCTTAATCCCTTCACCTTCAACTACACTCCAAACCTCAAACACCTCCTTCCAGCAGCTTACCTTTAGATGGTAATATAATATCCTACTACAAGGAGAAAATTTTGATAAATGAAGTAAAACTTCTGCAGACTTCCACCACTACTTTCAGCTCTTATTTTCTGCTTTTTAGCATTTCATCACAGATGAATTTTTCATCATCTTTCCGAAACCAGTCATTCCATTTTTAGCTAGATTCCATCCCTTCAATCTTTTCCTGTAGTATAGAAACAAGCTTGTATGTATCCCATTTGAAAAAAAAGGTCCTCTCTTGAATCTACCAGCTCTGATACATCATTTTTTATCCCCTGTGTAGAAAAGGTCATAAATATCTGTACAGACTTTCTAATTCTTCCTGTCTTTTTTCTCTTAAAGAACTAACATCAGTGTTTTCCCCCTCTGCTTCAGTATCTGTTGATTTCTCTGTGGCTGATGTCAGTGGACAAGGCTCTGTCCTTCTCAGTAGCATTGGACACCATTGGCTATTCCTTTCCTTTTCGTAGCATCTGCTCTTGTGGTCCAGACATCATTATTGTTGTGATGGTTTGGATGTGAGATGTCCCCCAAAAGCTCATGTGTGAGACAATGCAAGAAGCTTTAGGGGAGAAAGGATTGGGTTATGAAAGCCTAACTTAATCAGTGAATTTATCCCCTGATGGGAACTAACTGAGTGGTACCTGAAGGCAGGTGTGGTGTGGCTGGAGGAGGTGGACATTGGGGGCGTGGCTTTGGGGTACATATTTTATATCTGGAGAGTGGAGTCTCTCTGCTTTCTGATCATCATCTGAGCCGTTTCCCTTCAACACACTCTTCCACCATGATGGTCAATCTCACCTCGAGCTCCAAGGAATGGAGCTAGCTGCTTGTGGACCAAGACCTCTGAAGTCATCAGCCCCTAAATAAACCATTCCTCCTCTACAGTTGTTCTGGTCAGGTTTTGTAGTCACAGCAACAAAAAAGCTGATTACAACAGCTGTTGTGTTTTCCTCCCAATTCACTGCTTCTCCGGTCACTCTCCTCCGCTGTCTGCTGTGCCTATCTTTGGCCGCCTTGATACTGACGGTTCCAGTCCTCATTACTCTTCCAGTCATTAATAATGTCTCCCAATATGTCCTTTGATTGTCATATAAGGTGAAAAATATTCTAAGAACAACAGGAGTTGATACAAAACTCACACAAATGATGTGGGGAACTATCCACAATTCTAATTTTTTATATTCTTTCATAAAGTTTTGGAAATCACATTTTTTAAACAAGCTTTTTGACAAATAACATATTTTACTAATAATTAACGATTCAATAGTAGTAATATGAAGGCATGTGGAGAGAAAATAAGTAAGTTTTTAAGCCCAAATTAAATGTCACAGCACTTTAAGATTTTCAAGTAAATCAGTCAGGTCTGTCATTTGGTGACAGATACAAGCCAGAGTGTGATTATCTTACTAAGAAATAGTTTCCATTGCTCTTTGTGACATAAGCATAGATAACATCTAATAAATCACTGCATTTCAGGACATGCCAAATATTGAGGGGCACAGCATTAGAAGAGCTCAGATTATTTTATAGATCATAATGCAAAACTTCTAAAATTTTTGTTTCACCCCCTCATAATTTAAACACGTATTTAAAAGTCTACCCTTTTTTTGGCCTTGGGAAAGCAGTTTAAAACTTAAAACTTGAGTAAGTTTGTCAGAAAGCTTTTTGTGTGTGTGTGACAGTTGTTTTAAAAATGGGCTTTCTTCTTCTCAGGAGGGAAAAATATTAATGCCCTGTGGTATGTCAGTTGCTATGGTAACCACGCCTCAGTCTTTTTTTTCAATAACAGTTTGAACTGGCTCTTAAACCTGGCAACAACCAGGTCTGCAGAAGAGTAAATTGCTGCCTGGCCAAAGCTCAGGTCTTAAACCTCTCTCCACCTTCCTTTCCTGCCACCTCCAGTTGCTGATTTGACATTTATTCACAGATGCTCTTCTTCAGTTAGCTGTGCAATACAATAAGTACATTAATAAGGAACTACTTGTTAAATATGAAGAAAAGTGTAAGTTTTCCAATTTACTTCTGTGGGTAGAAAAAGTTGGGAGATTTCTATCTTTCATAAGCTTATCAACTTTCTGGATTTCATGTATCAGCTAACTCTACTTTCTAAATGTAGACTGCACCTCAGTCTCTGGGATGATTACTGGTACACAAATGAAAGGGAAAATAGTCTTGGGTTCATTTTAATGCCTGTGTTATTAAAATGAAGTTTGGACTACCAAATCTCTAACGTGGACACAGCCAATCTTTTACTCTAATATCACCCAGTTGCAATAAAGAACCCTGACATCTTCTACTGGTCCTTTCATGACTGCTTTTGGAAGAAGTGATAAAATATTTTACAATATGTTATCTAAGATCATGGAATTGAATAAATGAATTTTGAGTTATTTCATTATGAGGAATAAACTTCCAATATCATAACAGTTTTATTTGAAAATTTTTAATCAGGAAAGACATACTGGAATCTAAATGTACCATAGATTATTAATATGTGGATTTTGATTGTGTCCACATGTCCTTCAAAAAATAGACTACTTAATATACCTGAAATTAAACTTCAATCAGTGACAAGTTTTGTGTACTACTGTTATAAAAGCTTATAATAATATATGTTATGTTGATAATAATGTCAATATTTATATTATAGTTTAATTTTAAAATTATAATTAAGTATCATTAAATTTCTCACACAGACCTTGAAAATAATATGATCCCCAAGTGCGGAAAATTAGTAATATTTTTAATATTTTATTGTATTCAGTAAGTATATATATTATAAATGGAAGGCTAAAATTCATAGCCTTTATACTATATATACTTATTGAATACACACACACACACACACACATACACACACCTATGCATATAATGTACATTACAAAATGTATTCAAAATATGGGTTCCAAATTTGGAAAATAATGTTATTTATAATTAATTTTACAGGGGTAAACAAATATATACATTTTGTTGAGAAGAATTCCTCCTCACATTCCTCTATCCCTACAACGTATCAGGGAATTATGAGCTCACACATGAAGACTAGGGTGCTTATGGAAGCCTGGAGAGTAGGGAAGTGGCTGAGAGCCTCTTTTGCTAACAAGACTTCATGTTGGTTCAAGACAATCATGGAGACAAAATAAGTCTTACCCCCTGCATCACACTACCCCTCCTCCCACTCTTGGTACAGACCCCTGGGATTCTTGGCCTCCCAGAGCTGTGATGAGATTACTGATAGCAGAAAATATAGTAGAGCACGTGTCACTGCCAATTCTAAATTCCAAAAAGTAGCACAGAACAGAAAAGTAGGAAAAGCCCTTTCTGTTTTGTGATGTAATCCCTACTCTAGTAACCAAAGTTGTCCAGAGAAACAGAATCAATAGCACACATCACCGACTCATGCTTTGCTTAAAGACAGGGATAGCTTTTGAGAAATGCTTCATTAGACGTAGTGAGACTCTATTTTCAAATAGAAATTAAAAATTAAAAATACTGGGAATATAACTCAGTGGGAGAGGGTACCTGGGTCAATCCCCAGTACTGGGAGAAAAAAACAATAAATAAAAAAAGAGGTAAAAAGGATCTTCATGAGGCAACTTTATTATTTATTATTGTGTGAACTTCCTGGCATGTACTGGCTGAAACCTAGGTACAGTCTATTATGCACTAGGACATATAGCATGTGTGTGGAGAGAGAGAGAGAGGAGGGTATTGTTCCTAGAGCCGTGATCAACAAAACAACATAAAATTAAATCAAGCACAAGAGAAAATACTATAATGGAGAGACATAATAAATGCAATATGCGTGAGGCTACTGCTGGTGCAACATGGCCTACTGTTTTACAGAATTTTTTTTTATAATTGGAAGGAATACACTCTAAATAATAATGGAAAGTATAGGTCAGTAAATAATAAACCAGTAGCACAGTCATTTATTATCATTATCAAGTACTGTGTGCTCTACACAAATGTATGTGCCATACTTGAGATTTGTTTACAATAGTAGGAACACAAACCTATGAGCAGTGCATTGCACTACAGAGGTACAATGGCTACATCAAAACTAGGTGATGGGAATTTCTCAAGTCCATTGTAGTCTTAGAGGGACAGTATGGTACATGGTTCATTGGTGACTGCAGTCTTATTATGCAGCGCATGACTCTGTATTATGAAATTAATTTTCTTAAACTTTTTAATTATGTTTAGAAATACATGACAATACAGTAAATGTTCACATATTAATACAAACATTGATTATACCTTATTCTAATTGGAATCCCATTTTGTGGTTGTACATGATGTAGAGATTGTGGTAAATTCATATATATACTTAGGAAAGTTGTGTCAGATTCATTCCATTGTCTTTTTAATTCCTATCTCTCATCCCTTTCCTTCTCTCCCCCATCCACAGGCCACTCTGGTCATCCTGGCTCAGGACAGCAGGCAAGCCCAAGTGGACTGCTTGAAAAAGTCAAGACCTATACTTCCAAAAAACCAAGGGCCAAACTTCTCAAATACAAAACTGGTCCATATTTTGGAATAAAGTGGAGAAATTTTACTCCAGTTTTCTGAACATAGGTTAAGAAAGACTTCAGCCAACTTGCCCACTGGTTCCTCACCTACAATACCCATAGAGCAGAGCATCCCTTCTGATGAATGGGTGTGTACCTTTGCACCTGGGCACACAGACATGTAGCTCTTCTCAGTTACCCAGCGTGCCTGGTGTCAGGACCCACATGAGCCACTGCCCTCAGCTCTGAACATCAGGAGGAAAATCCATTTTCCCTGTGAGTTACACATTCCATTTATTAAATGAGGAGTGAGTTGCATAAGTTAACAGGATTTTGTTTCTTTGACCATCAGACAACATTAAGCTAAATCAAGAGCTCACTTTCAGCAGTTAACACATCTGCATCCTTTAATTGGACTTTCTTTCCTCTTTCTAGTGTCTCTTTGTATGCACAGTTTTAAAATAGTTGAAACATAATTTATTTGGTACTGTAAATTGACTTCCATC
>NW_026000048.1:9220741-9270938 GCF_001458135.2 Marmota marmota marmota | reverse complement strand
ATTGTTGGTTGTTCAAAACATTACATAGTTCTTGATATAATCATCTTTCATACTTTGCTCAAGTGGGTATGAACTCCCACTTTTTAGCCCATATACAGATTGCAGAATCACATCAATTACACATCCATTGATTTACATATTGCCATACTAGTGACTGTCATGTTCTGCTACCTTTCCTATCCTCTGCTATCCCCCTCCCTCCCTCCCACCCCTCTTCTCTCTCTACCCCCTCTACTGACCTTCATTTCTCCCCCTTGTATTATTTTTCCCTTTCCCCTCATTTCTTCTTGTATGTTCTTTTGTATAGCAGCTCAATTCACAATAGCAAGACTGTGGAACCAACCCAGATGCCCTTCAATAGACGAATGGATTAAAAAATGTGGCATTTATACACAATGGAGTATTACTCTGCATTAAAAAATGACAAAATCATAGAATTTGCAGGGAAATGGATGGCACTAGAGCAGATTATGCTAAGTGAAGCTAGCCAATCCCTATTACTTCTATTCTTGATAATCGTCATTCTGACTGGAGTGAGATGAAATCTCAGTGTAGATTTCTCTAATTACTAGAATATTTTTTCCATATATTTGTTGACCATTCTGAATAAAACAGAATAGGAGACACAGAAACAAACCCACATAAATACAGTTGTCTCTTTCTAGACAAAGGTGCTATAAATATACATTGGAGAAAAGATACCCTCTTCAATGGACAGTGCTGGGAAAACTGGAAATCCATATGTAGCAGAGTAAAATTTAAGCCCTCTCACCCTGCACAAAACTCAACACAGTGAATCAAGTACCTAGACATACTACCAGAGACACTGCTTCTACTAGAAAAACATGTAGGTCTAGCTCTCCATCATGACTCTATCATGTCTCCATCATGAGGAATCAACTTCCTCAATAAGACTCCAAAGAACAAGAAGTAAAATCAAGAATCAATCTGTGAAATGGCATCAAATAAAAAGGTTCTTCACAGCAAAGGAAACAACCAAGAATGTGAAGAGAGAGCCTACAGAATGGGAGAAAATCTTTACTATCTACACCTCAGATAGAGCATTAATTTCCAGAATATATGAAGAACTCAAGAGACTCAGCACACACGCACACACACACACACACACACACAAAATCCAAATCACCAAATCAATAAATAAGCAAAGGAACTAAACAGGCATTTCACAGAAGAAGAAGTATGAATGTACTAAGGAATTGACTCATGTGACTTTCAGGATGAGTTGGGGAGTTGAAAATCCAGAGGAAAGAGTGATGTACGTCCAACTTGAAGTCCAGAGTTCTCAAGACCCAGGAAGAGCATCTGAAAGCTACCAGGCAAGAAGAGTTCCCTCTTTTTTTTTTTTGGGGGGGGGGCGTCATGGTGTTTTGTTTTGTTTTGTTTTTACTCAGTCCTTGAATTGACTAGACAAGGTCCATCCACATTTGAGAGGGGAATTTGTTTTACTCTGCCTACCAATCAAAATGTTAATTCCATTCAAAAACAATCTCACACAAATATTTAGAATAATCTTCTATCAAATATATGGGTACCCATGGCCCAGTCAATCTGATTCATAAATTTAACCATCATACCTTGTTCTCTTCTGATTTGCTACTAACTAGCAACTAAACCTTGCAAATCATTTAATCTCTATGTTCCTCAATTCATTACCTGCCTAAGTAAGCTCAATTTAAAGATCCTTATTAGCTCTAAAATGCTGTGTCCTTATACAGGAGTATGTATTTTAGAGATGCAGTATTTATTTTATGCCCCATAGAATCAAATAAATATGAGAATCTGTAGCATAAAAACCTACCAAAACTATTTATTCTGTCATAAATACAGATTCACAATTATTTTGTTGATCTTTAACTTTATTATAATGTCCATATGAAGAAACATTAAAGTTATCAAAAGTAGGATCAAGGTCATCTTTTGGACATGAGCACTAATATAAATAAAAGAAATAAAATAACATATTTGGACTCAAATCAACCCTTTAAACTGCTATTTACTTACCTTCTTTATCTTGCACAGCATCTCATTATCAGTGGAACTCTAAAGAATCAACACATTTGTAAAATACTGAGACACAGAAAGAATTACAAATGAAGAAGTTTCAATGTTGTGATAATAACTACAGAAAAACAAAGTTCTTGAGGCAGCATGAGAGATAATGGACATGCACTCAGTTTCCATCGGAACCAGTTGTGTGATTGTAGACACACCAATTTCAGTGAGAAAGTGAACACATAAATCTCTGGAGAGATGTTGATCATTACACGTTCAAACAGTATTTGTTTTTAGCAAGAATTTAAGAATCATGAAGAAATCAACTTAATCTGGGAATGGAGATGTGGCTACATTCTTTGTACCACTGATTTCAAATCTAAAGAAGTGTTTGGCTGGGCCAGGGGCCAATGGCTGAGGATTCTACCAGTGTTTATGCACTACTCTAAGGTTTCAGCCACATTATTCTGCACCAAAGAAAGGTTTTCTTTATGCTCTGCCCTTTCCCCACCAGTATAATACTGTTGCTTATTACTCAAAGCTCCCAGGGTTGTCCTCTCTGTATCCCTGGTCCAACCTTATTCTTAGGTTGGTGTTTATGCCCAACTCTTTGGGGTGAATCAGTCTCATCATTGCTGTTCCTTCTCACCTTGGCAAATTCCTTCCTGTCCTTCATCCAGTAGTAAAAAAAAAAAAAAAATCTCTATAAATGTTCACAGAAGATCCTGGTTTCAATACTTTTCTGTGCCCCTTTGAGACCTTCTCAAGTTCAGAGGATTTTATCACTCTATCCTAACCCCATAAGAAATGGGTATATTTTACCTGCAACCTCAGGTCTAGCATTTCTCTTGAAGGCTTAAGTCTTTGAGTAGAATAATCCCAGTAGAACTGGAGACTCAACCTTTTTCTCTCTACATACTTGTACCAACAAAAGAACATCTCTCCAAACTCTGCTCATACTAATCCACCCATTGGTGGTTCATGGACATCAATCTGCAGTGGGTGTGAAATCCTCATGTGCATTTTCTCATGTTATCTGATATTTGTCCTTTTGCTCTCCAGTGAAATTTTTTTGCACTCGGTCTCAGGTCTACACTGTCTTCTCATATTTGGCCACAGGTGAGACATTTTGTTGGTGTCATTTCTTCTTGTGGGATGAAGGTGCTAATATTTTCTGGATTTCAAGTTGCTTAGAATGCTCTGTGACTTCAGCCCTTTGAAATTTATAATTTCATAGTTTACCCTACTTTTTCTTTGTTAGGATGGGAGCAATACCATTTCAATTTTTCTCTGAGGCAGAAGTGGAAACCTCCAGTTCTCTTTTATATGTTCAATCTTTTCTTTTAAATTGAATCTTTCTTATCCAACAAGATTTAAAGATTTCTATCTTAGCACGTACACACACACACACACACACACACGCACACAGCACAAAGGAAAAAGACACAAACTCCTACTCCATGTCTCTTTCCAATTTCTATTCCTTCTACCTGCCCAGTTTACTCATCTATTAGACCAATACAGTGATGCTGAATTCTGTCTCCATCACACTAACATAAATGTGTTCTTTAACAAACATCTCAGGGTGAAATTTAGTGGTCAACTTTAGTCTTGGAACAGAGGTGATAAGTCAGAACAAAGAGTAGTCAGACAAAAACTACCACAATTTACAGTGTTAGAAAAAAATATTTCTTTGGGGAAATAGTTTACACAAGATAGTAGTTACAGATGTATTATTAATAGATAAAATTAATTTAAAAACAGGAGAAATATAGAGGCTTTGTCATGGTTTAATTAGATTTAATGTACTTTGTGTTTTAACTCCTCCTCCTTTGTTTTTCAATTTTGTCATTCCTACTGTGAATGATACAATAAAGATCGCAGTGTTCAATAGCATCTGACATGGGTACCCCACAGAATACAGAGACAGCGAAAAATATAATGGTGAATAAATGCATAGTAAGGTGTAAGTGTAAGTGTATATTAACCACAATGATTGCAGGGGGACTGAGTGGCTAAATAGATTATAGGAAAAAAGTAGAATTGAGAATCATCATGTGAATTATAGTATAGAATGTTCCAATGACAAGGATTAATAAAGAGGATTAAAAATTAAAAAAAATAGTAACATATGCTTGATTCACCAGGGGCCTAAGCAAGAAATAGTATGAATATTAGAAAAAAAATAAGTTTTTTTAACACATATTTGTTCATGACATTATATGAGGTCACAATGCAGACACATAACCACACAGACACACATACACATAGTTTTCTGGAAGCCAGTTGGGGTGAAGTAGGAAGTGACTGATAATTGCAAAAAAAAAAAAAGAAAGAAAAAAAAAACAGATGAAAAGCAGGAAGAGGTTTTTCACCACTTATTTAAAAACAACACTTTAAATTATGTGAGAGAATGTTTATACCTGGAGGGCCAAGAAAGCAATCAGGAAGGGTGCCCTAAGGAGCATCACTCTTGTCAACAGAGAGAGGTTTTTAAAATGGTGTGTGTGTGTGTGTGTGTGTGTGTGTGTGTGTAAAGGAAATGGTAAGTTTTTGATTTGAAAATTTCACACATTTTTGAGGAGAGGGAGTGGTAGAAGGAGGAAAAAAGGTCTTGCAAAAATCTCATGTGACAGCAACCCTTGTGAAACTAGAGAGCTTTGCACAGCTCTGTCACTTTGTCATGTTAAGACTGTGACTGTGTGAAGTCTCTGTGGGGCCTACGGCAATACTTCACCTTGCTCTAAATCCTGATTTTAAAATTGCACAGAAAATAAGGAATGCTGACTCAATGAAGAATAAGTTTCAAGTGGTATGATCTTTACCTGTTCCAATACAGAGTCTCAGAAGGGCCCAACAATCAAATTACTGCACAAACTTTGGGTATGAGAGGAGGCTTTGTCATGGTTTAATTAGATTTAATGTACTTTGTGTTTTAACTCCTCCTCCTTTGTTTTTCAATTTTTTCATTCCTACTGTGAATGATACAATAAAGATTGTGGTGTTCAATAGCATCTGAAGTGTGTACCCCACAGAATACAGAGACCAATGATACTGTCTACTGTGTCTCTAGAAGGAAAAAATGACTGAATTCATTAAAACCTCAAAACTCTTCTATAATAAATTTAATATAAATATGAGCTTTTGTTCTAAACAGGTACTGAGTACAAATCTATCTGAAACTTTGCTCTAAATATTAAAAAATAAAAGAAGAATATTAACTCCTTCAGAATCAGAGCTGAAAACATCAAACAATGATGCCAACATGCCAAGCTAAAGAACATTTCTGTGGGGAAACTTCATGGCACAGATTGCCAGAGAGAAAGTTTCATAGCTCAATACTCTCCAATATCACCTAACAGTCCTAAGAAAGAGATTTAAAAAAAGCCAAGGAGACCTTTGGAAGGATATAAAGTCATGCATGCCATCTAGCAGTTTGCTACTAACTCTTGAATGAGAGAATGTTCAATGGAAAGCACATAAATTCTTACTATTATTCACCATCTGCCACCCCATTAAATTCTGAAAATGCTCTGTAACTTCCTGAGAATCTTCATTCGATTTAATTTTCCAAGTTTTTCAGATTTAGGACTTTAAAATGGCCTATTGGCTTTTAAGTCTGTTGCAAATTCTAGAATATAAACTGATATTTATATAGGGATTTTGCAATTTGGGGTACCTCACCATTATAATAGGCTCTAGAGATGTTTAGCCCTAATGAATCCTGATTAAAATTACATTTCCTCTGTGAATTGCTTTTAATCTGTGTGAGCCAAATACTAAAATGGGTTTTTACAATATACCATATTGTTTGTGTGTTTGTGTGTAGTGGACACAAAATAATTTAGCTGTTTTAATAGTACTTTGTTTAATAGTACTTCATTTTACTTAATAAAATATTGTGAGCATGTTAATTTCATTAAGTGGTCTTCAGTATACCATTTTAATTAGTGTGTATTATTTCATCATGTAGATATCCTTTTTTGTTTAAACTATTCTAACTTAAAAAAATAAATAAATAAATTTTAAAAAAAGAAATATGGTATCCATAAACAATGGAATATTACTCAGGCATAAAGAAGAATGAAATTATGGCATTTGCAGTAAATGGATAGAGTTGGAGAATGTCATAGTAAGCAAAATAAGCCAATCCCAAAAAACCGAAGGCCAAATGTTCTCTCTGATATGTGAATGCTAACACACAATAAGTGGGGAAAGAGGGAAGAATAGAAATTCACTGGACTAGACAACAGTGAATGAAGGGAAAGGACGGGGAATGGGAATAGGAAAGATGGTAGAATGAATCAGACGTAACTTTCCTGTGTTAATATGTGAATACACAACCATTGTAACTCCACATTATGTATAACCACAGGAATGGGAAATCATACTTCATGTATGTATACTATGCCAAAATATACCCTACTGTCATGTATATCTAAAAAGAACAAAAAATTAAAAAACAAGATTGATAAAAAAAAATGTGGAATATATTTGAATCTTTGCTTTCATGCGTGAACTTGGAATCTGCATCTTTGTACACACTATTCAAACCAGAGTCAGAACAACTATTTTGCCTCTCAGTTTCCTTAAAGAGTAATGTTTGATTTTACTCAAGTGTTATGACTGATCAGCACTGGCCATGCCAATGGGAGCATTATGTTGTCCATTACACCACTCGACTCTTTGAAGATTGCCAGGATCTGAAGAGATTGAAATTGGTACTGCACACACACCAGGAGCAAGCTCCCACCATGCTTTCCTTGATTTCCATCCAGGAGAACATACGAGGACTACAAGGTGAAAGAAACAAAACGAGACTCCAGGAAATCTTTTTTTGTGAAAAGAGTTAATTAGACTGTGTCTCAGAATCCCCAAGGGATAAAGCAATCAGAACCTGAACATAAGGGCCACTGTGTTGTTTTTACAATCCTTCTTCTTAAACTCATTTTTTTTTAAAAATCAATCCATTAGGTATTGAAGAGAACACTTGATGAGCTGCCAGCCCTTTAATGCACATGAATAAATGCATGTACATATGTTGAATCTATAATGCTTTTTTAAAATGCTAGCTCTCTGGTAGTTCAGGAAGAACAAATGCATTGTTACTTGACCTTCATCTGCTTTTGTCATTGGGAAGAAGTGTCTGGGTGAGCATTTACGCATGAACTGTGAAATCTATAAGTGTGTGACTCTGTGTGTGTCTCTTTTATTGGAAAAAAAATTTAATGGTGAGTTGTTAGAAGAATGATTTGGTGTCAATATCACAAGCACTTCAGCAGGAGCCATCTGGACTGTTTCCCTAGAGTCTAACTTACTAGTATTTGCCCTTAAAACTGATTGTATTGGAGATCCACAGAACAGCAAACCTGTGAAGTGAAGTTCAATGTTTTCTTACTAATGCAGAATTTAAGCAAGAGAAGCCAAGTGCACTATTTAAGATCACACAATAAGTGAATGATTGAACCAAGAATGAAATGTGAAGTCATTGGTTCTTTGAAATCTAGTTTGCTCAGTAAGCCTCCTTAAGGAGTATTCCTTTCCACTAATTGCAATACAAAGTGCCGCAGTCTGGCTGGGCACAAAATCACGAGCCACTCAAGCAGGAACAGTTTATTTTTTGAAACTGCCGCCAATGTCCGGTACCGCCCGGGCAGATTTTTTCCACCCACTCGGCCTCCTCCCGGACCCGCAGAGAGCTCCTCCCCCGGAACTCCCTCCTACTGTACTTCCCCAACCAATGGGAACTCTCCAGGAGTCCCGTAGCCGGCCTAGGTGAACAGCAGGAGTCCAATATCCATATGAATGCAAATCTTAACATAATCATATCATCTCAATGGCTAGCTGGCGTCACCTTTCTACCAAAAATGCCATGCATCATATACTTGGCTCTTAGCACAAAGCACACCAGTGAGAACATTCTGGATCCAAAGATCCAGAAGCCTGGGAGACCAGGCTAAGTCCAAATCCTATGATTCTCAAAATTTAAGGTGCATATAAATCACGTAGTGGGATTTGAGATTCTGCATTACTAATACTTTTCCAACTTACACCAGTATTATTGATGTGGGCCAATCTTTGAGTAGCAAGAGTTAAGGACAAAAATTGCCTGCTTATCCAGGCAATTATAAACATTTGCTTATAAAAGAATCAAGGCTGGGGATGTTGTTCAGTGGTAGAGCACTTGCCTAGCATGAAAAAGGCCATATACCCAGTACTACTACAAAAAAATCCTTTCTGTTAATATGGAAATGTGCGTGCAACATGTAAAGGAAATGTAATGTGCATGCAAAGGAAATATAAATAATATTTTAAGCAAGCTAAAAGAAAATTCTTAACCTGATCTATTTAAAAAAATTCCTAACTATGAGATGGTTTGGGTAAGGGAGGCTTCTCAATACACTTCCACTTATAATGTACAGGCTGAATGAAGAGGAGAGTAGTAGGTCCTGAGACCCTCTAAGATGTGTCCATGTTCTTACTTCTCGCTGGCACTTCATCTGCCACACTCAGCATAGAAAAAACACTCAGCTGCCTTTGCCTGTTCTTCTTCCTTTTTTATCCCCTATATCTCCTTCCTATAACTGACTCTAACCAGATGGTAGCTTACCAAATGGCATTTAGCATCATCATCTCATAACCTTTCCTGACCTAAAAAAAAGTTTCTCAAATGACAGGTGGGGCTTCCATTTGGTAACCAGATACCTTCTCTGATCCAGTTCTTACAGCTTGGAATCATCCTGGGTCCTTACCCCTGACTTCATAGTCTCATAACCTGCAAAGTAAGTATCTCAGTTCCCTCAAAGATGGATGTCCTGTATTATCCCTCCCATCTATAATAACAGAGGAAACAGATACCCTTGATGCCTGCCCCAGTGATAAAAGAGTAAGGTTCATAACTTCAGGGACCAGAGTCTCTTTGTGTCCTTGTTTTACCATAAATGGCTGCCTTTTCTCAGTTGATAACCAATATATAACATCCTAGATACAAATTTGCAAAAATCCGTCAAAAATTTCATACAGGACTCTGATAGAATTTCTTATTTTTCTTTCACAAATGCTGGGCTACTGTTTCTGAACAATTCCTGGGGTTTGGTATCTGAGCACATTAGCTCTATTATTCACTGAACTCTGCTTGGAAAACTTGGGCCATTGACCTAGAAGAAGCATATCCTAAATCCTCAAGGATGGCAATGTCTCCTTAGTTGTTTCTTAATCATCTTCCTGACATATACATTATGAAAATGAAATATTACAATCTATACATGCATGCACAAATATAAAAACAACATGATATCTAGTTTTGGACACCTTGGAATTAGATGACCTTCAAACACCTCAAACCTTATGCATGATTTGTTGATATTATTTATTCTTCAAAAACCACAAACATAAAAGGTTAACTGATTTGTCAATCACTTATGCATTTCTTTTTGTGATTTTATCTTCACCTGTCTAGAGCTAGCTACATTGATGTTACTTCAGAAATCTTTATACTTCTTATTTTACTCATGAATGGTTTATTTCTGAAAATGTCCATGTAGTATTTTCAGATGTCAGTTGACTGCTGATAACTAAAACCATGGATGGGGCATCTTCTGTGATGTATCCCCATATTATATGATTTTTCAGTTTCATATACATTTATCTTTTTGTTATTATAGCATTAAATGTGAAGGTAATGAATGATTTCTTTAATTTAAAAGTAAATGTATCTATTCTTATTACATGAATGATGAATAATACATTTTGAAAAAATAGCTTTTATATTTGTTTCTTTAAGAGGATACTTTTTTAAATCACCTGGATAAAAGCACATAGTTCTATCATACAGGCATAGAATCCATCTTCTAAAATACAAATTATTTTTTTTCTGAATGTTTTTGTATGTCCCTTGGTCAAATTATTTTTGTTTTTCTCCTAGAGATACTCAAGAGTGATTTCCTTACTTTTGTTGATATTTCCCAACAGTACCAACAGTACCGGGCACCCTTGGTGGCTGAAAATTAGAGCTATCTTCAAGAGTTCATACACTTTACCAATAACTCACATGATTGACAGTTCTAGCAGGCACAGAGTATAGTTAATTAAGCAGACATTATCTCTTGGTGATGTAAAGTAAAATACACTACCACAGATAAGATAATAGTAAAATACTAATGGGTCAAATCTCATTGCATTTATATTTTTAGTATCAAGTATATGTCAATGAAAAACGAATAATAAAATATATGCTCAAGGGTTTTAAACAATACTATGATTAGTTTTTTCTGGTTAGTACTCATTAAATAATCATGAATAGAGAACAGGATAATCCGGGAGTAATTTATATATGCTTGGATAATATACCATAAAATTATGTTTTATGATTTATCTTAATTAGTATGTGTTCAGTTAAAAAGAAAAAATAATAATAAATGTAGAAAGAATATATCCTAGGATGAGAAATGTAATAGTTAGTAGAGATGTTCTATAATAGTTTGAGTATTCTTGCCTAGCATATTCAGGCAGTTAGAGCTGTATGGGACACTGAAGAGATTAGACTACACAACGTATTACCTTCAGACTTTAAAGGATGTTTTATGATAACAGTGCTCTCTGAAGCTGTACTCAGAGATTTTAAGGCCTCTGGTAGAAACATCTGCATCATGGAGCATTAAGAATTAAAAAAAAATATCCAGAGAACTCCTTCTGTAGAAAATTTAGAAAGATACTTACACAGAGAAAACTTCCAAATGTTACTACTCTCTTGGATTTTAGCTTTTAAAATTTTCAGCTATCTGGTCTCTGGCATAGTACTATTGTAAAATTGTTAAGCATTCTTTTTACATAATTATTTGGACTTAGCTGGCAGAAATGAATAGATACCCTCATGTTATTGTATTTATGTAATCTATCTTGATTTGCTTTTATTATTTGTCCCCAGCCACAAATTCAGCTTACACTAGTTTATATTTTCCTTATGTTCAAAAATATTGGATTTTACATTATTTACTGTCCTGGAATTAACTTTTCAAACAGTGACAGTACAATAAAACTGGTATTGGTGTATTTGCTTCCATAAATATGCTTCGTTAAAAAATATTTAAATTTAAATATCTTTAAATTTAAATTTTAAATTTCTAATGCATTAGAGGGAAAGAGCAGCATGAGAAGTAGTTGTTATATATAATACACATAATAATATTTGTCATTATTACTTTTATTTTTGGCTTACCAGACAAGGTATTAATTGCTTTATATAAGTTACCCTATTTATAACTGTCACAATCACTGCATGACATAAGTATTAATTTTTTATGCATTTTTTGATGAAGCAACAAATGATATTGTCTATATATATATATGCTATAAATATAGATACATACTACATATATAATATGTCATCATGTAATTTATTAACAATATTTCAAGCAACATTAAAATAAAACTAATAAAATAAAAAGAAAAACAGCAAATTTCTTAAAATACATGATTTTTAATATTCTCTAAATGACAGGAAATGTGTTATTTTCTATGATCACAATAGAAATAAATTAGGAATAAGTAAGAAAGATATTATGAATGTTTTTAAACATACTTCTAAATATCTTTTTGGTCATAGAAGGAATTAAAAAAGAAATCAGAAAATATGCGAACTGAATGAAAATGAAAACAAAACATATTGAATTTATGGGATTCAGCTAAAGCACAGAATGGAAGGAAGTATTTAACTTTAAAGTTTACATTAGAAGAACAAGAAATGACTAAAATTAATTATCATCATTAGAAGATAGATAAATGCAACAAATCAATGCAAATAGAAAAAAATTAAGATAAAGCAAAGCAAAAGAAAGAGACATGACTCAACAATAAAAATCATTAAATAAGAAGCTTATTTTTAAATACAATTTAATAAAATCAATGTATCTACAGTTTAGCAAAACAAAACAAATGTATAATACAGTATAAATAAAGAAAGTAGGAATTGTTACAAAATCTACAGGGTTTTGTATGATATTAAGGAAATATTTTTAACAACTTTATGTCAATTAATTTAAAATAACAAAATGATCAAATTCCTTGAAAGGTGAAAACTTATGTAAAAAGTAAACATTTTGACTCCCATCATTGTCTACTAGAATTTATGTCAGGAATACAAAATTTGATTAATGTTTGAAAAATCTATCAATGGAATATTTCATACCAACAAGGTAACAAAGAGCAAAACTCTTATAATTTCAATAATGCAAAATTCCTTTGATAAAATTCAATGTTCATGGGGCTGGGGTTATAGCTCAGTGGTAGAGCAGGCTACTAGCATGTGTAGGGTACTGGGTTCAATCCTCAGTGCTACATACAAATAAATAAATAAAATAAAGGTATATGTCCATCTAAAACCTAAAAAAATCAATGTTTATGATTAAAAACCAGAAAATAAGAAATAATTGGGGATTATTGAAGCATATAAAATAAAGTAAAAATTAAGCTATTTAATAGAAGGCTAGGATTCCTACTCCTATGCTTTTCTTCCCAGTAAATTACAGCATACCATAGCCAGAATGATAAGAAAAATAAAAACCAAATACATTTGATATTGGAAATAAAGACGCTAACATGATTTTATTCGTAGAAAAAAGGTGTACGTAGAAAATTCTAATATTTCTACAAAAATAGACTCTAAATCTAACATTAAACAAGGTAACAAGATTAATATACAAAAATTCATTATATGTTTGTACTTTAGTAGCAAATAACTGGAAATAAATTTTAAAACATGACATCATTTAATGGTGTCTGATATCATGAACTACTTTGGTATACATAAAAAATATGATGTAAGGTATGTAACAAAGAAAATTTTGACAAATTGCTTTTAGAAGTGGCAAAAGTTGTAAATACATGGGAGATATACCAACCCACTGAATTTCAGGCATATCTCTTACGTATTCCCTCCAAACATCTTTATACATCCAATGTAATCACAATAAAAAGTTCAGCTGCAATTTTTAGAGAACTTGTCACACTTAATCTAAAATGTATATGGGACCAAAGGGGAATACAATTGACAAAACAGTTTTGAAAAAAAAACACATAAAGTTGTATTTCAGTCCTTCCTATAAAGCCTGTCTATTCAAGACAGTGAATGATATTGACTTTAAAATAAACATATAGGTCAATGGAAAAGCATGTCAATTGATTTTGAGCTATGGTGTCCTGTTGTTCAATGGAATCAGGCTTTTTCTTATTGTGCTTAATAAGTGGTACAGGAAACATTCAGATATTTCTACATAATCCATGTTTATTTTTATATCTACCCTGGTGATTTTTCTATAGTACATACAAAAGTATTTTAAAAATTCTTAACAAAAGCTTGTCTGAGTCCAGCACACTTCTGAGAGAAGTCTTTGTTAACTTGATTATACTAAATTCAACACATCAAATATTTCTACAGAAATGTTTTCCCTGGTCTTGTCTGTTTAACAGATCTAATCATGAGATTATATGGAAATTGAAAGTAATCAAATCGTCCTAAGGTGCCTGTGGGAGTGTGTTCTGAGGGAAATATCAGGGAGTATTTGGTTTTGTTGCAGCAGTTCTTGAAATTTGGGGATGATCTGTTGAAAACTCTATCACCCAATTTTAAACACAATTTCGGGGATTTATGAATTCTCTGAAACCCATTCATGGATCCAATTTCAGTTAAGTGTGCTTTCTGTTGCTTAAGTTTATGCTCTACTTTTCCTCAAACTACCAAACTGCATGGGCAGTTATGCTCTCTCACTGGCATTGCAATTTTAATGTCTTAAAAATACAGTTAAAATGCATGCTGAATTAATATTTACCCAAAAAGTCGATAAGCTAAAATCCATACAAATTAGCTAACAACTCAATAAGCACAGCATCATCAGAGAGACCCAGGGATGAGCAACTTAGGCTGTGAGGGCAGGGCAGGGAATGCTCTATTCACTCTGGTCTTCATGAGGTGCAACACAAAGCCCAGAAAGCTAGAATGATATGAATTCTTGCTTTATTAGGGAATGTATTTATTTCAATAATGTCTCATTGGAATCAAATTATTTGAATTCCCTAGGCATTCTCTGATCTATGGATTTTAGTAGTGCTATCAAGATAGAGTTTAAATTCATTCATTTTATTGAGCATCTGCCATGCTGTAGATGCTGTGTTTAGGCTGTGAATATGAAGATGAATGAAACATCAAATTAGAGTTCCTCCTCTCAAAAAGCTTGCAATAATAGCAACGAAATACGCCCTGAGTAGAAGAGGAATTGAGTAAATATTATTGTAACTTCACTATGGAACCCTAGGGAAAGACTTTCTTGAGGAAATAATCTCAGAAATGAACTTTAAGGAAAGGTCAGCTTGTCTTTTCCTAGAAGAAAAGGAGGGTCAGGGCATTCCCGACTCAAGGAATAGGTCTCAAAAACAATCGATAGCAACTGAGTCCCCACCCATCCTTTTAACTGGAAACTGGCACTTTGAAGTAGCTGTAATGTCATTATAGAGCTTATTACCATGAATTAATTAAGTAATTTGCATTATACAGCTTCCTATGTAACAGGGAAAGCTTGTTGTTCCTAAGTACATGACAATTAAGCTTAGAACTTGTGCTGTGGAAGAGATGTTCTGTGGAAAGCCTTGGAGGTGTAAATTGTTTTATTGCTCCAGTGGGAGTCATTATATGAAGAAAAGATCGAATCTTTAATGAAAGGCAGACAGGAGTTACAAACCTTTATCTTTTTTTTTCTTTTCTGCAATACATATTCCCTCTGTAGGAAGAGACCAAAAACAAGTTGTATGTATACAAGTATTTTTAAATCAAATAGGTAATTGACAATACATCCATGTGATGTTCTCACAGTAGGCTGGTGTATTGATAAGGACCATCATTCATGATGCCAACTTCAATGTAAACTAAGGACACACGTGTAAGTAGGCAAAAGGCAGCAAACAATAGATTGCAGCAAATAAAACCTTGATGTATCTAAGCCATGAATCAAGGGCTTTGTGTCCCAGAGACAGCAATGACCTTAACCTTTTAAACGCTTGGCACAATGAAGTAAGTCTGAGTAGTCTGACTTGTGTGGATCACATAAGATGACTATTAAATTAAAGTATATTCTTTACCAAATCATAAATGAAGACTCACTTGCTAGTCAATTATTGTATCTAATAAAAATCAGTGCTTCTGCGTCTGAGTTAAGCATTTAAAATATTTGCTGGCACCAAAGTTTTGCATCACACAATCTCTTTCTTTCATTAAAGATAGAGAGGGAAATTAAATTGGGGTCAACAAACCACTGTATGCCTTTATATTTTCCATCAGTGAAGTCTTAGAAGGTGCTTTAAAGTATTTGTTCTAAATAAAAAAGCTTTGACAATGTGGAAATGTCTAAAATTAAAATGACTAGCAGGCAGGCTACTCGTTCTTATTATAGCTTGTCTCTTTTGCTAATGAGGAGTGATGAGACAAAATCAAGCAAAGGGAAATCTGGGTAGAATGTTAGGAATGATTATGTAGTAGTGAGATGAGTTAGGATGCAATGAATGTCCGTAGGAGCCTATACAGCTGAGCTATTTAAACCCAAGCTAGGCAGAGCATGCCATAGAACATGTCACAGGAAGTGTCTTATACTGTAACTAGATCTGCTAGAAAACCTAACAGTTCTTATTTTTTCTAATAACTATGAGTTTTAATCACTAAAATTTTCTGGGATAGATTATATGTAATTCTTGAGTATGAATTGTGTTCAAGATATGACAGGACTCAAATTAATTTATTGGCCTATTGTTGGCCAGACATTACTTTTGCTAGATGTTTTCCTAAGAAGTAGATAAATATGGTTTTTATAGAATCATTATCCCAATATTTCAGATAAGGATACTTACTTCAGCCACTTTAATATAATAGGCATAGCCTAGTAACCAAAAAAGAAATGAAACTGTGAAGGAAGGAAGGAATGACAACTGTTATTGGACCAATGTCTCTTTGACACCTATGTGATACTTTTTCTGCTACAGGATTTTATACCATCAGAAATAAATTAATCTGCATCATTGGTATCTTCAAATATCATGGAACATGAACAGATAAGAAACCACCTTGAGAATAAATACCAAATATCCCAAGCTGGTCAGTGAACTATGTTTCATAAATTCCCAAATCATAAACATAAAATTTAGAGGACAAGTCTGAATATAAGATGAGAGACTAAGGCTAATGTACTCCTCTTGAGATGAAGTGATGAGGCTAGAAAAATAAGGATTGATTAGAGTTAAACATGAGTCAATGAAAATTGACAAAACAGCTGATAAAACATTATCTCCAACCCATGTAGAGAAGCCACAGTTGCCTGTGAAAGGGGAAAACAGATATGGCTATCTAAGAATTCTTTTGGTTCACAATCAAACCTTATATTTTCAGCTCAACTGCTCATTCATCATTTTAGGTGAAGGACATACAAGTAGGAAGCCATAGAGATTTTTAAAATTTAAACCAAGTTTAAATTATAACAGTAATTTTGGTAATGTAGGTATATTGGAAAAGGATCAGAGGTCAGCTCCTTCTACTATGCATGAGTAAATCATGAGAATATAAAATGTAACTGTATAAAAAAGTCTCACCATGACCTGCATTGTGGATGAACAGTTCTCCTAATGCAGGTGGTGGGTGGGATTAGGAAAATTAGAAATTATAAGAAATAATAAGAAAGAGAAACAAAGACTAATATATAGGTAATAAAGCAGGGCCTGGTGAGCAGATCAGCCCTGGAGGGGATCTGATCTCTAAAAATGTACAAGATCCTGTGTGCTTTATTTTATAGGCAAAAACAAACAAAGGATTTATTGTAAGGAAAGCTTCTTCAAGATAAACAAAAATGAGGCTGTGGGGAAAATAGCCTAATTGGGGACTTATCAATTTGCACCATATTTCTTCCTCTTCCAGGTAGCTGGCATTTGAATTTGGGGCTATTTGAACCAATAAATTCCATGAGACACAATCCTCTTTGAGCAGGGCATCGCCAGGCAACTGAGCTGCCTCCAATGCGTGAGATATCAGAATCAAGGCATGGCCTATGCCTTGAGATGGTTCAAACAAACCTGTAATTTACTCACCACTCCTAACAAAAAAGGAAACAATCTTACTGCTATAAATAAGTAAAAAACCTGAGAAAAAATAGAAAAGAATATTTTCCTTCTTATAAAAGAAATATTTCCTTTCTTGTAAAAGAGAAACACATGAGAGATGCCCCAGCTTCAGAATAGCCTAGAATCAATTCTGAAAATACAGAATGGGGAGACCAAACATTGCTTCATAATATTGCTGAGTTAACTATGGAGATCAGATAACAGGGATACTGAAGCACCTACAATATACTGGGAAGAATATTGGAAAGGAGGTAGTTATGCACAGTCAGTGTTCCAGAAATCTTTATATGGTTTTCTTTGTTCTTGACTGAATATGAATCTATACATGTGGAAATCTGGAATTTTCTCCTCCTCCTCCTCCTCCTCCTCCTCCTCCTCCTCTTCTTCTTCAAGTCTTACAAAGTTGCTACTATTCCATTGTCTTCTAAGTTGCATAGTTTCTATTGATAAGTCTGTTTATTTCTTCTCTTTGTTCCTATATATAAGATGTGTTTTTAAACTTGGCTACTTTACAACATTTTTATATTTAACACTTAGCATTAGCATTATCAATGTGATGTATCTAGATACTTTTGTCTGTTTCTTGTTTATTTCTCCTGTTTAGTGGTCTGAGCTTTGTGCATATGTGATGTAATGTCTTATTAAATACTACAAACTACTGGATGGTATTTTTCAATTGTTCTTTGGCCCCCATTCTCTCACTTTCATTTCTCTGGAATTTTAAATATGTACATGCTGAAAAGTTCAATTTTATATACTTCTCCTGTTTTTACTCTTAAAAATAATTCTTATTATCTTTATTTTTAACTTGGATAATTTCTACTCACCTAATTTTAATTTATGAATTATTCTCTTAGACTGTTCTGCTTATACCAATAAATTTGTCAAACATATATTTTATCTTGACTACCATGTCTTTTATTTTCGCATTTTTATTTGATTATTTCATATGTTTCTATTACTCTGCCTTAATCCTCATCTGTCATGTACAGTGTCATCTTAATCAAGAGCCTCTCACATTTGAATCATTGCTATTTTTTAAAAAAAATTCTGATAGTTTCAACATCTGAGTCACCTTTAAGCTAGGTTTTGTTTGTTGCTTTGTATCTTGAGCACTCTTTTTTTCTTTATTGTAAGTCTCAGGAAATGTATTGAAGGTGGGCATGTTGTATATGAGAGTAGAAACTGAGTTTAATAGTATATACTGGAGATAGAGTATGATAGACCTTTAATGGGCTGTGTGAATCATTCTAGTCAGCTGTTGAGCTGGATTTGGGGTTTTGTTGTTGCCATAATTACCTCTACAACTTTTCCAATTCCTTTGGCATTATCTTGTGATTAGGGTGGAACTTCTGTGCTAAAAGATCTTTCTTAATATGTTTTGCACACTTGTGTTAGGTCTTCTCCCTTTTCCAGCACCTGAGGGAAGCTCTCTCTATATTTTCTTGCCACTCTCCTTGCTATTACTTGTTCTCAATGCTTACTAACCTGAAGGTGTAAGGTAAGGGCATTCTGTCTTTCCAGTTTTGCCTTAGTCTTCAGACAGCACTGCATTCCTGGGGGTTGATGGTGAAGCCTTCCCCTGTTTCCTCTTTATCTCAGTGGTATAAGACTTTTAATAAATGTGTTGGGATCATTATGTTACTTTTCCTCAGAGTTCAAGTTGTTTTGTTTTAATGCTCAATGCCAGATGCTAAGGTTATGCTCTTTATCCAGTGATTAAGTTGCAGAAGATAGAGGATGTGAGTCTGAGCATGGCTTTTGTATATTCCTTCTTGTGAATGCCTGTTGAGGTCTGTGAAAAGGAATTTGTGAGTTCAAATTCCCTGTGTGTGGCTCCAGTGAATTCTATACTCATGTGACCTGCCATTGGCCTCTATAAATTCATTACAAGTATTTGTAATTTAACATATTTCTTCTCACAAGCCTCTCTAGGGTCCAGTGTCTGCCGCCAATTAAACAAGTGCTTATATCCAGTGTTTCATTGAAGATGTCCTCTTCCCTTATACTGGTAGTTACTTTGTAGCCTTAAGAACTTAGCCCTATGAAAAGTATTAGCAATAAAGAGTGTCTGCTGTCTCCTCTTGAAGGTCTTGAAGAACACTGCTTCCAGCTCACTAAAGAGGAAGACTGTAAATGTTAGGTAGTTTATTATATAGTAATTGATAAAGAAAATAGATAAATAAAATATCATTTATTTTAGTTACATGAAATGCATTTAGATGTACATATTTTCCTCTACCCAAACTTCTCTTTTAAATTATTTTTAAATTTTAATTTGTTATGTATGACAACAGAATGCATTACAATTCTTATTACACATATAGAGCACAATTTTTTCATATCTTGGGTTGTATACAAAGTAGAGTCACATCATTTGTGTCTTCATACATTTACTTAGGGTAATGAAGACCATTGCATTCCACTGCATTTCCTACCCCTATGCTCCCTCTCTTACCCTCCCTACCCTTTTCCCCTTTGCCCTGTCTAGAGTTCATTTAATCCTCCCATACCTATCCTGTGTGCAGCATATTATGAATCAGCATCCTTAAATATAAGAAATCATTCAGCATTTGATTTTAGTGGATTGGCTAATTTCACGTTATACTCTCCAACTCCATCCATTTACCCGCAAATGCCATGATTTTATTCCCTATTAATGCTAAATAATATTCCATTTTGTTTATATACTACATTATATTTATCCATTCACCTACTGAAGGGCATTGAGGTTAGTTTCACAGCTTAGCTATTGTGAATTATGCTGCTATAAACATTGATGTGGCTATGTCCCTGTAGTATGTTCTTTTTAAGTCCTTTGGGTATAGACTGAGGACTGGGATAGTGAGGTCAAATGGTCAAATTCCATTCCCAGTTTTCCAAGGATTCTCCATAGTGCTTTCCATATTGGCTTCACCAATTTGCAGTCCCATCAGCAATGTATGAGTATGCCTTTTTCCCCACATCCTCGCCAACACTTATTGTTGTTTGTATTCTTAATAGCTGCCATTCTGACTAGAGTGAGATGAAATCTTAGAGTAGTTTTTCATTTCTCTAATTGCTAGAGATGTTGAACATTTTTTCATATATCTGTTGATTGATTGTATATCTTCTTTTGAGAAATGTCTGTTCAGTTTGTTGGCCCATTTATTGATTGGGTTATTTGTTTTTTGGGTTTTTTTTGGTGCTAAGATTGTTGAGTTCTTTATATATTCTAAAGATTAGTGCTCTATCTAAGGTGCGTATGGTAAGAATTTGTTCCCAATTAGTAGGCTCTCTATTCACCTCACTGATTGTTCCTTTTTCTGAGAAGAAGCTTTTTAGTTTGAATCAATCCCATTTATTGATTCTTGATATTAATTATTGTGCTATAGGATTATTATTAAGGAAGTTGGGGCCTAATCCCACATGATGGAGATTTGAGCCTACTTTTTCTTCTAATAGACACAATGTCTCTGGTTTAATTCCTATGTCCTTGATCCACTTTGAGTTGAGTTTTGTGCATGGAAAGTGATAGAAGTTTAATTTCATTTTGTTGCATATGGATTTCCAATTTTCCCACCACTATTTGTTGAAGAGACTATCTTTTCTCCAATGTACATTTTTGGCACCTTTGTCAAATATAAGATAACTGTAATTATGTGAGTTACTCTCTGTCCTCTATTCTGTACCATTGGTCTACAAGTATATTTTGGTGCCAATGCCATGCTACTTTTGTTACTATTGCTCTGTAGTATAGTTTAAGGTGTGGTATAGTGATGCTACCTGCTTCACCCTTCTTGCTAAGGATTGCTTTAATTATTCTAGGTCTCTAATTTTTCCAAATGAATTTCATGACTTCTTTTTCTATTTCTGTGAGGAATGTCATTGGGATTTTGACTGGAATTGCATTAAATCTGCATAGTGCTTTTGGTAGTATGGTCATTTTGACTATTAATTCTGCCTATCTAAGAACAACATAGATATTTTCATCTTCTAAGGTCTTGTTAATTTCTTGCTTTAGCATTCTTTAGTTTTCATTGTAGAGATCTTTCACCTCTTTCATTGATTCCCAACTGTTTTATTTATTTATTTTTGGGATGCTATTGTAAATGGGATAGTTTTTCTCATTTCCTCTCAGATGATTTGTCACTGATATACAGAAGTGCCTTTGATTTATGGGTGTTGACTTTGTATCCTGCTACTTTGTGGAATTCATTTACTAGTTCTAAAAGTTTTCTGGTGAAATTTTTTGGGTCTTCTAGGTATAACATCATATTGTTGGCAAATAGTGCTAAGTTGAGTTCTTCTTTACCCATCCACATCCCTTTAATTTCTTTTGTCTAATTGCTCTGGCTAGTGTTTCAAGAATTATGTTAAATAGAAGAGGTTAAAGAGGGCACCCCTGTCTTGTTCCAGTTTTTAGAGGAAATGTTTTTAATTTTTCACCATTTAGAATGATGTTGGCCTGGGGCTTAGCATAGATAGCTTTTATGATGTTGAGATATGTTCCTGTTATTACTAGTTTTTCTAATGTTTGGAACATAAAGGGGTGCTGATTTTGTCAAATGGTTTTTCTGTGTTTATTGAGTTGATCATATGGTTCTTATATTTAAGCCTATTGATGTGATGAATTACATTTATTGATTTCTGAATGTTGAACCAACCTTGCACCCCTGGAATGAACCCCCTTGATCGTGGTGTGCTATGTTTTTTGATGTTTTTGTATTCAATTTGCCAGAATTTTATAGAGAATTTTTGTACCTATGGTCATTAGAGATATTGGTCTATAGTTTTCTCTTTTTTTTTTTTTTTTTTTTTTGATGTGTCTTTGCCTGGCTTTGGAATCAGGGTGATATTGGCCTCACAGAATGAGTCTGGAAGTGCTCCCTCTTTTTCTATTTCTTGAAATAAATTGAAGAGTAATGGTATTAGTTCTTCTTTAAAGGTCTTGTAGAACTCGGCTGTATATCCATCCAGTCCTGGGTTTTTCTTGAATGGTAGGCTTCTGATGGCATCTTCTATTTCCTCACTTGAAACTGATCTGTTTAAATTGTGTATATCATCCTGATTCAATTTGGGCAAATCATATGACTCTAGAAATTTGTCAATGTCTTTGATATTTTCTATTTTATTGGAATACAAGTTTCCAAAATAATTTCTAATTATCTTCTGTATTTCTGTACTATCTGTTGTGATATTTCCTTTTTCATCACATATGATAGTAATTTGAGTTTTCTCTCTCCTTCTCTTCATTAGGACAGCTAAGGGTCTGTCAATATTATTTATTTTTTCAAAGAACCAACTTTTTGTTTTGTCAATTTTTTAAATTGTTTCTTTTGTTTCAATTTTATTGATTTCAGCTCTGATTTTAATTATTTCCTGTTTTCTACTGCTTTTGGTGTAGATTTGTTCTTCTTTTTCTAGGGCTTTGAGATATAATGTTAAGTCATTTATTTGTTGACTTTTTCTTCTTTTAAGGAATGAACTCCATGCCTTGAACTTTCCTCTCAGAATTGCCTTCATAATGTCCCAGAGATTTTGATATATTGTATCTGTGTTCTCATTCACCTCTAAAATTTTTCTACTCTCCTCCTTGATGTCTTCTGCAACTTCAGAAGAATATTATTTAGTTTCCAGGTGCTGGAATAGCTTTTATATTTCATTTTATCATTGATTTCTAATTTCATTCCATTATGATCTGACAGAATACAGGGTAGTATCTCTACTTCTTTATATTTGCTAAGAATTGATTTGTGGCATAATATATGGTTTATTTTAGAGAGGCATCTTTGTGCTGCTGAGAAGAAAGTGTATTTGCTCATTGAAGGATGAAATATTCTGTATATGTTAGTTAAGTCTATGTTATTAATTGTATTATTGAGTTCTAAAGTTTCTTTGTTAAGCTTTTGTTTGGAAGATCTACCCAGTGGTGAAAGAGGTGTATTAAAGTCACCCAAAATTATTGTGTTGTGGTCTATTTGACTCTTGAACTTGAGAAGAGTTTTTTTGATGAATGTAGATGCTCAATTGTTTGGGGCATATATATTTATAATGTTAAGTCTTGTTGGTGTATGGTTCCCTTGAGCAGTATATAGTGTCCTTCTTCATCCCTTTTGGTTAACTTTAGCTTGAAGTCTACTTTATTTGATATGAGGATGGAAACCCCTGCTTGCTTCTGCAGTTCATGTCAGTGGTATGATTTTTCCAAACCTTTCACCTTTAGTCTATGGATGTCTTTTCCTATGAGATGAGTCTCTTGGAGGTAGCATATTGTTGGTTGTTGTTTTTTGTTTGTTTGTTTTGTTTTGATCCAATATGCTAGCCATGTCTTTTGATTGGTGAGTTTAGGCCGTAAACATTCAGGGTTATTATTGAGACATGATTTGTATTCCCAGCAATATTTGTTTATTTTTGGTATTTAAGTGGCTTGGTTTATCCTCTGATTAGTTTTTCCTTTAGTATATGTAATACCTCCCTCTGCTGATTTTCATTATTGTTTTTAATTTCGTCTTTGTGTAATATTTTGCTGAGGATGTTCTTTAGTGCAGGCTTTCTGGTTGTAAATTCTTTTAACTTTTGTTTATCATGGAAGGTTTTCATTTCATCATCAAATCTAAAGCTTAATTTTGCTGAATATAAGATTCTTGGTTGGCATCCATTTTCATTCAGAGCTTGGTATGTGTTTTTCCATGATCTCCTGCCTTTGAGGGTCTGAGTTGAAAAATCTGCTGAGATATGAATTGGTCTCCCCCTATATGCGATCTGATTCCTCTCTCTTATGGCTTTTAAGATTCTATCCTTATTCTGTTTGATAGGCATTTTCATTATAATGTGCCTTGGTGTATATCTGTTGTAATTTTGTGCATTTGGTGTTTTGTAAGACTCTTGTATTTGGTTTTCCTATTCATTCTTCATGCGTAGGAAATTTTCTGATATTATCTCATTGAAGAGATTGTGCATTCCTTTGATTTGAATCTCTGTGCCTTTCTCTATCCAAATAACTCTTTGATTTGGTCTTTTGATGCTGTCACATAATTTGTGGATATTCTGTTCCTGGTTTCTTACTATCTTCACTGTGTGGTCAACTTTATTTTCCATATTATATAATTTGTCTTCATTATCTGATGTTCTTTCTTCTAAGTGACATAGTCTGTTGGCTATGCTTTCTACTGAGTTTTTTATTTGGTTTATTGTTTCCTTCATTTCAAGGATTTCTGACTTTTTTTTTCAGAGTCTCTATCTCTTTCTTGAAGTTATCTTTAGCTACCTGTATTTGCTCTCTTACCTCTTTGTTGGAGTTACCAATTTTGCCTGTATTTGCTCATTTAGGTCATTCTTTAATTCATAGATCATGTTAATTATGAACCTTCTGAACTCCTTTTCTGACATTTCATCAACTTCGGTCATGGGTGCTGTTATTGTAGTATCCTGGTTTGTTTGGGGGCACTTTCCTCCCTTGTTTTTTCATGTTATCTCTGTGTCTTCTTTCTTGCTGTGTGGATCTGATATAGTACAGTTTCTTCCATATATTCTTGTAGTACCTGTGTAGATTGTCTGTAACTCACCTTGATGTTGGGCTTCCAGACCCTGCTGGTGTCCCTCAATGTATGCTACTACAACTAAAGGTGGTGGTGGCAAAAGTGGAGGTAAATTAAAATAATAGTGGAGGTTCCCCAAGAGGGATGCAATGTCTTACAGAGATGGGACTGAAAGTATGAGCCTCACACTCTCTTTGGATGCCTGCTCTGAGATTCAGCTGCGTCTAGGCCCTATGTGTTGTCAAAAAGTTAGGGACTACTGCATGTGGAAGGCTATGACAATGTCTGAAGTGTCCCAAGATGGAAGTGGGTTAGGCTTGGGCTCCCAGGTGGGGGGAGGGTGGAGAACTCTGACCTACCTTGGGCCTGGGTCCTGTGTATGTCAATGTGAGAAGATCTGGGCTTGGCCTGAGCTCCCATGGTGGTCTGCTGGTTGGAAGAGGTGATCCTATGCCAGAGCCTGAGCTCCAGCAGGTGTCTGCCGGTGGCAGGATGGACTGGGGCCTACTGTTACTCTGGGTCCCGAGCAGGTCAGTCTGAGTGGATATGGGCTGGGCCTGAGCTCCCACAGTACTCTGCTGGTCAGAACCCTTTATCTAAACTTAACACTTAATATTTCATTTTTGTTTAGATCAAAATAATGCATTTTTATGATCAATTTTACTTTATGTGTACTTAGCATATTTTTGTTCAATGCCTTTTTTTCAAAATTTGGATCAGACCGTATTATTTGAAAAATGAATTTTTCACCTTTCCATCTAAGTTGATTATATTTCCATGCTATGAAATATTTCTCAGGATAATTTTAATCTCATAATATTTTAAATGTAATTTTAAATAAAAAACCTGTCTAAAATATTAAAATATTTAAACTTTTAGGTAAAGAGTTTCATTAACTTCAAATTTCCTTTCATTGATTGCCATTTCATTATATGTACATGCACATACACTTATGTGGTTCTGAATCACAAAATGTAAATATGCTGCCCTTAAAAATAGCACTCAGATTTGATTAGACAGTTGTCTAAGGAAGATATAGAAATGGTCATGAAATGCCTAAAAAGATACTCAGCAAATCTAATCACCAAGGAAATGTAAATCCAAACCTAAATGAGATACCACTTGACACCATTTAGAATGGCTATTATAAAAATAACAAAAGAAAGTAGAAAACAACAAATGTTGATAATGATGCAGAGAAATCAGAACTCTTGTGCATTACTAGGGAGGAGGTAAAATGGTACAACCTCTACTGAAAACAATATGACAGTTCTTCAAAATACTAAACATAGAAGTACCATATAAACCAGAAGTTCTACTTTGGAGAATATACCCCAATGAAATGAAAGCAATGTCTTAAATATGTTGGTATATGAATGTTCGATTCAGGTCACTCACAATAGCCAAAAGGTAGAAATAAACCAAGTGTCCATGGTCAGATGGACACTTTGTTTATTTCTACCTTTTGGCTACAGAATGCAGTCTATAAATGCAGTGGAGTATTATACAGCCTTTTAAAAGGAATAAAATTGTGATGTATCCTACAGAAGAATGAAGACGTTATACTCAGTGAAATAATCCAGATGTAAAATTAAAAGGTATCATGTAGTTTCACTTACATGATATGTGTAGTCAAATTCATATTCATCAGAGCACTGATTTCTGGGAGTGGGGGCATTTATTTAATGGGTAGAGAGTTTAAGCTTGGGAAGATGAAGAAAATGATGGCTGGTGGTGATGGTAGCACAATAATCTTGAATGCACTTAAGGACACTGAAGAACAAGTTTCAAAACTATTAAAATAATAAAGTTTATGTTTTTTATATGTAAACTTGAAAAATTTAAAAGATACTTCACTTGGGTATAATTATGAACAATTTTTTTTATTATTCACAAATCATCTCTGGAATGTCAAACAAAACTACTAGCCATTAAATAAAAATCTTGACCTACTCTATTCAACTGTACTAATGCTAGCTAAAATTTTCTTTTTCATAATTACCAATAGTTCTCTATCACCACAGAAAGGCTAGTGAGATTTTATTTTATTTTTATTTGCTTAAAAGATATTTTGATTAGAAATATAAGAGAAAGTGGCATACTAGCATATGAGAAAATAGTGAATGCTTCCTTAAATTTGACATTTAAAATAACAAGAGTAGAAAAATACATTAAATGGCCAGAAAGAAGCTTACAGTTCTGAGAACTTAAGAAAAGTTTTAGCAGAATTTGAACATAGGTCTATAATTATACAAACCATCATATGCCTTAATTGGCTAGGTTTCATATTAAAACTAATGTATGAATTGTGGGAGTATCATCTAAAGGCTATTAAATACTTTAAGCTATAAACAACATTACCTTAATTAATTTTATGTTATACTTGGGAGTATTTTTTTTTAATTTTAAATTTATGTATGACAGTGGAATTCATTACAATTCTTATTACACATCTAGAGCATGATTTTTCATATCTCTGGTTGTATACAAAGTAATATTCACGCCAATTTGTGTCTTCACACATGTAATTTGGACAATAAAGTCCATCACATTCCACCATCATTTCTAACCCCGTGCTCCCTCCCTTCGCCTCCCACCCCCTCTGCCCTATCTAGAGATTGTGTATTCCTCCCACGATCCCCCTAGTTACCCCACTATGAATGAGTATCATTGTTTTCTCCTTTTTGAAACTTCTAATTAAACAAACAAACAAAAAAAAACTTAGTTTAAGAAGACAGATGAAACCAGACACTGTAGTGATGACAGTAATACCAGAAACTCCAGACATTGAGGCAGGAGGATTGCGAATTTTAGGCCAACCTCAGTAACTTAGTGAGGTCCTGTTTCAAAATTTTAAAAATTAAGTAATTTAGACTTATTCCATTGGCTCAGTGGTAGAGCAACCCTGAGTTTCAATCCCTAGTATCAAAAAAGAAATGAAAGAAAGAGGAAAAAAAGAAAGTTTTTTTTTCCTTTTCTAAATATATTCTAGGTCTGATATCAAAGTCCCCTACTCCATCATCATTTTTCCAGTATTGAAGGGATAATTTATTTTATAATTATATGGTTATAGCATATAAATATACAATTACAAATTAAAAATGAAATATTCTATAATAATTGCTGAGATCTATAAAATGGAAAGCTTAGCAAATAAATTAATAATAATAATAATAGTTAATTACTAAATTATACAAGTCACAGAAGTCCCATAAACATGAAGTATCTTCCTTCTCTCTCTAAAATCTTGTTTGCAGTTTCTTATTCTGTGGGCATCTTGGTCCATTTAGCCTTCAGATTCATTTTCCAAGTGTATTCAAACAACAAAAATAGCAGTTCCATAAAAGCAAATTTTGCAGTTACAATAGCTGCAGATTATATTGGATGAACCTGTTCATTGATGAGGGAACATGTATACCTATAAATTATATGCATATATATGTACATATACATATATAACATTATTACTTTATTCTCTTATTTCATTGTGCCTCAAATAATATGTTTTTTTCCTTAGTAAATATCATATGGCTTAATGTCTTTGGGAAGAGAGAAACACTGAGTTTCTCCCAAATAACTGGGAAGTCTCATAAAGATGAAAGGAAACCAAAAAAAAAAAAAAGGTTGGAAATTTTTTCCTCCATCACATAACCAGCCTCACTGATGATGGAAGTCATTATCATTTACTTGCTGGCTCATTTACTGATGCAAGAAAGGCTCAGCAAATCTGTTCATCCTGCCTGCCTTTCAACCACAGTGAAGTAGTTTGCTCTATCCACTCAGCCATTTGTCTCTTGTCTCTGTTATCCTTTCTCTTTTGTTACTTATCATATCGAACCATTTGCTGTCAAATCTTTCTCTTTGCTTAACATTCTAGATTCTTGGACTGAATAAGTTAATGACTATTAACACCATGAAAAATGTGTCATCTTGTTGAATATAATATTCTTGCAAGGTGATGTCTATGTATCCTATGTCAAGTGTACTTATTTTTATACCAATCTTTTGATCCTTTAAATTAATATTAATAATAATGAGAATAAGAAAATTTTATTTTATGTGCTGGGGACATTTTTATTGATTTTAAGTATCTTAGTTAATTTAATTTGCACTGCAATGCTATGAAGTAGTTATGATTAATGTCTCCAGAGCATAGATGCAAAGAGAGTTTAAATAAATTACTCATGGCTACATGACTTGTAGGTGGAGAAACTGGCACTTAATTCAGTATTCTCCCTTCAGGTTGTAAATATGAACAACTCTGTTATACTGGTTCTTGGACAACTTGTTTCTTTATAAAACAAAGTGGTTCTAAAACTTAGCTTGTATATGTACATTACTCTTCATGTTGCCTAAAATATTTTCACTAAGGCATTGTGAACCACCTGTGCTGGCATTCCTCAGAAGAAAACTTTCAGAATTTCAGAATTTTGTAAGGTTCTACTTTTCTGTCTGCTCAGTTCATAGACTAAAGTTTATTGGGGCTGTTTCTCCAGTTTTCCAGCTTCTGCCTTTTTATTTAAATATTTACTCCCATCTCCCATTTTTATATTCTCAAATCCCACTGTTAAGCTATTTTATTCCTATAAAAATTATGGTAGTTCTGTTTCCCTGATTTAACTCAATTTGCATCTCTACTTTACAGATAATGTAACTTGCCTGAGCAGTTAAGGAACTTATTAATGGTCACCAGTCAGGAAGTGTTAGAGTGAGATTTAAGCCTAGTCATATTGACTCCAGAGTTCATACATGTTGTTATACAATAAGATTAATACCACTCTAGTCATAAAATAAAATGGGATCACCAGCTTCAGTTCATTCAAAGATTTAGATCTTTTTCTCTAGGCAACTAAATATTTCATGGTTAAATATTGTTTTAGCCCATTTTCTGATACTATCACAACATACCGAAGGTTGGGTAATTTATAAATAATAAGATTTTTTTTTGCTTATGGTTCAGGAAGTTTAAGATCATACAACCTAAGTCTGTTTAGCTTCTAGTTAGGCTTCATGCTGTGCTATAACATGGTGAAGTGGTAGGAGAAGCAGGTGCATTCAAGAGGAACACACATGCAACAGTTAGAGGGCAGACTGGCCTGTTTTATAGCAAAACATTCTCTTGCTAATTAATTCAGTCCTATAAAACCTAACCCACTCCTATAAGACATAATTAATTTTCAAGAGAACTAAACCATTTCAAGAAAGACGTTAACCCATTTATGTGGGTTCTGCCCATGACCTAATCTCCGCCTATGAAGCCCCACCTCTTTAAAGATTCCACTATCTCTCAATATTGAGGACCAGGCTTGCAGCACATGAATCTTTGGTAGATAAAAATGAGCACAGGAAAAGATGTAAAAAAGTATTTGTTTTAATCAAGAAGTAGGTAGAAGGTGAGTGCATATGACAGTATTAATCCTAGTGTTTGGATCATGACATTCTCATCTTTGGTTTATTTGTTGATTTATTTTTGTTTAGTTGAGTATTCATTTGTTTTATTAATTATTTATTTTACCCTTTTTGTATGCCCCCCCAAAATACTGGCACACATTTAATATGAGATATACCCAAGGAAGAGGGGACTCAAGATCTTTTCTGTAAAACAGAAATTGAAGTGAACTACATAGAGTACATCAGAACAGAAGTAGATGGATCCTAGCAATATACTATTAAAGAAAAAAATGGGACCTCCCTCATGGATCTCACACAAACAAATATAATCTGTGTCAAGTTAAAAATATCTGCTTAAGACAACTATCCTTTAAGGATGCCTACAGGTATGTAAAACTGCGTGAAAAGGAAATCAAGGAGATGATGGAGATGAATTGGTATGATGGTCAAGGTCAATAGGGAATGTTAAGAAGCCATGATTGGGAGACCCTAAGATCAGAAATGGGTTATTTTTGGCAGCAGGGTCACCCTATTACAATGGTAAAAATAATCAACCTTTGAAAATTCATGTTTTGCAAATATCCTTAAGAACTCTAAGTATTACTTAGAGTACTCAGAATTTTGAATAAAATAACATTTATTTAACATAATCATTTGTTTTTCCTTTTTCTCCTTCCCTATGCCAAGTACTTTTTGCATAAAGAAAATTCATCAAGGGATCCATACCAGAGCTCTATAAAGTCTCTGAATTGAAGAGTTTATATAGAAACCATAGAGAAGAGAGGAAAAGGGAACAGAACTGTGCTACTAGCAAACACAAGCTCTCTTGAAATATACACAGCTAGCTCTAAACATTTTTTTCTAAATAGGATAAGTGTTTGCTATTCCTTGATTACTTAGGCAGATTGTACAAGTGAGTTGTCCATCTCTGTGATGAAAACTGGACATAAACAATTTAAAAGGAGGAACGATTTATTTTGGCTCATAGTTTCAGAGGTCTCTGTCCAAGATCACTTTGGTTTTATTCTCTTTAGGCTTCTGGTGAGGCAGAACATTATGGTGGAGCAAAGCTGCTCACCTCATGTTTGGAATCAAAAAGGTGGGGGGAAGGGTGTGCACAAAATACACCATTCAAATGCACACCCCCAGTGACCTATCTCCTACAAGTAGGACCCGCCCTCTGAATTTCCCCCCACCTCCCAATAACTCTCTCATTATGAATCCATAAGTGAACCATCCCATTGATGAGATAAGAGCCCTCCTGATCTGATCACCTGTTAAAGTACCTACCTCTGATCACTGTTGCACTGGAGACCTAACCTTCAACACAGGAGCTTTTTGAGAGATATTTCAGATCCAAATCGTAACACAGATAAGTTGTATTCATATTCAATTATTTTAAATATTGGTAACCATTCCTAGTTATTATGGTATTAACTCTAAATAACCTTTAGCTATATGACATCCTATGAAATAAACTTCTATATCCTTGGACTTTTGGTGGGGATGGGTACTGATGATTGAACCCAGGGGCACTTTACCACTGAGCTAAATCCCCATTCGTTTTTATTGTATTTTTGATACAGGGCCTTACCAAGTTGCTGAGGTTGGCTTTGAACTTCTGCTCTTCTTGCCTCAGCTTCTAGAGTCCCTGGGATTATAGGTGTTTGACCAAGCCCAGCTATTTCCCTTGATCTCAAAAGAGTATAGAAAAAAATAAAAGGGGGAAATATTGAGATTTTTAGTCACAAAGGCAAGCCTAAGATTAGACTGTTTGATTTTATTTTAATGAGTGTTTTTACCTGTTATAATCACTAGCCCTTTTAAAGTGTGATGGTGACACAGTGATGATTTGCCTGTAGATAAACTTTTTAAACAAAAGTTAATAAATGTGCAGTATCTTTCCTTTGAATCATTCATCCTCAATACATTTCTGACCCATATTTTTATTTATTTTCTTCCAGACCTATATTCTGTTATAATTAGTGCTTTGTATAGCAATTAATAAATACACAAAATTGCAAAATTTTAAAGAGTTTTCATAGACTCATAATCAAGCTGGTAATAAATTCCATATCCACAGAACTTCTTCCATAATATTTGAAGAAAGCTGGAAGGAGGAGTACCAGGCACTTTTTTCCCTTTGCAGCAGCTTGAATTACATAGGTATGAAGGAAAGATATGTTGAGAATAAGGGGGAAATGAATCATGATGATCGTGTTATGCACTTTGCAAACCATACAGCCAAATTAAACTTCTTGTATACTTTATTTATTTATAAAATTAAGGAACAACTACTGTGTAAGATTCTGGAGTTTACATAGCATTTGTAAAACAAGCCATAATAGGAGATCGAGCTACAGGCAGGCGATCATAATATGAGTTGAAAGAGCAATGTGAAGCATTCCATTACCTGCCCAGCATACAGGTAATGGAACACTTACCTCTGTGGACAGGGAGAGGATTGTGGAAGCCTTTATTAGAAATCCATAGAGAGGCAATGTTTAAGTCTCACCTTAAATAGGAATTCACCAGACAGAGAATTAGGGAGAAAATATCATGCAAAAAGAGACACGTATGCAAAATACGGAATGCATACAAAAAAGAAAAGAAAGAAAAATCTATAATAAAGAGTTAATTGCAATCACATCATTTGTAGGTGAGACAAAGATACTCAAGAATGACCAAAAAATATTCCTAGGGATGTGAGCCACCTCTCTGATGTTTTCAGTTGTAGAGAGCTCCAAATTGGTATTTAGATTGGCATTGTGAAGCTTTCCAGTATTGAATGCTCTGACTTCCAGGACCTGTCCCATCATTACATTCATCTTAATTTACCTTGACCACAGACAGAAATGAAGGCCACTGAGATGATACATGAAAATAACATCTAAATCTACACTTGTCTGAATATTCTATAATTGATTCTATTTTCTATTGTTGCCTTCTTTCCAAAACTTCCATTGTGTGCTTTAATGTCTTTAGTCCCCCATCATCAAACTGCCTATGACCTCCACTTTTCTCTAAAGGTTCCCTCCAACTTCTGCTCCTCCCCATCTTTCTCCATGTTCTCTCAGGCAGGACACTTTTCTTCCGGGCTTTACTATGAGACCGTTTCCCTCCTGTTTCCCAAAGCTGCTTCCAAACAGTCTTTTACTTCTTTAAAATACTCTTTAGAATCATTTGCGTAACATGGTATCAGACATTACCTTTTTCTCCATTGTTGTTACTGTTATCTATCCATCTTTATAACCCATGGAGACATCAAATCCCCAGACTCTAGTCTTTTATTGGCTTCCACTTCTTAAATTGAATATTATTTTTTATCCTTTCCCAGCCTAGCCATCCTATGGTTTCAAATAAATGACACTCAAATCACCAGCTCCTTCTCCTTAGCTCACTGATGTTACTTTTTCTTCTTCAGCATTTTTCCAACTTCATCTAGAGGCAAATTTATATAAAAATCCATTTGTCTTCTTGGATCATTTGATACAGTCTGTAATCCATTATCTATTATTAAAAATATACCTTGGAACATTCTAACATACATGCATTTTTTTTTAAAAAATATATTTTTTTAGTTGTTGACAGACCTTTATTTTTATTTATTTATATGTGGTGCTGAGAATGGAACCCAGTGAGTCACACATGCCTGCGCTTACACTGAGCCCCAGCCCCAGCATTCTTTTGTCTTTCTTATTTATGGAAAAACTCCATCCCAGATTAAAATCAACTATGTACTGACCTGGATCTGTACATAAGCAAAACTTTAGGGGAGAAAAGTCATACCATGGTGAATAAATCAATTTTGAAGCAAAATATTAAATCAGACAAATTTCTGGGCCCAAGTATCAATTTGAACTGCAAAACTAAAAGATGGCATTGCTAGTAAGTTCACTTCCCTCTTCAACATGACTTTTTCCCACTTCCCTCTTGTCAAACAATAAATTCCTCTTCATCTTGGCTACTGATTTCTCTGCATAGTTCTTGGAGAAATCAGAAACAGCAGAGAAGAACTATTATCTAAAAATACCAATAAGGGCCGCCTAAGTGCACTTGGACCCACATACTTGTTGTCCTTTCTGTTATGGTGAAAGAAATGTTTATCTTAAATTAAGTCTCATCTCTATGCTCTTTGGTTGAATTTCTTTTTATCTCATATTTTCAAGGACCTTCTCCCTACAATTTCCTCTTTCCTTTCTGTGCCATTTGTTTTTCTCTTTTCCTGCCCTCCTTCACAATAAAGCACTTCAGATGAGTTCTCTATGTCTCTGTCTCTGTTGTCTTCTCTTTCCTCTTCAGTTGCCTTCAATAGTGCTTTTCTCCTCATACCACATAATTGAAATGGCTCTTATCAAAATCAATATTCTGAGTCATCACAAAAAAGTAGATTTCATTTTGAGCCTCATTTTACCTTTCAGCAGTATTCCATCCAAGTCAGTCACATCTCCTAATTGACACTATTTTCTTCTCTATATTTATGATACATTACACTGCTGCATAATTATCTATTTTTCTTTTTTTTCTCACTGATTTCTCTCCCTAAGACTTATATGCCAATTACTGCCCCCCCCCCAAAAAAAAAAAAAGATTGCTAAATGTAGTAGAGTCCAGGTTCTATTCTGGGCCATCTTTTCCATTTGCACTCTCTCCTTCACTGAGTAAATTCAGTATTGTGCCTTGAAAATATCATCTGTAAACTGAATTCTATTAGCATGACATGTAGAATATGACTTAAATGTATCAGATCAGTGTAGAGCTTTGACTCAAAGCTGTTGAAGGTTTCCATTTCTCTTGGAGGAAAAGCAATGTCCTCATACCGCCTGTGTTCTGGTGCTAATTATCTCTTCCATTGTGCTACCAGTTGATGTCAGAGTTCGGTTGCTGTTAGTAATACTGCAGTGAATATGGGAGGACAGACATCTATTTGACATACTTATTTCATGTTCTTTGGATATATACTCAGAAGTAGAATTACTGAACTATGTGGTTCATGTATTTTTCATTTGGGGAAAAAACTCCATACCATTTTCCATAATGGTAATACCAATTTAAATTCCTACCAGTAGTGTTAAAGTGTTCCTTTTGTCTATAACCTAACCAACCATGGTCCTCTCTTTTTTCATAATTTGAACAGGTCTGAGGTAATACCTCATTGTGCTTTTAATTTGCATTTTCCTGATGATTAGTGATACTGAGCACTTGTTCATATACCTATTGGACATTAATATTTCTTTCTTTAAGAAATGTCTATTTAGGTTCCTTTCCCGTCTTTTAAATTGGGTTATTTGTTTTCTTACTAATGACTTGGTAGTTCTTAATGTATTTTACATTTGATCCACTTATCATATATCTGATTTACAAATATTCTCCCTTTTTCTATAGGTTTTCTCTTCACTCTTTTGATTATTTTCTTTGCTTTGCATTTTATTTCATGCAATTCCATTTTTTAAATTTTTTAAATTGTCCGTGCTGTTAAGGTCCTATCTAAAAAATCATTGCCCAGAACAATATCAAGAATGATTTTTCTTTTGGTATGTTTCCAGTTTTAAGTGTTACACTCATATCTTTAATCCATTCAAAGGTGATTCCTGAACATGGGATTAATTAAGGGTTTAATCTCATTCTTTTATATGTGGAGATCTAGTTTTCCTAATACCATTTATTGAACAAATGGGTGTTTTTCCATTTTTTTGTTCTTTGTGCCTTAATGTGTGGATTTATTAGTGGCCTTCTGGTCTATTTGTCTGTTTTGTGCGAGTACCATGCTGTTTTGGTTACTATAGATTTGTTGTAGATTTTGAGATCAGGTGGCTATTAGGGAAAAGGGAAGTGATGTCTTTGTCCAATAGTCCTGGAGGAGCTGAATCCCATTAAACATAATGTGAGTGAGAGTTTATAAGTGGTTTCTGGCCAAATCAGCCTTTATAGCTGAGCTAAAAAATAAAGTGTCATTTCATTAGAGAACTCAAGCTGGAGATACTCAACTAAGCCTCACCTGGATTCTTGACCCATAGAAATGATAAAAATACACGATTGTGTTTTAGTGTTTAGAGGTATAAGTTATCATTATAAAACCCCCAAATGTAGGATCATTTTGGAATAAAGCATTTGGTTTGAGAAGCATAGTGAAAGCTTTAGGTGCTTAAAAATTACTGAAGGCCTGGGCATGTGTGGTACACTAACAGAATCATGCTTAGCATACCTGAGGCCTTGTGTTAATTCCCAGCATAACAAAAACCAAAATAAAGCCAAGTACCATAGAATTTGCATTTTGATGAAATTAATGATTAAAATTTACAGAAAAGTGAGTCAAATGTTATTGAAAATTAATTGTAAGGGACTATATGTTATATAGTAGCAGGAAGTTTATCAGCACTGGTTTTGGCAGTCATACAGAAAGTAGAGTACTTGCCTAATGAAGGGGGTGATAAAAGGATGTCAATGTAAACTGTTCAAGGTGTCCATGCTGAGTTCTTTTTGTTGCTTAATGTTAAAGGGTAATATCAGAAACTGCAAATTGAGATGAGGACTTTAAACAAACAAACAAAAATTCAGGATGGGACTGGATGGTTTGAAAATGCTCTTTCTATCCTGATAACTAAAAGAGAATGAAAGAGAGAAAGAAAGGAAAGAAGGAAGGAAGGAAGGAAGGAGAAAGGAAGGAAGAAAGGAAGGAAGGAAGGTGGAAAAGAAAGGAAAAGGAAGGGCTTCTGACTAAAGATCAAAGCCAAGAAAGAAAGAAAAGAAAGACAGGGAAAGTAAGGGTTTCTGATTAAAGAACAAAGCTGAGGCACTGCCAAAAATGTGGTCATATGGTAAAGCACAGTGTGAGCATAAAAATTTTGGATCTTGGAAAGTTAAAGATGTACCTCAAAATACTATTCAGTCACAAAGCTCTTTAAATATCATGTCTGCCCCACTAAGGCTCTCCACCAAAAATAGAGTCTCTAGAAAGATTAACGCCACCCCCACTCTGCCTCTGTAATCTTGACCAAAGCCCAAGGTAGAGAAGGATTCACCTGGAAGATATCTGTGGGTGTGACACTTGTCCAATGAAGTAAACTAACAAGATTACTTTGTGTAAAGTCCTCATCTCAATTTCTTTTTCTGCTATTACCCTTTACCAAGTTTTCTGATAAGCATATCAGCAGAATCCTTATGGCTTAGACTGAAAGAGATACAGATAGAACAAAATGAAAAGAGGCTTTTGGATCTGAAAGTCTACTGGAAGCAAGCAGGCATGAAATAACTGCATGGAAATGCAGCTGTTCATGAAAAATGATAGATAAATGGATAACTCAGAGAAGAGGAACCAGGCACAAAGAAACCTTGCTTTCATAGAAGATTATTTACATGTTTTGAGATTTAAGCATAGAACTTCAACATCTGCATACATGAGCTTCAGATTTTCTATGGGTTACAATTTCTTTATGCCACTGATTTTCCTGTTTTGCCCAGGGGCATCTGTAGTGGTTATCCTATGCCTGACTACCATTGAAGGTGGATTTTGTATGAAACAAATCCTAAAAACTATTAAAGCAAATTGAGCCCAACAGTGAAAACAAAGCAAAATAAAGAGGAAAAAAAAAAGCTTCAGCAAACTGGGAAGCTTTCTAAATCTGAGAAGAGGCACTTAGAAAAAATTATACACCTACTATCACACTTAACAATGAAAGATTTCTTTCTCGGATTATAAAAAAAATAGTAAAGACCTTAACTCTTCCCATTTCTCTTGAAAAGTCTATTGAAGTTCTTAAATGTGTCAATAATGCAATTCATAACAAAGGCATATATACTGGAAAGGAAAACTGTTTTATTTGCTCTAGAGAAGTTCCTCTTAATATTTTAAAGAATCTTCAAAAAGCCAAACTAATAAATGAGAATTTGCAGCTTTCAGAATTCAAAGTTAATATATACAATCCAATGGTATGACTACATAATATCAAGAAAAAAAATTGGATATTGAAATTTTGAAGTGCTGTTTAAAATAGCTACAAAAAATATGATATGCATAGGGAGAGATTGAAAAAAAAATGTGTATTGGATCAGAACATAGAAACCTACAATCCATTGCTAAGAGTAACAAGCACACATAATAAGTGAAGAGATTATCCATTTTCATGGATTAGAAAAATAAAGTTAATATATAGATTTAATGCAAAACCAATAAATAGCCTGGATCATTGTTTTAGGAATTTGACAACTTTATTTAAATTTTTGGTAAGAATTCAATCTCCTAGATTTTTTTAAAGATAAAAAATGTGAAAGACCCTATGACCTCAATTCAAGACTACTTCTAAATGTGAATAATCAAATAATAAGATATTGGCATATTAGTACATATTCAGTAGAATATAATTATACTGCCACATAAAAATGACCAATTAACTTTTAAAATATGACCAAAAACAAGTTGGGCAAAGATAATTTTATCAACAAATTATGTTAGAACATATCTGTGTTGGCTTATAAAGTAAACAAACAAAACCCAGCTTCACCCTTATCTCATTTCAGAAATTATTATAAGGGGCTTAGAATTTTAAATATAAATATAAAAGTATAACCTGTAAAGCTTTTTGCTTAAAAATAAGATAAAAAGTACAAAACCCATAAACCAGATATGATAGTACTTACCTAAAATCCCAGAGACTCAGGAGACTGAGGCAAGAGGATCGCAAGTTCAAGGCTAGACTGGGTAAGTTGGTGAGATACTGTCTCCATGGAAAGAATAAAAAGGGCTAAGGGTGTAGCTCAGTGGTAAATTGCCCCTGGGTTTGATTTCTAGAACAGAATTTTTTTAAAAAAATATAAAGCATAAAAGAAAAGAATGAGTTAGGTTTTAGAGAAAGGAAAACCATCTGCTTTCTAAAACATAGAAATAAAAGCTACAAACAGGGAATAAAAGAACTATTTGACAAGAGGATTCAATAAAGAACTATTTCTAAACATATACAAAGAACTCATTCACTCAATAATAATAAAAAGACAAAGACCTCAAAAACAAATGGACTAAAATTTGAACAAAGGATCCACAAACAAGATAAAAATATAGCCACAGGAAAAGAAACTCAACCACATTAATCATTAGGGAAATGAAAATTAAAAGAAAAATTTAAAACAACATTATTATAAAGACCTGTTCAGGAGCATTTAGAAGAGCTTTATTGAGAGTAACTACAAACTGGAAATAACCCAATTGTCTATTAACAGATGAACAACTAACAACTTTCTAATATATTTGTATGGAGATGGTGGGAAAGAGGGATATTCTGGTGACCCCTCTGCTTCCAACCAGGGTAACCCAACTTTTCATTTAGCATGCTGACTTTATCAAGAGACTTGTTTTTGAAAGAGATGTCCTGTTAAACAATTGAGTACCACTACTATAAATTATATAACTGCATTCATAGGGATTATATTGTTATTTTACTATGAGTTCTTTTTAGTGCATTATTGTTATACATAATAGTATGAGTTCATTTTGACATATTAATAAATGTATATAACAGTTTTCTCTATTTCAATCCCTCATAAAATGCCCCATTTCCCCCTCCCCCATCTCCTTCCTCCACTCTAGTGGTTTTCATTCTATTTGTTCATTTTTTAATTGATGCATTTTGTCATATATAATATCACAATGCATTGTGGCATATTCTTACATGCACTTAGTATAATTTTGAACCAAAATAACTTCTAGATTACTTTCTAATCTAAGATGCTGTACAACTTTCCCACATTTTTCTCATAAGCACACATGCAACACAGTCATCATAGAATAAAACTATCGACCTGAAAGAACTCCGAAAGAGTGTAATAATCCTAAATATGCCTGCCCTCAAGTATATATAGCACTTTCAGGTAAAGACAGTTTCTACTTTTTGCAGTGTTGGATTTCATCCACACAAAAGATATGTATTCTTACATCTAGTCCTCCATTATAGCTTTTGGAGACCTTATTCAATCATTCAATAGCTTATTGATGCACACTTCAGTAATCTAAAAGCAAAAGTGAAGAACTTTAGGCTATTTTTTCAAAGAGTTGTTCCATGTAAACAGAACAATTTTAAATCCACAAGGGAAATTATTAGAAAGGAAAAAAAAGGTACCAGATTAATTCACCCTAGAACCCTGAACACTTTAATTTTATAAGGCACTAATTTGAGTCTTTGTAGACTCTTAGAAGACAAACACAATTTTTTAAAGTTTCATTATCTTGAGCATATTGATTTTTTCATAGGTTAAGTGCAGGTCTTCCTACACACCTTTTTAAAGCTTTGGAGAATAATATTGTGATTGAGAATAATATTGAGTCTATGGTTGTATTTTTTTATGATTCAAAGGTTTATAAATCTAGGTACCTGAGAAGGACAATACCATTTCTTCAAACCATGAAAAGCTTGTTTCTGGGTAAAAAATGTTATCTTCTTTGCATTAATTCACTTTATGGTTGTGATGGTGAACCTGGTTGGTCAACTTAATTCGATTTAGTGGTGCCTAGCTAATGCCAATGATGAGGAGCCTTCTACGGGTATCTGTGAGGATGTTTACAGATATGACTGGCAGTTGGGACAGCAGACTAGGGAAGAGACTTCCTTCTTGGGCTGTACTGTTCAATAGGCTGGGGGCCAGGATGGAACAAAAAGTCAAAGAGGAGAAAGCCTTAGCCAAAGTGTGTTTGCTTCTGGAGTCCTGTGCTGTTGTCACTGTGGAGATTGGGCTCCATCTCCTACATTTTTCCAAAGTGCACTCTCACCAGTGATTCTCCAGTGAGCTGCCAGGTCTTCAGCCTCTGATTGGCATTGCATCTTTGGTCCCTTTTGTTCTGAGGCTGCAGCTTATTGAACTGAGCAGCTAGTTACTGGTTCCTCTAGCCCATCAACCTGTATTTAGCGACTGTGGGACACTCCAGCTTCTCATCCTGTAAGTCAATCAAATAACTTCCCTTTTATAATCATTCAAATAATCATCTATATGTGCATCTGGTTGGCTCTATTCCTCTACAGACCCGTGACCAATACAATGTATTGTTTCTGAGACTTCATAATGGCAACACAAATTAGAAGTTTTTGCTCTAAGTCAAGTGTCAATATAATGTTACATTCACTTTTGGGGGGATTTGAAGATTTTTAAGTGCTCAACATTGCATACTTACTCAAGCCTAGAGTATTGCAATAGCTTTAAAGTCATTTTTCAAGCAGGTAACATTTTCAAACCCTAAATTTAGATTAAAATGATTTATTTGACAAGCTCACTATATTAGCAACAATTTTCCAGATATTATAGGTCAGTAAGAACAGATAAAAGCAGATAATTTTAAAAGCAGATAATTTAGCATGGTGAATCTGACTTTTTCTTAACATTGACAAGATGTTATGGTCATCTGGTCCTAGTGTGTGCATGTCAAATAATCACAATAGAAGGCAAACATATGTAGCTCAGAAAAAATACTTGCCAATATTTGTAAGGACTTTTTCATTGCTTCTGGATCAAGTTCATTTATTTGGCTGGCTTCTTTGGGCTAATTTTAGTTAACTTCTAATTAAAGGTAACTATTAAAATGCAAGCAAGTACATATTCAATATCATATCTCTAGCAAGAAGACTGCCCTCTCTGCTATCAAGATGTGATTTAATAAGATAGGCAACTACAAGATGAAGTACTAAAATTTCTTGGCTTTTTGTATTCTGAGAGTAAAAACTCTAATTTTTAAGCTAATTCTTTTATGAGGATTAGTTAAAATAATAGTTAATAACAATAATTAGTTAAATATATATAACTTACATGGAGAATAATGTTGAATAATATTTCTGACAATTAAGCATTTGTTCTTTTTGTATTTCTTTACTGGGACACAGTTACTGTTTTTTTGACTATTACAATAAATGTTATTCTGACACAATTCTGTTGGCCTGATTTGGTTTTGACTCCTTTGGATTGTTAGACAATAAATTGGATATCTCCAGTGTGGCTGGTTTATTTTCTGTTGAAAGAAAACAAATGAAACCAAGCACTTTACCCATTGGCCCTGAAGAACATATTCTGAAATTTGACTAATACATTTACAGTTCAAGAGGTGGGCAAATAGAGAAGGAAACTGATAGTTTGCTTCAACCAAGTCAAGCTTTCAGTTTATTTTATTACCTACCCAAGTACATTACTTGCATGTTTGTACATTTTACTTACAGATCTTTTTTAATTATTCAAAATAATCTCAGCAGATCCTGTGTCTGGAGCCCAGTGATAGACTTTGGTGTGGGATCAAATGCTCTAATAAATGAGTCTTTCTCTGAAGGATATTATGTTTTGTGATGACAAAAGGCATGTTAATAATATGGAATTGTCTAGTTTTGATTCCTTGTGTCAATACTATTACCCAAACTCCTCAATGTCATTATTCTCTTCACGATTTTTGTTTTCTCCTTGTTTCTTTGAAATGAAGCAATTTTAAGTCTTGGATGTTCATTTACAAGTCAGTCTTCTCTGGATGCATGTGTTAAGGTCCTTTAAAGCAAGCAAAGTTTGCCAGTCTCTGGTGGAGAAAGAAGGCAATATAAATTAGCCAGTGAATGAATCATCCAAAACTCTAATTTCTTCTGATTTTCCCCCATAAATCATTTCATGGTTCCTTAGGACCTCCACAAGAGGAGAGGGTCACTTGCAAAGAAGAAGGAAAAAACAAAAACAGAAACAAAATCACTTTACTTTCATAGCAACTTAAGGAATAATAAATATTAAAACAGGTAAAGTAGTTGAAACTAGGAAACAAAATAAATAGTCACTATTCTGACTGTTTTAGGCCTTGATCACATCACTTCACACACACTCACACACAAATCCATTATATTACTTAATAAGAATAATTAATGTTGTTGCCTCTCTGTGCTGCTCTCTGATTTCCAAACTACAAAACACTGTCTAAAGAATGTTATTTTGGTGGTATGAATGCCTATGATGGCAATTTTAACTAATCTAATTAATAAAAAATTTCAGAGAATTGAATTGTGATCTAGGCATCAGGGGAAAAAAAACAACTGAATTGAATTCAAAGATCTGATCAACTAAGTTTCTCTCCAAATGAGGCTCCAGTGAATCACTGGTTCCTGTGAATCTCCCTTTCACTTATTAACCTCACCTTTAGAGATGTGATGGAGCTGGCTTGCCTTTCGCAGCAAAAGCCCCATTATCCTTAAAACTAAAAGCAAAGAAAGCTACCACCTTGCACTTATTACAGATGCCATTACTATTATGAGAGGCTGGGTGGCTGTTACAGTGTTTTCCATCAGAGCTTATTTCTCTCTGTTCCCATCAAATATGACTTTATTAACCCCACTATAGAATAGTTCATAGAAAATAAAACCATTAGGTACCTTTTACAATCTTTTCTGGAGGTTATTTTTAAATTGCAACTGGATTATGTGAAATGACTCATCCAGTGTCAAACAAAAAAATAATAATAATATTTTTTTAAAAATCTACCAAAGGGTTTTATTTTAGTGACTATAAGGAAAAAATAATTTATATATGCTTATATTTTTTTCTTAATTTGAACAAAAGGTGGCTAATGCAGCTCCTAGTTTATGATAGACACAATACTTACTAACATCATAAGCTTTTAGGTAAAGTGGGACACAGAAATAGTCCGGGTTGGGGGGTGGAAGAGAGGAAGAAGTTCAGAAAAAAATGTGACAACCTGATACCTTGTTCTTACAAAAATAAAAGCTGACCTAAGTATTGGGATAACCTATGGGTTACATGCCTGACAATGCTTTTGACCTGTGTTTCCCCAAGCTTAAACAAGCAAACCAAAAGAGCATGATTATGCAGAGATGATCTCTGTTCTCTAGGGAAATCAGCCTAAAAAGGAGGTCCATGTGGTTTATCATTTTCTCCTCTTTCTGAGGAGAACATGATACCAGTACATTTTCATGGAGACCAATCCAATGACAATGACCATAGTTGACACCAAGAAATGTTTTTGTTTACAAAGAGGTTGGTTTCCAACAGCAGAAGTATGAAGGAAAGTATAGATTGCTTAAATATTTTCTTACTGTAGCTGAAGGTTTTCTTTAGCTCTGGTAGAATGTTTTTTAACTTATATTTTTCTAGAAAATGTCAACCTAAGTAACAGAGAGAGACTCTCTAAGGAATACGGAGTTTAATCAGGAGTTGTGGAGGGTTATAATCTGAGACATCTATGCAATGGGATGATAGACATACTCAAGGAGAAGGTAAGAGAAAGCTTTTAAAAGTAAAAAGAGAGAAAAACTGGTGATTTGTTTTGAACAAAGAGAACATTCATTACAGGGCTCATCAGTTGACATTCTTTCATAAGTGGAGATAGCAGTTCAGGCAGGGGCTCTTGTGCATATGGCTAGCTGTCCTTGTGACTCATATAGTAAGCTACAGTTTGCAAAATCCTTGACAAAAGTTCTTGTTAAAGAAATATGTACATATAAAAACCCTTTTAAAGAGTCTATAAGCATTCTCATTGTAGGCATGTGTACATGAGGACTCTCTCTTCTTAACCTCCTGATTATTTTATCTTTGGGTTTGACATAGTGACTCCATCTTGGTATTGATAAGTTTCATAGAAAACAAAATGTTTGAATGATATGATTTGTTCATATTAATACTTTGCATTTCTAAATATCTTTTTAACTTTATAAGGACATTAAAGGAATAACAGGTTAACTTAACTAATCTCAGCCTACATTATTCAATTATTAGCCACAATCCTATACTAACAGTTGCAATTTTCATATTTAAAAATAATTCATATTTAATGAATGTCTACTATGTGCTTAGCACAGTTCTTTAAAATATGAAGTATCTTAGAAATTCCTAACCAGATACTTTTCTTTAAAAAAATTAAATAAAAATCTTTTATTCCAAGAGGTTTCCCTACAATTATCATTAAAAAGCCCTCCTATTTCCAAAGTACTCCTATTTCTTTTAATGAATATAAAAATTATAGGGACAGAGAGATGGAAACTCGATTGCAATCAGTTCATGAACTATATCACACATCAGGCTACAATATTTGCTTTCAAAAACCGATGTGAACCATCCCTTTCACAATAACCTCAAAAAAAAAATCTTGGAAATAATCTAACAAATGAAGTGAAAGAATTCTTTAATGAAAATTACTGAACACTCAAGAAAGAAATTGAAGAAGATCTCAGAAGATGGAAAGACCTCCCGTGTTTTTAGATAGGCAGAATTAACATCATCAAAATGGCCCTACTGCCAGGTGTGGTGGAGCATGCCTGTAATCCCTGCAGCTCTGGAGGCTAAGGTAGGAGGATTGTAAGTTCAAAGTCAGCTTCAGCAAAAGTGAGGTGCTAAGCAACTCCTTAAGACCTTGTCTCTAAATAAAATACAAAATAGGGCTGGGGATGTGGCTCAGTGGCCAAGTTCAATCCCCTATACCCACCCCCTGAAAAAAAATAATGGCCATACTATGAAAAGTAATATAAACATTCAATGCAATCCCCATCAAAATACCAATGGCATTCTTCAGACAACTAGAAAATCAATCTTTAGGTTCATTTGGAATGATAAGGGACCTAGAATAACCAAAGCAGTTCTGAACAAAAAAGCAATGCAGGAGGCATCATAAAATACCCAATGTTAAATTATACTACAGAGCTATAGTATAACAAAATATCATGGTATTGGCATCAAAATAGACGTGGAGACCAATGGAATGTGGTGAAAGACACCAAGACAAACCAAAATACTTATAGCCATTTGATTTTTGATAAAGGTGCCAAAAATATATGTTGGAGAAAAGACAATCTTTAACAATTGGCACTGGGAAAACTGGATATCCATATGTAGAGAATGAAATGAGATTCTTATCTATAACTTGAAAAAAAAGTCAAATCAAAGACTTGGGAATTAGACCAAAAAGCATGCAACTGTTAGAAGAAAACATAAGATCAACACTTCATAATATAGGTACAGGCAATCACTTCCTCAGCAAAATCCCTAAAGCTCAAGACATAAAACCAAGAATCAATAAGTGGGATGCCATCAAACTAAAAAGCTTCTTCACATCAAAGGCAATGATTAAGAGAGTGAAGAGAGACTCTACAGAATGGGAAAAAAATTTGCCTGCTACACTTCTGACAAGGTATTAATATATTAATATATAAAGAACTAAAAAAATTGATGCACAAAAAAAAAAGAAGTAACTCAATTAAGAAATGGGGAAAAGAACTAATAGAAACTTTTGAAAGAGGAAATACAAATGGCCAACAAATATGTGAAGAAATGTTCAACATCTGTAACAATCAGGGAAATTCAAACAGAACTATGCTAAGATTTCATCTCAACCCAATCAGAATGGCGATTATCAAGAACACAACAATAATAAATACTGGACAGTAAGTGGGGGAAAAGGTAACTCATACATTGTTGGTGGGACTGACTATAAATTAGTACAACCACTAAGAAAAGCAGTGTGCAAATTCCTCAAAAAACCTGAGATGGAACAACCATATGGCCCAGCTATCCCACTCCTCAGTATTTAATCAAAAGTACTAAAAGCAGCCTACTATAGTGACACAGCCCCTTCAGTGTTTATAGAAACACATTCACAATAGCCAAAATATGATTCAACCCAGATGCCCATGAATAGATTAATGGATCAAGAAATTGTGGCATATATACACCATGGGGTTTTTCTCAGCCATAAAAAATAATGGAAAAATGGCATTTGATGAAATGGATGGAAGTGGAGAAAATCATGCCAAGTGAAATAAGCTAGACTCAAGAAAATTAAGAGCCAAATATTTTCTCTCCTAGGTGGAAGCTAAAGCAAAATAAGGGAAAGACAGAGGCAGAAAAGAACACTGGATATTATAAACATATAAAATAGCTTAGTGGAGTAAAGGAAGAAGAGCAAGAAGGAGGGATAAAGAAAGGGCAGGGGTAGAAATTTGGAATGAAATAAACAATAGCTTTTACACACATATATGAACACACCAAAAATAATTTTTCCTGGAGATATATATATATATATATATATATATATATATATATATATATTTCTCCATATAATAAAAACAATCAAATATGAAAGAGTGAAAGGAAGATCAATAGAAGAGAGGAGAGAGAACAGGGAGTAGAAGAAGGAGGAAGGAAGGGAAAAGGAGGGGCAGGGGACTGAAATCAAATTCCTTGTGTCTACTGGCAAAATAAGCCAAAATACTATGTATAATTATCAAGAACAAAACAGTATGAGCTCTGTATTAACATCCCCATCGAACAGAAAAGAATCTGGGATACAGAGTGGAATAATTGATCTAAGCCATAGGGCAGAAAGATTCCAGCTCAATGTTCTTCACAGAGATGTTGTTTATTTATAACAACCATTGTAAATATATGTAATATTCATTATTAGAATCTTGTTAGACTATAGTATTTAATTGGAATGTGATATAGCGAATTTTTAAAAAATGGTATACTGGACTCATAAAACTGAGTTTGAATTCAGATTATACCTCATACTATGCCTATGTTATTTGGCAATTCATATAATATTTACATGTCAGTTACCTCATTTATAAAAAGCATTAGTGATATTATATATTCCAGAGAATTAACATTAGAATTAAATAATTTGTTGTATTGGGCATTAGAATAATTATCAATATGATGAATATATGCAAGCTTCTTTATCTCTTTAATTGAAATGTAAATATATTAGTGGTTAGGAATGGGACAAGTCATTTCCTCCAGAGCAGGGGTTTCCAAACAACAAATTATATATATGCATATGTTTTAAAATATGTATCCTCTACATATTTCTAATGCATATATTTTTAACATGTATATTCTTAATTTCAAAATCATTTACTTTAAATATATAAAAAAGTTGTTTTTTTCTTGTGCAGAGAGAATCAGAAAATATTTCAAGCAATTTATAATGTTGGCAATTATGTGGTAACTCTTGAGAGAATTATCTATTACAGAACTTCTATTCACACAGGTCCCAAGAATTACTCGTAAGTCATTTTAAAAATCCTAAAATTCCTTTTCAGACTATAACTGAATCCAGCCTTTGCTTGAACATCTTCCATTCAGTGACTTCTTGGGCAAATAAGACACTTAGTCTTTCAGTCAGAAGATACTCAGTGCCTTCTGACAGACTCTTATTCTCCCTCTCAACATAGATTGTATGGTAAAATATTTTATGTGGGAGGATAAAAAACATATAAATAGTTATCCGTCCCTGATCATTTATGGCCATGAAAGTTGTTTATTGTTATTGCCAGTCTTTAAATCTGAGCTTATTTACTCATAAACTCATATTTGTTGCTAGTTTTATCGAGCTATGAATCATAGTGCTGTATGCAAACTTCTAGGGCAACTGTGGCCTCACTTCAGAATTACACCCTACAGTAAGACAGATTTGGGGGAAAGAAATTCTAAACTCACGCTGTCTATATTTTTAGATAATAAATCAACCAAGAATTGTTGTCATTGCTAATTTTCTATGGAAGCTTTAAGTAATTTCTCAAGTTAAAAATTACATAATGCTCTAATTTGTATCATTTTAAAAGGATCAAGTGTAATAAACTGGTGACCTTTCATTTCTTAGTTATGTTTATTTTATTTTTAAAAATAAGTATATTTGTTTGCTAAGACTGCCATAATAAATACCACAAATTAGGTACTTTAAACAACAGAAAGGTATTGCCTCACAGTTTTGGAGGCTGGCCATCCAAGACCAAGGTGTCAACAGGATTGATTCCTTCATACTGTGAAGAAGAATCAGTTCCAGGCCTCTCTACTTAGCTTATAGGTAGCCATTTTCTCCCAGGGTCTGCATATAGTCTTCGTTTTGTACATGTCTGTGTCCAAATTTCATCTTCTCATAAGGACATTAGTCATGGTGGATTAGGCCTACTTTAATGGCTTCATTATAGCTTAATTACTTCTAAGAAAACCTTATATCCAAATTTAGTCACATTCTTCAACACTCAGAATATTGGCTTACAAATTTGGAAGGAGATTACATGGTATAAGTCTTCTTATGTACCTATAAGATGCACCAGTGATCATATTAAGCAGCATCTAGGAAAGAAATTGTTATAAAATCACCTAACAAGTACCCCAAATATGAAAAGTTATTGCTATATCTGACATTTTCCTTTCAGAAGTAATTTCTCTTCATAATTTTTATTGCACCTGTATTGAAGAATAATTTACATACCATAAAATTTGCCCCTCAGAAGTATAGAATTAGGTGTTTTGTTTTTACTATATTCAGAATTGTTGAATTAATTCCACTATTTAATTTTAATGTTTTCATCTTTTCTCCAGAGAAACTTCACATGCATTCATGATCATTCATTTCCTCTCCCCTTAGACTCTGAAAAATATTGACCTATTTTATATCTCCACAGATTTGCCAATTCTTCACATTTCTTTTAAATGGAATCCTATAATATTTGGTCTCTTGTGACTGGCTTCTTTTACTTAGCATTTGTTTTCAAGGTCAATCTTACTAACATATGTATTGGTACTCCCTCCATTGATTTTTTTACTGCAAAATCACGTGCTATTTTATGGCTATACCACATATAATATAACCACATATTGTTCTCTTTCATCAGTTGGTGGACATTTGGATTATTTTCACTTTTGAACTACTATGAACATTCACGTACAAATTGTTTTATGGACATATGTTCTCATTTCTTATGGTTTGGCCTATCGGAGGAGCAGAATTTGTGGTCCATAATGTTACTTTATGCTTAACATTTTGAAGAACTATCACCATGTTATATTGTTACCCTACCTTCAGGAAATCATCAACTTCTAGTAATAACAAAGAAAATCAACAAGTTTATTTCTTTGCTCTTTTCCAATTACCCCATCTCAAACAATGCCATTTGATTGGGCAAAACAGGAATTAATGTTTGTATTCTGTTAGATCATCAATGGAGAGTGGGGTCCAGTCTACCTAATTTTAATGAATGAGTTATACATTCTTTGGCTGTCTTATTAGGGGACTTAATGAAGTACAAACAATGTCTTAAAGAAAATTTAAAAAAATTCTTTCACAGTGGGACAACATGCTAGGGTAACTGTGGATATATATATATATA
>NW_026000048.1:9150189-9220716 GCF_001458135.2 Marmota marmota marmota | reverse complement strand
CCCCCCCCCCCATCTCTCTTTCCTTTCTCCCGAGACTTCGTTGTTCGCTTCTTAGTTCAAACCCTATTCTTTGTTTCATCCTTATCAGATCTTGCTCTCAATCTCCCAAAATATTTGTTGACTTTCAGAAATTAACCTTAGGTATTAAATTTCCAAGCGATATCTGCATTTTAATAGAGAATTCTTTGGAGAGTGAAAATAATTCACCCTACAAGGAATGAATTCTAATGTGCCATTTCAGGCATGATACCAAGGGTGGAGAAACTGCTTTTGCATCAAGAAGCTCCTTTATGCCTTAAGAACTGAGCTACCTTGGGCAATGTCCAGGCCAGCCCTGATGTGAGGTCAGACCTCTGATTTCATCTGATGTCCACCAGAGATCAGGGGTGCTGGAGACTCTGTCAGCCCCTCAGTCATACAAAACACAATAAAAATTAATAAGTTATGGGGGAAAATCTCAAAGGCTATGAACTATACCATCATAGAATGGATGGGGACTGTGATGGAAGAAATGCCACATCCCATTATATAATCCTATATGGAAATCATCTTCATTATTCTTCTAATGTATGAGAATATGGAATGAAAATACAAGGCTTAGTTCTTGATGTGTTTGCCTCTTTGCCTAGTGGTTTACTAATTCCTTGGTAATCCAGTCTCCATCCAGAAGAGTAAAATTAAGAGTGTCTTCATCTTCAATCTACGTACAACGATTGCTGTAATTTTCATATTTTTTTTCTTCCTGCACATCTTTTACTGTTGAAATGGTCGCAATTTTATTGAACCAAGATATGTTGAGAACTCACACTACAAAAAAGGAAGCAGTCTTCACTTAGAAAAGTTACTAGCCAGAGAATTAAAAGTATGTCACACCTTTTACCCAAGAATGTTAAGAAAACTACCAAAGCAAAATAACAATGCAGAGAATCTTATTATATACCTGCCAGTGTTAGTGGTGGGAGTTGTGATTGGGTTTGTGTTCCAAGGAATTGAAGAAAGAACACAACAAACATAAGGAAAGCAAGCAAGCTGGAATTTTATTTAAAAGGGAAAGTGATAGAAAAACTCAGAACTCCCATGCAGTGCACCTAGGGAGGGGGCTAAGGGTGCTATTTGAGTCTCACAATGTTCCTTCTTTTAAAGGCAGATTAGGAGAATTTGATAAACTCCTCTTGATTGGTTTTTGGTATTTCAATTGTCCTGCTGAGGGCACAGGATGGATCATGGACTATGCAGTCACTTTCTAGGAGATGGGAATTTACTCCCTTTCTGAGAATTAGAAACTGTTCATGTGTCAGGCATGTTAAAATAGCTGTTCTCCTGCTTAGTCTCTTTTTCCCCTTTACTGTTCCTTCCCTATGCTGAACTGCCAAGCATTTTCTATCTCTCCAATATATGAATTGTTATTCCTCTTTTCAGGAGACAAATCAGTTGTCTAAGAAAGATTTACTAATTTTTACAAGGTAATGAATGATATGAGTAAAATTAACAACTTTCTCTAAATTCAATTGATAATTTGATTCATGAAACAGATCAGAAAAGAATGCAGATATGGCCTATTGTTTTCTATATCTAAGATAAGGCAACAACAATGAGACCTTATGATAAGATCGCTGCTATATATTAGTCTGACACCAACTCCTTCAAGTCATAACATCTATCTAGATAGATGTTAAATCTGTTCAAATTTTATGTCTTTAAAAAACTCAGTCCATAATGGTGTTTGTGATTCTAAATCAGTCTTGTTTTCATATGTGATTACATTTATTACCTTAGCTGTATCTTCAAAAATAGGATATGATATCCCAAGAAATACAATACCCTTGGTGAGCTTCCTCACTCTTCTGGCTTTTTATTTTCTTTCAAAGAGTTTAAATTTGTAGTAAATTCATGAGGCCATATACCCCACCCTGATCGAATCATGTAATTCCCATTGATCTCAGTGAAATCTCCACAGGAGGATCAAATGCAATGTTAGCCCAAGACAAGCTCATACATGGACTTGCATGTCCATCTGGCTTAGAGAGCATCACTGGAAACAGATAAAGACATTACTAAAGACAGACAGGAGGCAACATCCAAGGGATTTCTTTTTCTCAGATGTGACTAAGACAAGAACTGAACCAAACTGTCTCTTTCTTGCTGTAAGGAACGTTAGCAGCAGAATGAGAAAGATTTGAAAGAATTTCTCAACTGCAAAATTTCACTCCAGGGACAATTTCTTTGAGTAGGCTCTGGCTACTTAAATTGAAAATGAAATTAAGCATTTTCAGAGATTTTTCAATTCCTCCCCTGCCAGCATCTCCCAAGTCGCCTGCACTAACAAATGAGGTGCTTGGTAAAATATGGCCTTGAAAGATCTGCCACCTCTATTCCCCTCAAGCAATGGTGGCTATTTATTAAATTTCACTCAAGACTGTCATATACACTTTCTCTACTGTGATACAATTTAGAATTAAAAAAAATACTGGACTGACAACCAAAATAATGACTGACTGGGATTTCTAACAACTTTAGATATAACAGGTCTAACTGATGAGTCAACAAGGGATTTTCTGAGAGGTTTTGGATAAGTTAAAAACAACATATGATTTTAAGAATTTACATATTGATGTGCCTCAGCATGTGAGACAAAGCAAGAATTTTCAGAGGTGAGATGATTATATTTTTGAGAGCTATAACTGATGTGGATTAATCCACTGGTAGGGATTAACTGAATGGTAACTGTAGGCAGGTAAAATATGGCTAGAGGAGGTAAATCACTGAAGACATGCCTTTAGAATATATATTTTGTTCCTAGTAAGCAGAGTTCTATCTCTGCTTCTGGGTTGCCATGTCCTGAGCTGCTTTCCTTCATGACCTCCTCTGCCATGATGTTCTGCCTCTCCCTGGGTCCAGAGCTATGAAGTCCTAGTAGACCATGGACTGAACTTCTGAAATTTGAGTCAAAATAAACTGTTCTTCCTCTAATTGTCCTTGTCAGGTCTTTTGGTCACAGTGACAAAAATTCTGACTAAAACAGTCTCACTTAAGAATTCTTCCAGACTCTTTCATAGTTCTCTCATAATTTCCAATTGCATAAGCTGAATAGTTGACTCTTGAGATGTTTAGCATAAATCTACATAAAATACATGTTTTAAGACATATAAACTGTATCTTATTTTCTCAATAAATAAAATTTTAAAACACAAGCAAATCATTTTTATCTATGTGATATGAATTTCTTATTGACAAGCACATTTCTCTCCTAGGTTTCCCTTTATTCTTAGAAAAACATCCAAATTACTCACCATGTTGCTATAGTTTGGATCTTGAATGTTTCCCCCACCAAGACCCATATGTTTTTGTTCCAGTCACTACTGGGAAGTAGTGGAAATTTTTAGGAAGTAGGGCCATATGAGAGGTCTTTGGGTCACTGGGCACATGCCTTTGAAGGAGATGGTGTGACCCTGTTCTTTTCCTTTACCTTTCTTCTGATTCCTGGTCATGAGGTGAACAGTTTTTCTCTACCACGCATTTCTTCCATGATGTGCTGCCTCTCCACAGGCCCAAAGCAATGGAGCCAACTGATTATAGACTGGAAACTCCAAAGCTCTGAGACAATATAAACCTGCTCTTTTTGTAAGTTAATTATGTCAGGTATTTTATTATTATAACAGAGATCTAATACACGTGCCTTCTATAGATAATCTCAAATGAAAGAGTTCCTGACAAGCTCACTGTCTACCACCTTCCTCCTTCCTCAGGCTGCTGCTATTAAGCCAGCTGACTTATGGTTACTCCAATATGCTAAGCAAGCTTCTGACTTGAATCTTATGACCACATACTCTGTTTTGGATCCTACCCAAATGGCATTCCACCAGTGCACTACACAATCTAAAATAATGCATTCCCACCAACACTTAACCTAAACTATATTTTGAAGTAAAAACGGTAAGAGCTAAGAACACACATGCTAGTTCTGTGAGTTCTCCATTTATACCAGTATACAACACAGGGAGGTGCTTAATTAATAATGGTAGAGTGAATAAGTTAAGCAATCTGTGTTGTCATTCTAATATTCACAGTTTAGATTTGCTGATTGTTTTCTTATAACTGGCTTTTAGATTTAAATATTTTAGGAGTGATACTACATTGTCAACACCAGGTATACTTTCTTTTTTTTTTAATATTTATTTTTCAGTTTTTGGCGGACACAACATCTTTGTTTGTGTGTGGTGCTGAGGATCGAACCTGGGCCGCATGCATGCCAGGCGAGCACGCTACCACTTGAGCCACATCCCCAGCCCCAACACCAGGTATACTTTCCATTGCTCCATGTTGAAAGATATATATCAGTTTGTCCTAGTAATTACTAATATAATGACACCAGAATTCTCATGGGAAGAGTTCCCTTGTACTTTCACTATTAGTGGTAAATGAGTGAAGTGAATTTAGTTTGCATATTCTGTTCCTCAACAATCTTCATCCAAAAAGTTCAATATCCTCTGCACTCTCTTGCTTTAAGCCATTACCCTATAACAATTATTGCATTGTTTAACTAATTCTACCTGTTTTAACTAACCCTTTCCTGTTCAAAGTTTTACTCTTACACATTTTGTCTGGACTTTTCCTTTTATTTTATGGTTTTCAGTATTACTGTAGACTCCAGGATTCTTTTATATTTTGTGTAATATATTATAATATTTTTCAAAGCTTTTATTATCTAAATGTGGCCTGTGTTTCTCCTTTGACGTGTCAAAATAACTTATTCTTTCTTTTTTCCTTTTTGCTTCTTGACTATTAATTAATTAATTGATTGATTTTGATTTTGTTTACACTTCTATTTTAGCTCAGCAGGGTGTGGCAGGCTCTGTGTGTACTGTCTCTGTCACAGCTCTAGCATAGCTCTTTGTCCAGAGAGCTCTGCATTTCTTTTAGTGAGGAGGGCTATTTAGAAAGCAAAATCTGAGCACTTATTTTGCCTATTATCACTGAAATCTTATACTTCTAGGAAATTTAACTGAATAAATCTAGGAAATATATAAAATTATGAGATTATAGTGATACTTTCAATTCAAACCAATACTAAACACCTTTCTCATTATCTTCCCAAATTTATTCCATATTCTTATAATTATTCATGGAGGAATTTCTGGCTCCAAATGGCCAATATATTTCCTCATTTTCTCCATACTAAAATTTATACAAGAGTACAGAATTACTACAGCAATTCAATCCCTCAATTAGCAATAAACCTTTTCAGGGAACTTCAAATTTTCATTTCAGTTCTTTCTTTATTTAGAATGTATCCTACTACATTGTACAGTTAGAGCACGGTCTTAAAAAGTTATGCATTTTCCTGAGATTGCATTATTAATTCGATATGATAATGTATTTCTTCATTGTTGCTTATATTTAGAGTTTTCATTTTCATTTTTTGATTTTTATATATAAGATATATATATATATGTATATATATACATATATATATATTGGTATATATATATATACATATATATATGTGTATATATATATATATATCACAAGTCAATATTATGTAGTGTAGGCAGATTAAATTAAATGGTTTGTTCACAGGGGGTTAGCTCCCATGCCTCCCATTTCCACCTTTGCCACCTCCCCTTCCTGCATGTAACCATTTACACACATTTGTTCCTGGTTTATTTCCTGAGTTTATTTTTGAGAAAAAAATATTCAGTAGTCAAGTTCCTAAATACAGGCATATGTCATCTCTTTATTGGACATAAACTCTTTGCATCCTGCTCTATTTTCTTAATATCTATCATTATCATTTCAATTCATAAAGAAATACCTCGATTTTGAAACTGTTTATTAACCAGTTTGTGCATTTATATTTTATTCCAGCTATCTCTTATAGTGCTACACTGAGGTTATAATACATTGCTATTACATATACTGCAGCCATAAACAGTTTTTCATATTTATCATTTTTACTAGTGAATATATATTTTCAAAGTATACAACTAGAAATTTGTATTGCTAACAAAAAGTAAACAGGCATGCAGTTTTGCTATATATTGCCAAATTTCCCTCCTTGATATTATAATATTTTGCATTACATCAAAATTTATGTGGGTCAGGGCTGCAGCCCAGTGTCAGGTCACTTGCTTAGCCCTGTATGAGGCCCTGGATTAAATCCCTAGCATGGAAAAAAAAAAAAAAACTTAAGAGTGATCTTTTGTTAACAAATTTCATTTACAACTTTTTAATTTTGTTTTTTAATTTAGTTTTTATTTGATTCAAATTTCTTCCATTTTGTAATTATTGCACTTCCTAGATATTCCTTCCTCCTCTTAAGACATCATCCATCCTTTAAAAAGTATTTGTATTCATGGTGGGAAATCATGAATATTGATTGTTTTATGACTTCTCAGTGATTCTTACTATTTCACATTATAAGAAAATATAATGTCTTGAATTTAGTAGCAATATAAAAGGTGGCTCTTTTTAAATACCCTTACTATTTGCATCAGCTCCTTCACAACAATATACAAAGCAAATTTTATATATCTTTCATTAATTTTTAAGAGTGAAATTAGAGTAAAAGAACTTGGAAACACAATTTATCTGGCAACATTTTTTAAATCTGTTGCCAATGAGACTTTTCTTCACCACATAGTAATTCAATACAAATCTTGGTATTATAATGCATAAATCACTGTATCTTTGACCATACATATAAGAAGATAGCAATAAACATGATTTATTTTTAGAATCAGGATTTGTAGATAAACTTGAAAATAAGGGAAAAAATATATCATTAGACTTTCTACAGATTTTAACAGAAATTACCAAAGAGACAAGTGACAAAATGATGCTGCTTAAGAAATTCATTTTTTCATTATGTGGAATGATAAAGTAGGAAGAGGTGAGATACACATCAGGGAACTGGTGCATCAGGAAGCTGAGAGTGTTTGTGCTACAGCGCTGACTGCCAACATAAACCAAAGGCCTATTAAAAAAATGATGCTTTCAAACTTCCTGAATGTTTCATAAAACAGGGCTAAACACATTTTTGACGTGCATCTCCTTGAGCAGTTTCATCTACACATCTAAGATGTTCCATTGAATTATAATAGAAAAGACAAGATCATTAATAATGATATCCTAGCTGTTGACAACCTGCCATGATTAAACCAATACTCAAAACAATATGAGTTTGCTGCAGTGGTCACTGACAAACACTGAATAAAAATGTATCAGAGTGCACTGGATAGGTCTTCTGTGAGAACCCTGGTTGAACAGCTATTTTAAAATGTATTCCATTCATTTTTCTAGTTACTGTGTTATTCCATTTTACAATTCACATTCAAGAACTAAATGATGTTGTATTTGCATAGGAAATATTACTATTCATGTTGGTTAATTCACAGCTAACCAGGTGGTGCAAATTCAGATTAAATGTTCAATTACTTTAGTATGTAGTTTGTCTTCAGTACCTGTCATCAACCAAATGTTTCTTTGTCCGATATATGTGATGAATTTTTGTGGCAGCTATGTTGCCATAAATCACCATGATATTGACCTTCTCAAACTTGTTCTCCCTGCATTATATCATTTAACCATAGTTTGTAACTTTCAACTACAATCAAATGATTACAAAAGTAAATGCCTTGAAAAACAATTTTTATTTTTCTGCCTGAATATATAACTCAACCTTGAGAAACAGAGCAAAGTTTATACTATACAAAATAAATCCCAGAGTCATGTTAGTGGGCACAACAAAAAGTGAAAACAACAAATATGCTATAATTCCTTCTATTCTCCAAAGGGCTTTTTTTAAAAAAAAAATGAAAACCTTTATTAAAAGAAACCAATTTCTATCATAATTTTCTTCCAAAATTATCAACTTCAGTCACATTTTATTCTACACTTTAGCTATCAATTCATGCCTAAGAAGTAAGATTTTAAAAATATTACATTTCAGTGGAAAATTTCACCGTAAATTCTGTGCTTGGATTACTATACCTTTGCCAACAGCTCCCTCTATGTTCCATCACCCACACATTTATTGTACATCCTGTGAAACACCATGAATATCTCATTTTGTGACAAATATAGACTTAGAAAAGAATTGAGTATTATGCAATGGAACACCGGGAATGTAAATTTTTTGTTGCTTCTCTTTTCAGAAATGTTGGAAATGTATTGTTTAAACTGGGCTAAAATTGTTTTCTTAGGGTAGATTTATTCTACTCCAATTTTAATTACATTTTACACATGCAACTATTGTATGTGAAGGGAAGTGGGATTGTGGAGGCAGAGTTGACAAATTTCTTCTTACGTGCCATCAGGCATGCTCCCTGTTCATACCTGAGTGTCACTACTAGAATGAAACCAAGCTGGCTTAGACTTTTGAAATTCCATGTGACAAGGAGCGGAGCATTGTATTAATAAAAAATGTTATGTATCAGCAAGTGGGAAGAGCTGATGGTTCATTTCTGGCAGCCACTTCTAATCTTGCTAAGCAATTAAAAAAGGCTTACAATTTTGTAAGAGGAAAATACAATTAAAATGGTGGCATAGGACATAAAACTTTTCAACTGTTCATGTTTGGAGAAAGCACAGTCACAGCAGAAGTGCCAAACGACTCCCCTTGCACCATCATTTATTACTTACTACCTCTATATCCTGTTGAGTTAAAATGTGTCCTTAGAATCCTTCTCAACACAGCATCCCTAAAAACTACACATCTTGCAGATTAGATTTAAGTTATGCTCATATTCCCTTTGGGTAGTAAATCTTAAAATATCTTGGGGTAACTATGCTGAATGTTTGATATATTAGTTTGGAAATTCAAGTGCAATATAATACATATGCGTAAAGAATTTTCTACCAAAAGTGTTTTTTTCTAGAATTTTTATTCCATCTCCCTATAAGAAGATTCTAATGCAATCTCTCACAAAAGACTTAATCTAAAGTCACTTAGTTTTGCAGCAGTATGAATTAAAGCATGTCCAAAAGTAGGATAACATTTAGTTGATAATTCCAATATAAATACTTGTACCCACAGGGAAAACAATTAACACACTCATTTTCTTATTTAAATTATTTCTCACAAATATGGAAATTAAAGGATATTATTTTTCCACTTTTACAATTGATAAATTGAGGTTTAAAATGTAGGTAATTTACCTAAATCACACAGCTAATTTGTAGCAAAATTGAAATGCAACATAGATTTGTCTGCTTCCCAAGATGTTATTCTTAATCTTCCCATGACATTGTCTCCTTTTCTATGTATTTTGGCTCCTAAATGTTGCACAAACATTACTAGGAAAATCATATATATTATACATATGTGTAAATAATATATATGATATATATAAAAAAATCATATATTATATATATATATATAAAATACATCCAATATATACATACATATTATATATCTGGCACATAAGACATGCAATTACTTTCAAAATTACATTATCTCTATGTTATTTTATGTAAGCAAAATTGAATAATAGGAAAAGATTTTCATCATACTGGTCAGTGTTAAGGGCTGAATGTCTGATATAAAAATGAGTCTTAAAGTGAAAAGGCCACATTCAAATATCCCAGAAGTACAATCAGAAAATATGAATGGACAACACACAGAAGATTATAAAGATATTATCACCAGTAGTCTTAAAACAACAAATAATCAAAAATAAAGTGTGATATATTGCTTATCTACTGGCAAAACATTTCTTTAGGTTTATAAACACTGTGTATGAGAATGTGTGAAATAAAAGGGACCCTCATACACTAATGGAGGAGTTGTATATTATGTAAACATTTTTGAACACTATATATATATATATATATATATATATATATATATATATATACACATTTATATACATATAGGAGCATAATGTATACATTCAATTCTACTTTTAGTGATGTCTGTCAATTTGCAAGAAAATGTGTCAAGATAAATTTTGCAACTATATTTTTGTAAGGATCAGCAGTAATTATTGAAATTTGAAAAACATTTAAAAAAGATACTGGTCATACATGCTGTATGTGGTGGAATCTACAACCACTTTAGAAGGTTCATGTTTAGTTGTTGAAGGGAGAACAGAAGTCATGCCTCCATAAATTTAGACATGTAGAATTCCTATGCAGAAGATAATCTCATTTTCAGATATTAACTATAATGGTTATTGCTAGGCAATACAAACTGAAAAAAAGATAAAGAGAATGACAAGAAATCTATATATATATATATATATATATATTGAACCCTATTTTACTTCTGTATTTTTAAACATTTAAAAATATGTAATTTTTGTCTCTTAAAAACCAATAACTATTCACAGTATTTTTCCAGTAGAGAAATTGGTTTGTTTCCAGTGACCTTATAGCAGCAAAACACGTAAAATTTTAAAAATTCAAAGGAAAGTAAAAAGTTCAGTATGTTTTTTACTAGTTCAGTGTTATATCTTCTTATTCGTAAAGATTACAATCAAAGAAAATCACATTTAGAAAAAAAAATCATGGCAGTGTGAATTTGAAAGCATTGCTTCTTCATGATAAAAGACATGGCATTACATAATTAAGGAAGGTAATTTAATATAGAACAAATTAAGTTCATTTGTGGAAGTGGAAATGTAGTGTCTTTTCTACCACAGGAGAATACATAATGCAAGTGTTGTAAGGAAATCCAGAAAATTAAGAGATACTGTAGCTGTCACCAAAAAAAAAAAAAAAAAAAAAAAGTAACATTTAAAAAAAAAATAGAACACTCAAGGCATAATTAAGTCCTAAATTTTTTTGTCCACTTTTTTTAGATCCTCCCAACTCTGCTTCCCTTTCAAATTTAACATTCTCCCAAAACAAATCTTCACTTCCTTAAACCCCCAAATTTATTCAGGAGATTGCTCTGCCCAGAAGAGACCCTTGCCCCATCTACCCCCCACCCAGATGATGATTCTATTGGTAGTCTTTGTCAGGTTAGGCTATATAAAAGACTCAATTTCTCAAATGCTTATTTTGGGCTCATGCTTCAAGTCTGCTGCACTCATCCTGGATCCAGAGAGCTTGGAGGGCTAGAATCCACATGGTTAACATTTTAGAACCAAATCTAAGCTGCAGGGGTTGCCACTGTCTGGGACATGCTGTTCTTCTGTTTGAGGGCTGAAACAAAACAGCTTCCTCTAAGACAAATGACAGCTTTTTTTTTTTTTTTTTCTAATGGTACTAGTGATTGAATCCAGGGGTGTTTTATCACTGAGGTACATCCCCAGCTCTTTTTACTTTTATATTTAGAGATAGGGTCTCCTAAATTTTATAGGTTGGCCTTGAACTTGAGATCCTCCTGTCTAAATGACAACATTAAAAACTTTTGTTTTGATGTAGCAAATGTCATAGTCACTTGTCTATTGGGTAAAAATCTGTTCCATGATCTAGGAAAGCTTCTTAGTGAAGATGCATGTAAGGAAGGGAAGATTAGTATAATTATTAACATGCAATTTATCATAGTTATTGAATTATATAGCACATTTAAAAAAAAATAAAGCAAGTTTCTTACATTTCTGTTACCCTAAAAGTTTTTTTAACCTCTTAAGGAATGTATGACTCCAGTGGTCAAGAAGGAAGCCTTAAGCTGATAAAGCTTACCAGCACATACACATGGGAACACAAACAGAATCAATAATCATCCAGAGCATTTTTTCCAGCATTATCATGAAGAAAACTTTGAATAATAAATACCCAGATATCTAAAGAATGGCCTTCTCTTTAAAGTATTAGTATTATTAACTAAAGTATTAGTAATACTTACCAATATTGGTATTATTAACTATTGATATTATTAACTAACACCAATTATTAAAATTACTCTTAATTTATGTTCACTGAATGAGGACTTAAGAGAGTCTTTTCTGCAAACTTTCTCTCATGAATCCAGACTCATGTTTCATATGCCTGCAAATCCTCAAGTATAGTTATTCTCAAATTCATATTTTTGATAAAACTGTCACTATTCATCCATCTTTAAAGTGAGACAATTTGTGTATCCCATTGATAACTCAAACACTCTCATCAAAAACTGAAGCTTTAACCCTGAAGTGTGAATGTAGAAATTTCTTAATTGTATTCTATAATTAGTACTTCAAGGTACATTATGAGTTACATTTAATAGTCATATATTTGTCTCTCTCTGCCTTCTTGATCTAAGCTCACTGGCCTGAAAATGAAAACTTAATCTTGATTATAAAACATTTGTAAAAGGGCTCAAACTGGAGATCTGGACAAATTTAACATCTCAAGCTGATGATTTAAATAAGCAGAGAAAATACAAATATAAAGGATACTGATACCAGAAAACATTGAAAATAAAGTAAAGCTTTCAATGTAATGTTTTAATAAACTGTCAGGAAATGGAAGATTTCAGAGACATTCATGAAGCAAAGGCAATATTTAAGTTTCTCATTTTTTTCTTCAGTAGCTTCTACTATGTTAAGGATTAAAATCAATTTTAGTAAATATTTGGAAGCCTGCTGGTGTGAATGTGAAAGAGAAATGATTGAGTTAAAAGTTATATTAATTGCCCTAAAGGAATTAAAGTTTAATTTGACATTTATTGATTTGTAAAATCTGACTAGGAAATTGTCTTGGAAATTGAATAGAATTGCTGCCTAACCCAATTCACTACACTCTTGTAGCTTGGACTGTAATGGATGTGTGAGGTTTGTTTGTTGGTAGAAACAGCAATGCAGAAGTTAGTCAATATAGATGCTGAAGCTCAGTTTATGTAGATTTATCTTCAGCTTTAGTTTACTTGAAAGAAAAATAGGGTCTGCCTGAATTACAGAAAAAAAAAAAAAGGATGTTACCCTTGGTTATGCCTTTGGTGAATTTGTTTCTGAGATCCCCTCCAGGGCATCTGTGGAACACAATGAACTTTGGCCCTTATCTGAACTTTCCCCACACAAGCCATGGCTCAGCAAAGGAGCATCCAAAGTCAAGATCATAACCAGAGCTTTAATGGGCTTATTTAAATGCAATCCAACATTCAAGTGAATTCAAAGTGTTAAACATAAATGGTATAGTCACCATATTTGATGTCCAAAAGAATAGGACCTTTACAAATTACAAAAAGAAAAATCAACTAGAGGTGGAACTTTAGTGACAACATAATTGTTGGACACATGGTTTCTTTCTCTTGAGCCATTTTTATAAAAAATATTTAATAAACTGTGGATATCATCAATGCTTGAATTCAAAAGTCTTCAATTTTTTTTATTGGGTTTGCCTCTCAACAATTTATGGTGATGATTCAGAGATGGTAGAGGTGGAATCAAGTTGTAAGTGGATTGAGAAATACAATTCTATTTGAAAATGGAAAATAAAAGATAAAAAAAAAAAACATAGAACCGGTGAACAAAGAATACCTCCTGAGCGGTTTTACATAAGTGAGAAAGGAAGAGTTTTGCATAAGTATGAGACAGAGAAAAGTGCCAAGCCTGGTAATTGGTAGAGTATTAAGGAGAGCTGTGTTTTAGAGTAGAAAGGACTTCATGGATACACTGAGGACACCTAGAGGAAACAGGAAAAGGGGGAATTATGCTGATGAAACCATGTCCTTGCATCCTCTTCTACTGCTCAGGTCAAAAAACATGGGGCCATAGTTGGGTCATTTTTACCTGTCACAATCCGTCACATCTGGAACATGAGCAAATATTGTCAGTGCTATCTGCAAAATAGACCCTGAAATTCATGGCTTCTAACCTCCTCTGCAGCTCACATTTCAACCTCACTTAAGGGGTACTATCGCCTCCTAATTGGCCCCCACTTCCACACTGAACTTTCAAAGACCTTTGACTCCTGTTACTGTTCTTAGCTTAAAGCAGGATCTACCACTTCTCTTTCCAAAAGGCTCAATGGTCTCTCAACATATTTAGGCAAAAAATATAAAAACTAAAAATGTTCACTAAAACTCAACATGGGCATCTCTCCACTTTCTTTTCTGTCAATTGCACCCACCCCACTTAACTTTGCTCAAGCCATACTAGCCTTCTTTGCATCCCTTGAACAAGTCAACTATATCTCATGGTCTATTTGGGCTGCTATAGCCAAATACCATAAACTAGACAGTGAAGAAACCACAGACACTTGTTGCTCTCAGTTCTGGAGGTGAGGGAAAATCCAAGATCAAGGTGTTGGCTGCCTCAGTGAATTGGGCCATCTGCATCCTGGATTGTAGATGGTGCCTTCTTGCTGCATCCTCACCCAGTGGAACCGCTGAAGGAGCCCCTGAGACCTCTTCTGAGTGCACTGTTCCCATTCTGGAAGGCTCTGCCTTCAGGGCATAACTGCCTCCCACATCCCTCCTCCCACTCTTCCAGCCATTCAGGAATTGAAGCAAATATTAGATTTTCAGAGAGGTTTTCTCTAATAAGACAAGCCACATTCTATCATCTTACACTGCTTTACTTTTTCTGTATAGTATCTATTACTACCTGATAGTATATAACACACATCTATAATATAATGAAGTAGACTTTTTCTATTCTATAATGCCTCAATAAGGACAGAACATTTTTTCCCATTGGGTTTAAAAGCTTAGTATCTAGAAGTTGATACATCATTCATGGCCATTCATTCAAGAAAAAAAAAATTAACGAAAGTGTTATGAAAGTGAGCATTCATTTAAATAAGAATGTAATAAAACAAGAGTTATTAAAAGAATTTTGGTGGCCTTTATTGAGGTATAATTTGTAAACTATACAATTTATTATTTTAAGTGCAGTGATACAAAGTCTCATGATAACCACTGCAGTGGTAAAATGATACATATTTATGAATCCAAAACTGTCCATATCATCTTTGAAAGTCAATCATCTCCCCTAATGCCTAGACGCTTTCAAACACTAATCAGCAGTTGATCCCTACAGTTTTTTCTTTCTATGAATTTGATACAAATGGAACCATATATATGTGGTCCTTTGTGCCTGTCTCTTTATTTACTTGATATTCTTGAGATGAGTGAATGTTTTGGCATAGATCAGTTTCTCTTTCCCTTTTATTGCTATGAATATTTCACTTTATGCATGTGCCACAATTCTATTTTTATTTATTTTTTAATTTTTTAACATTTATCAATTGGGGGAACAATTGAAAGTTCCCAGTTTGGGGCTCTTGTAAAGTACCATTGATTTCATTTTAGTCATTACATCTGCAACAACCCTATTTCCAAATATGGCTAATTTTTGAGGCATAGGGGCAGGCACTTAGAATTTTTCTTACTGTGTTTTTTCCTCTCCGACGTCTGCTTGCAAGTCTCATCAGTATCTTATACTTTAACATGTATTTGTCATTTGATGTGATATAAATTTAGTCATCACCATTTAGTTTCTGAGTGAAGGGATGATTCATTTTTGTTTCTCTTCATGTGATTTAGTACTTTACTGATCACGTAGTCTGCAGTCAATAAAATGGTTTATGTTGAATAAAGAAATGAATGGATAAGTGGGGCATAGTGGTACATGCCTATAATCCCAGCAACTGGGGAGGCTGAGGTAGGAAGACCCTATGTTTAACAATCGCCTCATCAAATTAACAAGGCCCTAAGCAATTTAGCAAGACTTTATTTCAGGAAAAAAAAGAAAGAAAGAGAAAAAGAAAGAAAGAATAGAAAAAAGAAAGAGGGAGCTGCTGGGAATGTACCTCAGTGGTAAAAGTGCCCCTATGTTCAATTGCCTGTACCAATTAAAAAAAGAAAAAGAAATAAATGGATAATGGTAATAAAACAATGGTTTAATCTTATAACTATTCCCAACAGTCATTTAGTTACATTGAACGAGAGAAGAAATAATGTTCTATTGTCAGAACAATTAAATAAAAAAGTGTATAAGCATTTTCAACACAAACATTCTCTTCCTATAAAACTCAATCCGATTTTTAGCAGGTTACTGAACTTAGTTATAGGAAATGCATAAGACTTCCCTGAAGGGCCAGTTCATTTGCAAACTCTAACATATTTTTAAAAAGAGTTCTGTATGGGTCAGCCTTCCATGACTAAAGAAAATACCCAAGGCAAGACAGCATATCAAAAAAAGTGCTCAGAGCAGAGCAAACTTATCACCTTGGGAGTCAGCAAGCAAACAGAGGAAGAGGAAGGGACCAGAGTCACACAACATCCTACAAGAGAAAACAGTGCATTCTCAATAACCTAAAGACCTCCCACTGGGCAGAAGGTCTAGTGCACATTCCAAGAGTGCCATCCTGGGGCCCAAGCCCTCAATACATGGGTCTCTAGAGGACATTCATTTAAACCTTGGTAAGGTCTTATTATCCTGACATTTTTCCAGGCTTCTAGTGTATCCATGCAGCATTACAGAATTTTTACATCACAATATCCTTTATTCTTTCATTGTCAGTCTGTTTGTAACATCCCTAATTTGGGCTGTGTCCTTTAATCTATTGTTCTCAGTATTTTCACATTATAATTTTCTACTCCCTTTCCTCCTTATTATATTATTTGACCTTCTTACATTTGTGGATTAGAACCATTATGCATGTGAAATTCATGGCAATTACTGCTTTGAGCATTAATAAGTATTTATTCTGATTTTATTAGGATTAATGTTATGATGTTGAGTTACAGAAATGTGTGAATTGATAATGGGCCTCACAAAACAAAGCCTTTGAAACTATTGCCAAAAGCAAAAGCAAACATAGCTAGCTTCTTTAAAATTCTTTGCTAAAATAAACATATAAAGGCTGTTAAATAAAAGTACTAAGGCAAGTTTTCAGTTACAGTGACAGACTTAGAAGGAAAAAAGAAATACGATATTCACTCTATCATTTCTGGGTGAAAATTGTTCTAAGAGCCCTTAAACTCACTTTTATTGTGTTTGCATTTCTTTAAAAGAATGTTACACAGCCACAGCTTAGAATAACTCTATGGTTCTTTTGCTTTCCCCTAGAGATACTAGATAAATGGCAATAAGACAGAAGCATTTTGTTCCATGACCTAAGACCATGCTCAGATACACAGGTTCCCCAAAAGGTCATACTTATATCCAGGTACAAGACTTTAAGTCGTGTATGTGAATGACAATGGTCTCAAAAATCAATAAAATGCAAGGCTAGTCACAAAGGTGATGGAACTGGAGGATAATAACATGATGACCAGCCTTAGAGCAACTGAGCTATTGAATAGGAGAATTTTCCTCTAAATGAAGTGTGTGATTAGCTAGTCTAGTTATCTCCCAGTGGCATCCAGGATGCCAAGCTATCAATCAATAAGATGGCATGTCGCCAATTTCTAAGGAGTCTATGATAAAAAGACACATCATGCATTTTCCAATCATGAAAATAGATACTAGTTTTAACATTTTGCACTAAGAAATGAAAACTTGAGGGATTTTTGTTTTGCCTTCTGCTACCAACTACTGTGAGGTCTTCGCTGAAGCATTCTGACTGTGTTGCGTGTTGGTTCAGTGGTACATGTGATGCAAATGATAACACTGAAGGACTCCTGAGGGCATGGCAATTAACTAGCATTTATATAATGCTTTAAAGAGAGGTGCCATGTGAGAGCAAAGTATTTAATGTAAACCAATAGAAAGCTGATGAGCACACCATCTGAATGAGAAGTCTGTATCCACAGAAATAGCTGCAAGTGATAAAAGTGACAGTTGGAATATAAAAATACAAGTTTTAAAATCTGGCAACTAATCCAGAATTCTCAGGACATACACATAGCTAATTTTCATAACTTTCCTCTTCAAAGCACATTGTAACAAGCTATAAGTTTTATTTTGATCATTCTTTTCAGTGATTTGGCTTCCAACCACAGAAGAAAGAGCAGAATAAAAGATCTTCAAATCAATCAGCTCTGATAACCACCATATCCCCCAACAATGATTAAAAATACATATTCAAGAGAAGATTAAGACAGGGGGAAGAGAGGAAACCATTATGTGAGAGAGAACCAGGAAGTAGTCCAAAGAAGCAGAGAAAAATTATTCTTTTCAGCCAAATGCCAAAGGTGACAGAAAGATAATAAGAGAACCCATGGTAAGGGTCCCAGTGTAGGAACTGACACACACAGAGATGTGACATACTGTGAATCAGGATATTGGGTCCAAATTGGTTTAGGAAGAATATTCTGTGTACTCCTTCTTTGTCTCCCATGTTGTCTTGAGCTGATGATTGCTTGTTGCTTTGTCCACAGAGAAGGAAGTCAGCAGAACAGCCTAAAAATGACAGTGTCCCTAGAGTGCTACCTCAACTTAGATGGAGTGGAATGTTTATGGCAAAGAGTAGATGTTTGGACTGAACCCCAGCTTGTGGAGATACTCTTGGGTTGATTAAAATTGGTACCAAGTGCCTCATTGAGGGGTTTTGTCTTGGAAAGAGGATGAGTAGTCATTCCTTGGCTAAAGAGGATGGTGTAACCAAGGCAAGTGACTGAGTAGAGATTGGTTGGCTTATGGCAGACCTGAGGCCATTTTGCCTTGAGGCAGACCCCTTTTTCACCACATCCAACCTCCACAATCAAGAGAGGAGACAGATAACCAGAGTTTATGATCTGAAGGGAATAAAAGTTCATTAAAAAATATGCAATGTAAATGTATGGCTTCTGTAGGATGAAATACAGATCCCCAGTAGGATTGCCTACACCACTGGAAACAGAATGAGTGAAAAAAAAATGAGTCTAACAGCATAATGAATGTTCTCAGGAAGATAAAGGACTTATTGTAAATACTAAGCAGAGTCAAACTGAAATAGAATAAAATACATATAAAGGGCATAAATGTCCAAATATATTAAATGAATAATATAATAAATGGATTGATAACTGGATTGAATACTGAACGTACTCAAAGAATCAGATTGTGAATCGTGTACGCATAAGTCTCTCAAAAGCCATCAGGAAAAGATATAAAGATGTAAAGAATGGAAAACAAGTTAAAGGACTAGATAAAGTAAATACAGTGTTTCGTCCAGTAGGCTCCAGGTGGTAAAGAGGGTAAATGGAAAATCAGAAGTAGTCTAAAAAATATAAAACTAAAGAAAATGCTATCCAATTGAAAGGTTGAAATTTCAAAAGATAATTGTCAATAAAATATACATACAAGAAAAATATAAGCACACAAGCCCCCAAAATAAACTAAAATATTTTAGACAGAAAGAAACAAAGGCATAAATATTATGATGGCATTCGTTTCTCAGGATCATGCCATCTGAGAAGAAACTTAAACTTTATCTAGTGGAGTAAAGCAGAAAACAATGGAAACAGGGAGTATTTGAGCATTTGCATAGCAAAAGCATGTGTGAATTGCAGGGCTCCTAAAGGAAAAAAAAAGGCAATGGAATTGTAACTTCAGAATATTGAAGAAAATGACAATTAAATCCATAATTTTTCATTTGACTGTGTTTTTGAAAATATTTTAAAAATTCTTATTGGTGCATATCAATTGTACAGAATGATGGGTTGCATTGTAGCATATTCCTACAGGCTTATGATATAGTTTGATCACATTTATTCTGTTAATGTCCCTCTGCCTTTCTCTGATCCCTTTCTTCTAGACTAATAGTCTCCCTTTTATAGTCATGATGTCCCTTCTCCAGATTCCACATATGAGAGAAAATGTGGGCAACACTTGTCTTTAAAGCTGGCTTACTTCATATCACTCAATGCTCTCCTGTTCCATACATTTTCCTGCAAATGAACTAATTTGCAGAAAATATGGCCCAATGATATTCCACTGTGTATATATACCATGCTTTATCCAGTCATATGTCAATAGACAGGGAGGATAATTCCATAGCTTGGTGATTGTGAATTTTGCTGCAATAAACACTGGTATGTGTGTATCACTAAAGTATGCTGACTTTGATTCTTCGGGGTGAATACTATGCAGTGGTATGGCTGGATCTTATGGGAATTCTAGTTTTAGTTTTTTGAGAATCCTTTGTACTGATTTCCATGGTGGCTGTTGGAGTATATTTTCTTAATATAAAATATATTAAATATATTTAATACATAAAATATATTAAACTTGCAATTCCTTTAATATATTTTGACATTTATGCCCTTTATATCCATTTTACTCTATTTTAGTTTGATTCTGCTTAGTATTTACAATAATTCTTGTATCTTTCTGAGAACATTTATTATGCTGAAAACTTACAGCTGTGTCTTTTCTCCATTCCACTCTGATAATCTGTTTTAATTGGTTTGTTTAGATAGTCACATTAAATATGATTATTAACACATTGGCTAATATGTATCATGCTTGTAATGGTTTTCTTTTTATTACATTACTTTTTATTACATTTTCTCTCTGTCTCATTTTTCTTTTGTGATTTTCCTGGTTTTAACTGAGCATTTTTCATATTTGCTTTTATCTTTTCTCTTGGCATATCAATTTTTCTTTTTATTATTATTCATTTGTTTATTTATTTTTTGAGTACTGGGGATTGAACCCATTCGTGCTTAACCACTGAGCAATATCCCCAGGCCATATGTGTATATATGTATATATGTATATGTATACACACACACACACACACATATACATATCTGAGATAGGACCTTGATAAGTTGATGAGGCTGGCCTTAAACTTGCAGTTCTCCTACATCAGCCTTCTGAGTTGCTGAGATTAAAGGCATGAGCCACCACACCCAGCAATTATTCTTCTTTTTAAGACTGTGCTTATATATGCTCTAGAGCTACACACACACACACACACACACACACACACACACATACACACACATATTTGTGTCATTTTAATTATTATTTACTTTTTTTTTTTTTTGGCAATGCTGGGGACAGGACCCAGGGGCTCATATATGCTAGTTAAAACTCTTCCACTGAGTTTCTTCTACACATTTTTTTAAAATGTATTTTTAGTTGTTGATGGACCTTTATTTTTTCATATGTGGTTCTGAGAATTGAATCCAGTGCCTCACACATGCTAGGCAGGAGCTTTACCACTGAGCTACAACCCCAGCCCCAGCTATATATATTTTTAACTGCTAAGTCAACTTTAAAACAAGGCTAAATGATCTTATATGTTTCCGTTATATTTTATTATGTTTAAAAATGATCAACATAGTTTTAACATTTTCTTTTCTAAGGTTTTACAATCTGAGCTGTGATAACCTAATAGTATTAGTTATAGGTCCTTTTGTGTGTTTTTTTCTTCTGAACAGCCTAAATAGCATACAGATATCATACTCTTTTATTATTCATTAGGCTCCATTATAAAATTAACTGTCCCTGAAATTTATTTAGGAGGCACATTTTCATTTTGATTCATATTTCTTTAATTATTACTTATATACATTTTCTATTATTGCTTGTACAAATATTTTTATTCCTGTTTTAATATAATTCTCCCCTTCACTCACACCACATCTAAATCACAGTAGTGATGTACAGTCTTCTGCTTTCTACTTTACTGAGTGTGAAGCTCAAGTACATGGTGGTGGGCAGATTCAAAATTATTTCAACTTCAATAACTAAACTATGGTAACCTCACATTGCAGAATAAATTGCGTTAATCATTTAATGACAGCAAATGTAAGATGCTAGTCAAAATGAGTTACAGACTTCACAGTCCCCCACCTACACTTGGATGAGGTGGGATGAATGGGTCAGCTAAGTTCTGATAAAACCCCACTATTTTAGGCTCTGGTAAAACAGCTTCTCCTGAGGGCAAGCCTTGTTAAGAAGAACACAGGGAAGAGAAGATGGCGGCGAGGGGAGTGCATTACCCCCATGTGCTGCTTCACTGTGTGGGAGTATGACAAGTCAGGACGGCTAAAGGATATCTTGTTAGGAATTTCCAGCAATAGTGGGGTGCTCCGGAACCTGGAGGAAGGATTTCCATCGCATGAGGATCGGCTACGGGGACTCAAACGCGAGAGGTTTGTCGCACGGAGGGTAACACGGCTTATTCAGCAAATCGCCCCGCGGCTAGAGTCTGCAGCGCGCGCTGGGATAGAGACGCAGGGTTACAGCGCTACAGTTTCTGCCAGCCGCGCAAGCACCGTACTCAGGGCTGAATTCTGGGTTCGAGACGGGGGAAAGGAAGCGGTCCATCTTGGTTCTCCACACCGGTCAGACCACAGAGGAGGCCAGCAGCCACCATGATGGTAAACTGACGTCACCTTCCCTGTTTTCCACTGACCGCAGCTCATTCAACCATAGATCAGGTAATTTCAGGCTGCAATTCGCCTGAGGCTTGCAGACAGATTGCTAGGGTTCAGCGCCTGGGTGCTTCTTAGAACCTGAGCTTATCGGAGCGAACACCGAGCGCGGGGCGGCCGAGTTCCGGCTCCCAGAACAGGCACAGTGACCTGCCGGCGTGGTAGCCGCGACACCCCAATTGGAATAAGGAGAGAGCAGAGCCGCCGCCCGCACCTGCAGGAAAGATACGCAAGCAGTATGAAAAGACAAGGAAAGAAAGGACCACAAGCAATGCAGGTCAACGCAACTTTAGAAGAGGTAACAGCTGCAGCAGATGGAATGTCAGATAAAGAATTCAGGATATACATGCTTCAGATGATCTGGAGTATCAAGGAAGANCTAAGTCTGAATTATTAGAATAATAATTCTGCATATTTGTTCTTCTAGTTTGAAATGAATTAATTTGTACCTTATAATTACTTTATGAATGATGATAATTTTATTTTATTTGAAAATTTATTACTCATCACTCGTGATTTAGATGAAGAAAAGATAATAAATTTTTGACTAAAGGTTTAAGATATCACTGAATCTTTATTAGACAAGCTTTATGAACTGAAGTAATTTCATCATCTGTTTTAAAAATTCCACTTATTTCTCCATAAACTGAAATTAAAAACAAGAATACAATGACATTTATGATTGTGTCATATAAGTTCAATGTACTTGATTACTGTTAAAAGTTAAATTCATTTTCTTTAGTGCATGTGTTATGGATTGCCTCTTTGCTTTCTAATGTACCTCCATAAACTTAAAATCTTTCATAAAAGTTGTGGGCTCACTTGGTCCAAGGGAAGCTCACCAAACATCTGAGGAGGTTGTGGTGATATAGTCCAAAAGAGAGACCAGTTTCAGAGAACTTGATCCACTTTTTTATTGCATAATCAAGTTTTTATGAATATTCTGTTACAGGGAAAATTTATCTGAGGGTCAAAATGATCCAAAGAGCTAGCAACACACTCACGAGTGGCAATCAATGGGCTAATAGTTCAGTGGCAGAAAATTAGAAGGAAAGAAACATGTTGTGCACATTAAGCCTCTCTATACTATTACTATAGTGATGGGGCTGAGTGCAGTTAGTGTGCTAACCACAAAATCTGGGTTCAGTGTTCTGAACCCTGAGAGTACCTCAAATAGACAACATAGGCAGCTTTCCAACTCATGGGCCCAGCAAAAGTTCTAATACCTATTATATGTATTTCCAAAAATAATAACATTGAAAATATTTAAAAGGTTTATATACCCTTACTCTATCAATAAAAATGGAAAATCACTCCATATTTAAACACTGCAAACCATTCATACAGAATATTTGAATCTCCTGAAGATTATTAGGGCTAATTGATAAACTAAGAATTACAGCTTTACTCCATGTGGTCCTGTTGGCAAATTGTATTTTTATTGAAAATGTGAAAACATCCTTTACAATTTCAGCAAATATTAAATATATAATAACATCAGAAACTGTTGGAAATTTGTAAAATTACATTTCACTCCTAACATAAACATGTATAATGAACATACTTTCTTATAAATAATGTTACTTTTAGAACTTGTATTACTTCAAATAGTTTAGCATATGAGTACAACATGATTTGTGTAACTATATATTATACTTCTGTACACATTACATATAAATAATACCATATTAAATATCCTTTAAGAATGCTTATCTTGGCTATGTTTATTAGGATAACATAACAAGGTAGATTTTTAACAGATGTGTGTTTATATAAGATATTTAGGATACATTATTAAATTTTCCTGATAAATACATAAATGTAGTTTCCAGAACTACAAGCCTTGTTTAATTTGCTCTTAGCCTATTTTTCCAAACCCTTTCTCCACCTTACTCACATTAATGGTATTCTTTTAGTTAATTTGGAAAACTAGGTCCTTGTTTCCTCTCTGAGATATCCACTCATGTAGTTCTCAGTATATTCATTGCCACTAACTGATCCATACCTTATCCTTGCTTTTTATGCAAATATTTCTTTAAATATACTTTCTGAAAATCTCTTGCTCTGTTTTTTAAGTTTATATCTGGCAAAAGAGTAACAGTCAGATTTTTTTTAATTTCTTCTATATGAAATTATTTATGTCCATATGGTCAGTTTTAGAAAAAAAATGTATGTACCTAGGAGCTTTTACACATTCTTATAGCAATGATTTTTTGTTGTTGTTGTTAAGTTCTGAATTCTAACAATTTTTATCTATTTGAACTGTCTTGTATTGACTGACATGCTGAGTACTCCTATATTAATATATTTGTTGTATTTGAAGCAAACAAAATGGAACTAGAAATCTTGTCAAACCTGTGGCTCTACTTTTCATGATGTGAACTTGTATCACTTCCCATCAAGAGGACAGGTCTTTCTCCACATGGCTTGACTTTTGTGACTTACGTGGTCAACAGACTATGACAGAAATGATGGTAGACCCACAGAGATTTTCTGTGTTTCTACTCACTCTTAAACCCCAGTTTCTCTATGACATGAAGCCCATGCTGGCAAGGTGTAGGGCAAGGGACCACATGAAGGAGTACTTAGAAGTACCACTGGAAAACCAAACAAACTCCAGAAGCAGCACCTCCTAGATAACTTGTAGAAGGAAAGCCAGATAAGGACAGAAGTACTCTCCAGAAAATGCACCTTAAATGGTTGAGGTGAAAATGTTTGTGCTGAGCAAACAACTGTTCTCTTAGTCTCCTATCATGGTTTTTCACATAGTAAACATTAATCATATTATTTTGACACCTAGTTATGCGACACTGACATATCAGTTCTCAAGTATGTGCTATTGGCATTAGGCCTAGGTGACTGATGGAGGCTGGAGAAATATCCAGAAAAAAAAATGTCCCATGATATACAATTTAAAATGTTTGAACTATTATTCCTAATAACATGGAGACTAGAAAATATACTTTTATGAACTTTGGGACTTTACAAATATGATTTCTAGGCAATAAAATCAATGCAGCTAGTCACTGATTATTAGTCACTGCATATACTATGGCACTGGAAGAAAGAACTAAACAAAGACCTAATAAGCTGGCAGAATTTAAAGAGAGTGTCACAGGGCCAGGACTTGCTCAGCTGGAAAATAAAAGGGCTTCTCATGACTGGTCTTCCATTCTGCAGGCATCATCAGTGTTAGGTATAGCCTGAAGTATAGATCCAACTCAAAAGTATAGCTGTAAACCAATTTGTAAGATCTCTTAAAGGATTAGTTGCACTCTATGTAGACTCTACCAGTTAGAGCAGAAGGCTTAAGGAAAGCTAAAGATAAACTTTAAGTTTGATTCCAAACTAGAAGTAATGCATGCGTATCTATCTATCTATCTATCTATCTATCTATCTATCTATCTATTTTTCTATCTTTCTATCATCATTTGTATGTGAGTTGTCCCCCAAAAGCTCAAATACGAGACAATGCAAGAAAGTACAGGGGAAAAATAATTGGGTTGTAAAAGTCTTAACCCAATCAGTGGTTTAATTCACTGATAGGGATTAACTGAGTGGTAACTGAAGAGGTAGGGTGTAGTTGGAGAAGGTGGGAATTGGGGCATGGCTTTTGTGTATATATTTGTATCTAGAGTGGAGTCTCCATCTCTGCTTTCTGATCCCATATGAGCTGCTTCCCTCTGCTATACACTTGCCAAGCCTCATCTTGAGTCTGGAGAAATGAAGAATTCAATGCACTAAGACCTCTGAAACTGTGAGCCCTCAAATAAACTCTTCCTCCTCTATAGTTGTTATAGTCAAATCTTTTAGTCACAGCAGCAAAAAAAAAAAAATGCTGACTAAAATACTATCTATATAAAAAACAATTGCATTAATTTTTCACCATTAAATAGACTATCATTTGATACATTGAATGCATGCAACTATTTCAAAAGAATTAATGCATTTCAAAGAATTAATGCATTAATAAAGTGCTTCCAGCTGGGACTAAGGGCCGTAGATTGCAAGACTACTGATAATACCATTGATTTTCCTGAAGACAGTATTGGGAATCTACTCATCAGCCAATCCAGGTGATTTATTCAGGAGGAGCCAAATAGTGTAATGGAAAAGAAAGAATATCTTAAAGAGTGTAGCCAAGAGCAAAACAAAGAAATCAGAAAACTGGGAAACAATTTATTGGGTAGCTACTCCCTAAGACCAATAGCAAACTTAACAAAGGAAGGTTTTTCACCCTTAGAATAAAGGATATATAGTAAAAATTTTCCTGCCATATTACAAAATTGCTATGTGCTAATCCTAGGAATGTGTATAGTGTATTTGCATGTGAGAGAGATATGAATAATTGTGTCTATATACCTGGCTGTTGTGGAGTAATTACAAAAATAACCTCAACTCTTCAACTGTTTGTGAATCTACCATTGTCCTTTTTATGGTGACTTTTCAGTACCTCTCATTAAGAGGCAGAGTTTATTCTGCACTTCCTGAATCTGGGTGGCTTTGTAGGTAAATTTAGTGAGATTCATCACATAAAAGTTAGCCAAAAACAAAGTTTATTTCTATTTAAATATCCTTTTTTATAAGATGATCATGGACTTTATTGATTTTTAAATTGCTAAACCCAAACCAATATCCATAAGTGATTATAAGTAGAAAAATTTGAGCTAGATTCTTAGATACAAAACAAGTATGACAACTGAATCCTAAATACAAGACAAAAAATACAAATGAAATTTAAAATTTTATATAAAATGATAGGTAATAATGCGAAGTATCAGAAATAAATCTGCAGAATATGAATGATTTCTGTGAGAATGAAATAAAGAACTATAGAAATATATAGTAAGACCTCTATCATTAAATAATACCACTTCATGGGGGGATTTTATAAAACACCAAATGAATGAATGAATACATAAAATTATTAAGAGTGGAAACTCAGTATTGTAAATATGTCAATTTCTACAAAACTGTCTATAGTTTTCATAAAATTCCAATTAAAATCCCAACATATTTCTCAGGGAAACTTAAAAGCTGTTTGAAAAATTTTATGGAAACGTCCAGAGTCAATTAAACCTGAGATATTCATTGAGAGGTGGGGAGGGGGGAGGGGGGAGGATGGGAAAGGCAGCGGAGCACAACAGACACTAGGATTGCAATTTGTAAATCAATGGATGTGTAACTGATGTGATTCTGCAATCTGTGTATGGGGTGAAGGTGGGAGTTCATAACCCAATTGAATCAAAGTGTCAAATATGATATGCCAAGAAATTTGTAACGTTTTGAACAACCCACAATAAAAAATTTAAAAAGAAAAAAAAATGAGTTACAAACACACTTCTTTTTCATGAACTTAATTTTTTTTTTTAAAGTGAGAGTGTTAGTCACCAAGCAGTGGTCATACTTAGTTATTTAATTCCTGATAATATTCTCTAAGGAAAATGACAAATAAGACATTTATTGAAATTATCCAAAATGGTGCAATAATCCACGTTGGTCTTCTGCTCCTTTTCCTCTCACTTATGCCTTGCTTTCTGGCCACCTTTATTTCGAGCACCTTCTTACTCCCTTCTTTCTCTCCTACAACAGAATCTTTATGCATTTCCTTCACTCAGATTCAATGCCACAGAGAGTCTATGGCGTTGTTTATATCTTAAACCTTGAAACTAATCCAAAACTGATGCCTTTAACAAGAAGAAATTTCTAGCACAGAAACCTGTGGGAACAGTTAATGAGGGATTGAGAGGGCCTGTTAAAAATAAAAGGCCATCTTATTACAGAGGAGAAAATAATGCTATATTTTCATAAGCCAGTCCACTCAGTTAAAGATGAACATTGTTTACAAATACGATTGGAGTTAATGATTATCCTCACAGCTGAAGAATCAGCGAGGTGTTCTTTGTCAAATACAGAGATTGGCTGCTCTAAATATCTTGCAACTCATTTCCCACACCACTCTATTATACTATCCAAGCAAAGAAAAGATCACTACCTAAACTCTAGGACGAACTATTTCATTAGAAGACAACCACAATGAACAGCTTACCTATTACTCTATATGTATAATTTTAAGGTAGAATCATAACTTTATAGAGCTTTCACATAAGCAGTAGGGCAACGTTACAATGAGAAAGCCTTTAATTATGTTGTAAAGGTCTAATATTCCAGGAAAATGTCACTTCAAAATAAACTTCTAACAGTTAATTATCAGTGATATTTAACTTGTACAAAAATTAAATATCACCATATAATTCTGTGATCATTTTATTGCTTTTGTAGACATTTCAATATTTTAAGGGTTTTCACGTAACAGTGAAAAAGGCTCACCACTTGCACAGTTGTTAGCTTTGTATGCAGAACCACATAACACGCTGGTGCTCTGTTTTACAAATAGATCATGAGAAAACAGTGCGTGATCACCAAGGAGTAAACATAAAATTATACAATTGGTCTTGAGTCTTTCAACTCCCAAGAATTAGTTTTATTTAATGGGAAATATAGTACCGTCTAAAATAAATGGAATTTCCCAGTCTCTATCAGAGCTTTGACAACACCAGGGATCATTGAAAGAACTGGAAAAACTATTTCCAAGGTGAAATTCAGTGAGTATTTTAAAGTTTACTAATAGTTTGACATAATGAGTTGAGCTAATGAGATTTACACATTATTGAGCTTATATGTTTATATTGTATATCACAGTGTCATGTCCCAAATCATGGTGTGGTCAACAACAGACTGCATAGGACTGTGTGGTTCCATATATAAGATGACACTGGAACTAAAGAATCCCTAGGGCCAGTGATGCCATCGATATCACAATGTCATAGCCATCATAGCCTCACAGTGCCTTGTTCATGGTGATGCTGGGATGAGGAAAGGTCCTAGGCTGGCAGTCCCATGAGAACACAGCACGATTGTGTTCAGTGCAGAACTGTACTAAATATTCATGGTGGGAGTATTTACTATAATCTGTATTATTATTTTAGAGTGTATTCCTATTTATTTTTTAGAAAGTTACCTGTAAATCAGTGCACCATTTGCACCTGCAGCAGGCTGATACATCTGGGTATTGCATCCCCTGATTGCATGGAGGGCCCTGTGGAGTGACTAACCTTTATCACTTAGACTCGTATAAGTTCACTCCAGCATCCACACAATGATGAACTCACCTTCCGATATATTTTCAAAATGTATCACTGTGGCGAGGAGATGCATGATTATCATAAAAAGAGTGCTTGAAATACAAAATATAAATAAAAATATGAACATTTATATTGAGAAAAAGTAAAAGAAAAAATTATTGTTTTGAGTACTTAGTTGGAGTTCAAGGGCTTGAGCTAGCCAACCTAAGATAGTTGCAGGTCGTTTTATCAAAAAACAATGTCACCAGAACCTACATTTTTCAAACTTTCATCCTTATCAACTTATACAAAAACAAAGAAGTGATTCCTGATTCTCATTTACACCCAAGTATAACGATGCAGTCAAAATCATCCAAAGAAATGAAATATTTCCAGTAAAAAATATTGTGAATGTGAAGATATAAAATCTTGATGTCCCTTATTTAAATGCCTGACATTTACTGATGCTACAAGTGATTTTGCTGGATATACTGTCTATGCCATATAGCTTTGCGAGCATGCAGTAGTCAAAGACAAAGAAGTTAAGTTAGGTACATTTACCATGTGTATTGCTATTATTTAAGAAGGGAGAGTCCAGAAAAGTATGTGGGTCAAATGAGTCTATGTTGGTTCTCATAAAGTTCTTTGAATATTAATGATATTAACCTGTGTTCATTATATTGTATAGAGTAGCTGTTTCTTTGTATTCCAGCCATAGTCCCTATTCAATTATGATGGTTTAAGCAAACTGTTTTTAGTTATGTAGATTTGAGAAAATATTGTTCTAAGAGTATGTCAGTTTTTGTGTGTTCTTTTTTTGGGGGTACTGGAAATTCAACTCAGGGGCATTCAACCACTGAGCCACATCCCAAGCCCTATTTTGTATTTTATTTAGAGACAGGGTCTCAATTAGTTGCTTAGTGCCTCACCATTGCTAAGTCTGGCTTTGAACTCACGATCCTCCTGCCTCAGCCTCCCAAGCCAATGGGATTACAGGTGTGCACCACTGTGCCTGGCTTTTTTGAGTTCTTAAAAATTACAATTTTGGGGGATGTGGCTCAAGTGGTAGTGCGATTGCCTGGCATGCGTGTGGCCCGGGTTCGATCCTCAGCATCACATACAAACAAAGATGTTGTGTCCGCCGAAAACTAAGAAATAAATATTAAAAAAATTCTCTCTCTCTTTAAAAAAAATTACAATTTTGTGTAATAGATATATAAAAATAATACAAATGAATCTTTAAAGCCCCTTAAAAGAAAGGGAGCCAGCTAAAATATTTTATTTTAAAGTTGAAATTAAGTTAAAACCTAAAGAAGTATCCAAGAGAAAATTCTCTGTAGTTTTAGATAATAGCCATCTGTCAACAGCCCAAAATATGAACAGGTTTGAAAAATGAATTCAATAAGGCAAATGGGAAGTATAGGAACGTCATCCCCTGCTGAAGACTCAATAGATGAGATACAAATTCAAAATTTTGTCAATCATTTACCCCTGTAACTTGGACTATACACAGTTGGTTCCTCAATAGCTTTGACAAGCCTTGCCAAGTTGAAGGAATCCTGATAATAATTTAACTTGACATAAGGGGTATGTGAATATTTCCTGCACAGTTGGGGTCTTTCCTTCGCTAAAGCCAAGGAGCTAGCCCCAAGTAGGAAATACCGAAGAGACCCTTATGTATTATTAAGTATACCTGCTCACATTCCTTTGTGTTCTGAGTCTAGAGGTGGCAAGGGGAGGTGGGCATATTAAACAAGATACCAAAATGTAACTCATATTGGCATTTCTTTATATTTTTCTTTCCTATTTAACATACAGTTAAAAATAAGGCACTACCTAGGAATACTAAAGTACACTGACAATTGAATTAAAAATCTTTCATTTTCAACACAAATAAATTCATAACGTACTTCAAATTTTACAGCATTTCATTTGTGTTTAAAATAGACAAGCATAGCTGGGTGCAGTGATACAAACTGTAATCCCAGTGACTCAGTAACTGAAGGCTGGAGGATCACATGTTCAAGGCCAGCTTTGAAAATTTAGTGAGACCCTATCTCAAGAATAAAAAGGACTGGGGATGTAAAACACCCCTGGGTTCAGTTGCCAGTACCACAAAGGAAAAAAAAAGCATAAATAGGTAGGTAAGGTAGATACATATATAACATACATACATACATCAACATAGATATATAGAAAGATCAATGAAGTAAATAATTAAATAGTTACCATGTGCCAAACTACTCCGAGAATCAGAAAAGGAAAAACATATCAGTCAAGTTGTTTTTATGTAACAAGATTTTAAAGGAATTATTATTGTCTTTTATTCCCAATTTTTCATTGTGCAAGTCTTTATTGAAAATGTATACATTATTCAAACATTCTTTATTTTTCAATTTTAGTTGTAAAGGCAACATATGAAGAATTGTTCATAATAAATCATGTGTGCATATTACACAGGTATAGATTTTTGCTTTATAAGCAAATATAATCAAACTTTATATATAAATTTGTATTATTTTTCACCAGCATAGAATGCAGAAACTCTCATATTATTGTATTTATACCTATCCCACTTAAGTTATCGTGCACCTATCTCATGTAAGTAACCAGTGTGAATATTCTGGACTTTATCAAAACCACTGTCATGATAACAAATAACTACAATAACTGGCATATATATATATATATATATATATATATATATATATATAGAGAGAGAGAGAGAGAGAGAGAGAGATCTTGACTCAGTAAACACACCTTTGCAATTCAACCAAGCAGTGATAGACAATCTTGAATGCCAGCAGGTCAGAAATAGGTTTATCCTAATAAACACCTCAGAGAAGTACCAATCAACACTTGATTCACAATTCTTTTATCAATAATAGCAACCCATTTACACCCTTGAGAATCTATCAGTTGCTGTACCTATATCATGAATTTTACTGTATGAATATTAAAAGTAAATTTTAAAATATGTCACAAACCAATAATATCTTGATGTTCAATGTTCTCAAATCTGGGCTACAGTATCCCCTTCAGGTTCTCTCTGTACCATTTTGACATGTCTCTACTATTTTAAGCATATCCTTACTTCCTGACAGTCGAAGCATCCACACCTGCAATAGAATCTGATCTCTCTCTAGGGAGCCCTGGATCCTTTCACTGGAAAATGGATTTAGAATCCAAGATCTTTATGATTTTTTGAAGACTTTATTATTTGCCTGCTCTTGTATCAGAGAGCTTGAAACTTTATACTGTATATTTATGTCCTTCACTGTGTATTCAGTGTTGAATTCATATTTGATACGTGCCAACACAAACATATATGTGTCATTTATTATGAATTCATAATGATAACTCTAGTTCTGATCTTCTCTGCTAACTCCAAGTGTTCTTCATGCCACTTCACATCCCACCTGAGTATGCATGTCTCTCTTCTCCCCTGTGAAAACCACCCAGAAAATTCGAAGTATTTACCAATGTCCTCAGTTTTACAATACACACAAAATACTTTTATAATCACTATAGTTATACTGAGAACCTACTAAGATACAAAAATGCTTTCTTTGCAGGTTGTCATTACTATGTTCAGATAGTCATATTAAATGTTTTTTTTTTTTTTTTTCCCGTATCTGTGGAAAGTTTTATTTTTGGAACAAAAAGAAAATAATAATATAAAATGAAATTATTTCAAGCTGGTAAATATTATGATATTTGATTAAGAAGGGAAGTAAGTGTTATAGAAAGGGATTAAAGATATTTTAAAACTTACTTGAATAAAACATTAAAACCACCTAATGTACATAGAAATTATGGAATAATAAAGTTAAGCTAAAAAGCTGTATGTGTCAATAAGTGTGACTGGATCTAATAGTCCAATAAAATATTTTTTTTTTAAATTGGGCCAGGCATGATGGCACATGCCTGTTAATCCCAGCTGCTCAGAAGGCTGAGGCAGAAGTTTCTCAAGTTGAAAGCCAGCCTCAGCAACTTGGCAAGGACCTAAGAACTTCGTGAGACCCGGTCTCAAAATAAAACATACAGAGCGCTGAGGGTGTGGCTCGGGGGTTAAGTGCCTTTGAGTTCAATCCCTGCTACCCCCCCCCAAAAAAAAAAGTAAACTGGTTTTAAAACCAATACCCATTCTTAAATGTTGTGTAAAAAACTAAAACAAAATAAAGTTTTCCATTTCAGTAATTTGAATGTTGTGAAATTTTAACTCCTGCCCATGCTGAGGAACATGGGTAATGTGCCTGGGCAGGTTTATTTTTTCTTGTTGATGCACTCCATTTTCTGGGATGAGACACTGGGGTGTATTTTTTACTTTTAAGCAGTAAAATTATCTTTAATTCAGAGATAAAGTAGTCATTCTCACCACTCACACACATTTATTACTCCTCCATCAAAGGCCAAGAATTCAAAAACAAACTCAAAGCAATCTTCACTTTGTCAAAACGTTGAAGTTGTTTGAATTATAAATGAACATAGGTTAAAATATTTGGCATTCATTACAAAAGAGAATGACGGTAATGATTGGATGAAAATAAATCTAAAATAATTTGATCATGAACAAGAACTACAAAATAAACAAGACAGCGTTGCATATATTATAATTACCTGCATGCATTAGAAGTATCTGGTGAAACTGTTAAAATTTAAGAAAAGGCATTAAATAATTTAAATTTTGTATTATTTACATTTAGATGATCACTTTATTTTTATAGTTATGCATTATTGTGTTTTCATTATATTTGAAAATGGGGAAATAATAATAATAAAGTAGAATTAAGGGATTAATATTTTCAAAGGAATTTATTCATTGTGTACTATCATCAATATATCATATACATTGTATAATGGGTTTTGTATTCTTCAGACTTTGTGAAACAAGAATTTTCTCAGCACACTATGAATCCCCCTGCCAATTTACATACATATCAAGTCAAAAGTCAGTTATATTTACTTTTCATTCTCTAATTCTATCCTTGCCCCGCCACTACATCTTTCTTATTTCCCCATATGATGTAATTATAGGATAGTACAAGTATTATCTGAGAAATCTTTTTGGTCAACCTTTCAGGTTTGTTAGGAACCTCTGCCTGATTTCTAGAGTATGTTCTATTGGTCAAAGCATCCAGAAACTAATATTTACCAGTATTGCCAGAGAATTGAAATTAGGATTTGATTCTATGAGAGATTTTTGATAATTAGTTTGTTGTTTAGATTAAAATATATAAATGCACATATGTTCAAAAGAGCTATAAGCACGTATTAATCAAAAGCTAGAAGGAAAAGATTTCTGTAATCACCATATAGAAAAAAAGGGCATAAATAAATAAGATAGAGAACTCCCATGCATTTTTATCCATTTCAACTTCCTACTTAGCCCCTAGGAAAAAAAATCACTTGTGATATTTTTTTACTATGCATTTCTTTCCTTTTATTCCAATTTTACTAACCCTGCTGACTTCCCTCAATAATACAGCATAGTTTTGCCTAATTTTGAGTTTTACACAATTGGAATCAAATAAATATATTGTGCATTTTTTTTTATTTAAGTTTTGTAAGAATAATCTATGGTAATATATGTAGCTATAACTTTTCATTTTTATTTCTGAATTGTGTTCAGGTGTTGGACATGTGTTTAGTTAGATATTGTGATAGACATCCAGGAGAATTTCAGGGGCCAAGCTATGGAGAGTTTATACTAACCTTATTTGCACTTGTGATGTGTTAAATCATTCTTCTATGCTATGTACTTGTGAATGGAAATCTGTTTTACATCAGGCATATCTTCCCCTATACTTGATAATACTAAACATTTTTTCAAGGGGGGGGTCATCAAGTTAAATTCCCACTTAAAGTATATGAACATTGACTTTCTTACACATATATACCTAAGTTTAAAACAGTCATATTTAAAAAAAAATTCTTATATATACAAGTATTTATATCTTATATCTTTGTATCTTACTAATAAGAACACATTTCATATTTTTGTTGTTTATCCTTATTGGTCTTTTTCATATTTTTAATGATATTTCTAGTTACCCTTTCCTCTGTACTTAGAACTTATTTCAATTTTGTAATAATAAATGTGTTCTAAACAATGTGGATGAAAGATTGTTTACAAAGGAAGCTCTTTGACCAGTTTTGGGGCCTCTCAACGAATATCACATTAGTTACAGAGATACAAACATTTACATGGCTAGCACTCATTCTTCAGCCAGCAATGTCCCCTAATTTAAAGCATATTTATAATAAGAATTTTCGAGGGCTTGCCTATGTCTTTCTAAAAAGCATTTTTTTAAAAAAAATAAAGCTGCCCTTAAATCTTTCCACTGGTAAACGTGAAAATGTGTATACAGGAGGATTGCTTGAGGTTAATCAACCCTTAGAGGATACTGGAGTATCGAGGGATGAGTCATGGACTTGTTAATCCTCTGTCTTCCCAGTGAATATTAAACTAAAGTGTAAATGTCAATGTCAAGTATTGGAAAAGCCCTAAGGATATAAGCACATTCAGTGATCTGATTATTCTTGTATGTTTCTGGTATAAGCTTTCATGTAAAAAAATGGCTAGAGTATTTACCTTTATAAATATTTATATTTTGCTATGGTTTGTGTTCCTCTAACATTTGTATGTTTCGATCTAATTCCCAGTGTGATGATATCATGACGCAGGGATTTTAAAGGCCCTTAGGTCATAAGGGCACAGCACTCATGGTCAGGATTAGTGCCTGTCTCAGTTCACGTGTGATGCTTTAAAGAAGATTTTAGACTGGTCAATTTAGGAACAATGGAAATGTATTGTTCTAGAAGTTGCTGAGTCCGAGATCAAGGCACCAGAATATTTGGTATCTGGTAAGAGATTGCTTTTTGCTTCAAAGATGACACCCACCAATTGTGACCTCACATGATGTAAGAGGAACAAAAAGTTTCCTCAGCCTTTTATAAGAGCACAAATATGATTCTTGGGGATGGAGCTGTTATAATTCAATCACCTCCCCCAATCCGCCTTTCTAATATTCTCACCTTGGGGTTAGGTTTAATGATTTTTTGGGGGGGACACAGTTATACTATAGCAGTTCCCTTATAAAGGAAACACCAAAAAACTGACTCATCCCTGATACCATGTGAGGACACAGCAAGAGGCATGTCTTCACCAGACACCCAAATTTCCCATATCTTATCTTGGACTTTCCAACCTTCATAACATTGAGAAAAAACTTTCTGTTATATATAAGCTATCCAGTTTATATTTTGTTATAGCAATCTAAATGGACTAAGACAGATAATAAGTTAATTTCTAGAATTTAAACAATTTTTTATTATTATTTTAAGCTGAAGGGTTAGTCCAAGTAACCTGGCATACCGTTAAAAGAAAACAAAGTGCAGACAGAGAAGCATGAAAACTATGTATTTGTCCTTTCCTCCTAAAGTTGTTGATGAACCAGTTGTTTTTCCAAACCCCAATTCTGTGTTGAACAGAGTAAAGAAGATCTGAAATAAAACATTACAAGTGTCTCAGTTTTCCATGGGTATGGTATAGTTCCATTTTCTTGTTTATTCAATCTTTTCAAGATTTATATTAGTTTCTGATTAGATGAAATAAAGATTTATGAGCAAATGCTTTAAGATGTTGCCTCTGAGAACACATGGCTTCTTAAAGCAAGGCACATCCCTACCCTAAACTTAGAGCTTATAAAATAATACTATGTTTGCTTAAGGAAAAATATAGCTAGAAGTCTCTATGGAGAAAAATACACGAGGCACCCCTAAAATGAACATAGATAACAAAGTACTACTGCTTTCAACACCTGGCAGACATGTAAACAGGACGATTGATGAACAGCCAAAGAAGTGTCAAAGCCTAAGGAGAAAGACATACTTCTTTTTCCTCCTGTTATGCTTATAACTCAAGCTGGATTCTACAAACCGCTATGTGGAGCTGCCAAACAGTTCTCTCTGGTATTATATAAGCCTGCCTCATCACTTCCTGAACAGCTTCCATACTTCCTGGAATTATGCAGCTGTGCATGCTCCAGACTAAAGCTGGCCTCAGGAAGCCAAGCCTGCTGCATTAGCCTTCCAACTCCTGGTAATGAAGTTTTTCCAACAGGAATTAATTATGACAAGGAAATGCAGCTGTAGCATATTCACAGTTGCTGAGATAAAATTTGAAATAGTGTTGGTTTCTTCCATTCATTGAAATTCATTTATCCCATAAGACAAAGGTGGATTAATTCCAAGCTTCTTCAAGTTGAAGTAAGGTAATAGATTGAAGGTTCAAAACACACTCCACGGAGAGTGAGAGAGAGAGAGAGAGAGAGAGAAGAGAGAGAGACAGAGAGAGAGAGAGAGAGAGAGAGAGAGAGAGAGAGAGACATATAGATTTAGAACTTTTGTCTTTCTATACTATAAAATTTATTTTTAAATGATTTTATATCTTTTTTTCCTCTTTTAATCTCATTTTTGTAGAACTAATTTTTCCCCTCAGTCATATTTCTTTTTAGGCTAATTTTATTTTTTCCTTTCTCAAAAGCAACTTTGATATTTTAATTTTCAAACATAAATGTGACTTCCATGTGGTTTAGTTAAATAAAATGATTATTATAAAGAATATTTGTATGATACACTTAAAGTAAATAAGGCATAATGCATTTGTTTTTTATGTTCCATGTATATGAGAACAGGGTGTCACAGTGAGTATCATTTATGAACATTTTTAGAGTAATTCAGGGCAGAATGAGTCATAAAATGGGAAGTGAAGGAATATTCACATGAAGGAAAAATTTATTATTGCAGATATTTTTCACATTACTCCTCAATTCAATATATACTCAAATCCTAGTGGTTACTTATCTAATTAATAAATAATGTCTGTGCTTAGTGATGAAGGCAGGATAGCTAAGTATGGATATTCAGAACAAAATGGAAATCATTTTGCCATGCACAAAAATTCTTTTAGGGCACAAAAAAATGCAGTCACACATTGATCGGCTCTTTTGTAGGTAAATTTCACTCCCTTTGAGTAAATTTCCTGAGTAGCTAATTGATATTCCTAAGTGTTATGCTTCTAAAAGCTATGCTACCAAAGAGTGCTTTTGACCTTCAAATTGAGCTTGCACTTAACATGTTAGCTCATCATATGCAGCTTCTAAAACTTTGCTTTCTTCCTTTGTAGAGTCTTCTTAAATTAACAGAAATATAGGGAGTTCAGACTTGTATTCTGAAATATATACAACCTTACATGTGCATAGGATTGTATGGTTTAACATGTATTCAGAAATCCTCACAAACTTTAGAGGTGGAATTGAGGCTGCAGTTCAGTGAAAGAGAACTTACTAGCCAGCACAAGGCCCTGAGTCCAATCCCCAGTACCACTAACACAAATAGATAAATAAAATTTGTCAGTCCTTGTCATCAATAATTTGAAATGAAATAACTAGTCACATTCATATATGTCTAACATGGGACTGAATTTTGCCTATAGTATTTTCCAAATATGTGCATTTTTCAGATATCAGATTTTGCTTAAAGTTGTTATTATGGAAAGGGATGCATTTTAAAAGACAGAATGTCAATGAAGTAAAATCATAAAATAGCTTTATTGTATAATTGTGATTTTTCTATGCCCACTTTTCTACTCATATTTTTTACAATTAGATGACCTGACCTGTCATTCCATGCAGTTCAGTTGAACCCTTACTCAATCATAAGGCTGTCAGCTGACCTAATCCTGGCCTGTTTGAGTCCCATATTTGTTTGGATCTAGCTGTAGTTAGTATGCACATGCAATCTATGATAGCTATCATTAATCTGGAAACCACTGCTAAACCTTGGAAGATTTAAGTTTTATTAGTCGTAGTTTTCCAGAGAAATAGAACAAATAGGATGTGTACACACAAAGAGATTTGTTACAAGGAATTGACTCACACAATTTTGGAGGACTGGCAAATCCAAAATCTGATGAGGTAAAATACAAACCAGGGATTCAGGAAAGAGCAACACATGGAGTTCATGGCTGCCTGCTGGAGATTTCCTTCTTGCTTAGGGAAGGTCAATCTCATATATTATTCATGCCTTCTGTTTTTAAATTTGTTTTTTATTCTAATTTGTTACATATGATAGCAGATGGCATTACAATTAATAATACACATATAGAGCACAATTTTTCATATTGTTGTATACAAAATATATTCACACCATCCATGTCTTCATACATGTACTCAGGGTAATGATGTCCATCTCATTCCACCATCTTTTTTTACCCTCATGCCCTCTCCCTTCCCCTCCCATCCCTTTGCCTTATCTAGAGTTTGTCTAGTCTATCCATGTTCTCCCTCCCAATCCCACAATGAATCAATCTCCTTATATCAGAGAAAACATTCGGCATTTGGTTTTTTGGGATTGGTTAACTTCACTTAGTATTATATTCTCCAACTCCATCCATTTTCCTGCAAATGCCATGATTTTATTCTCTTTTATTGCTGAGTAATATTCCATTGTGTATATATACTACATTTTCTTTATCCATTCATCTACTGAAGGACATCTAGGTTGGTTCCACACATTAGCTATTGTGAATTATGCCAACTGATGGGACAAGGCCCCCAAAGTTTTTTGGAGGGCAATCTGCTTTCTCAGAATCCTGATCTGAATGATGATCTCATCCAACAAAAATACTTTCAAAGAAGCATTCAGAATAATAATTAACTAAATATCTTGAGGTTGTACCCAATGTGTTCTATTGTTTTTCCTAGGTCATTATCAATAAAGACTAAATATGACTGATATCAACAAAACCATCTTTGCCATCAAAAAGAGAAATGCTGCCTCTTTTTAAAAACTAGCACATAGAAAAGAAGAGTTTAGAGACTGGAAGGAGTATTAGAGACACAGGTTGCGGGAGAGGGGAGAGAGAGAGATGGTGATGAAAGGGTTAGGGCATTTCTAAGGTTGACTGCAACTTTATTATTTGATATTGAATAAAAGATTTTCTTTATTTCTTTCACTTGTATAAATTGTAGTTTTGTAAAGGCATGATGGGCAGTGTTTGATTTGGCAAGCATCTCTATCTGCTCTGCAAAGTTTGTTATGGAAAAATAAATCTAAAGACATGACGGTTGTTTTTTAACTTAAAATAATCTCCAAACTAACAACTTGCAAGTCTGAGACCAAAACCATAATCTTGGATTTGGGGCTATCTGTTATATTTTAATTTTGCATGGTTTTATTTTTTGAGCAGTAGGAAAATTAAATGCCTGATGAATGTTTAGGTGAGATGTCATGACATTTAACTGAACAATTTCATCAAGTTCCAATGCAAAATGAAGTAACCATCCTGTTTCTACTATACCCTTTACTAATTCAGGCAGTGGTGAGGGAAATGGTTCTCCAAGAGATATGTACTCTGATAATATTAGCTGAAAGGAAATTCAAGGGAGTTAGAATCCCAGGACATAGTCAAAATCAAACCTCTTACTCCCCACTGTGGGAGGTTTACTGTAAAGGTCTCATCTTAGAACTACTATTAAGGAGGGATGGATTTAAGAAGAATATGCATAATCTGACAGTCAGTTTTCAGAATTTTGTAGAAAATACAATAACTCCAGATAAGTTGCTGAAACAATCATCTTTTTCCAGCAAATTATCCCAAAGTCCAGTATGAGTGATGGTGCATCACAAACTAGGACTCATTTATGAGAACTGAACCCTGAGATGAAAGACATAGATCAATTCTATCCCGGGTCAGGATTGTTCCCAGAAAATTGGAAGTATTTGCACTTATATCTGAGGATTAAGAAATTTAGGTTCTGGAAAAATCTGGAGGTGAAGCAGGGAAACAGAAAACGTTGTTCTAGAAAAGCTTAGGTAGAAAGGTGATGAATGTGTGTGTTGAAGATATGAAGATCTACCATTCTACATAACAGACCAGATTCATGAGAAACATTTCCTATTCATGCCAATGTATTAGAAATTAAAGTTCCTAACTTTGCTTTAGAAAAAAAATGCTTTTCTAGAAAACATGACCTGAAGAAGCTTCCATGCTTCAGACTGGGAAATCCGTGCTTGACAGGCTGCTATCCCTGCTATTGTGCTTGTTCATAAGACGGCTTTGAAAAATCAGAAAGATTCCTGATCCTTTGCCAGCACCCATGACATTAAAAAAATAAGTATTAAGATGAAAACAGATTTATTAAGTCCTCATCATTCAGCATTAAGTAAGCGTGTTTCATCCTCAAAATAACACTTTGAAGTAAGAAACCTAAAGAAGATGGTAATGGGGAACATGACACTTGAGATGCCAGTGATGTCACTGGCCCTGAGTCATCTGGACTTGGCTTCCATCTTCCCACCTCTTTCTCTCTGCTCCCTGCCATGCTTTTTTCCATTCAGATACAACAAACTTTTCCAAAGACCTTTTTCAAAATGCCTTGCTCTCTTGCTTCCAGGCACTAAGCTTGTGTTCCTCTATGTGGGACACTCCGATTACTACCATTGCTTAACTAATTCCCATTCAAAATTCAGATTTGTACTTCTCAAATAGGAGTCCTCCAAAAGTGTTGCCAGGTCCATTATCTTCATCTTTTTCATCTTCCCCTCACATGGTATATTCGTTCTTCCTGAAAGTTTCCATTCACAAATATTAAAATTTTTTTTTCAATTTTTGTTATTCTTACATGTCTGTAAGTCACATAAGATTAGAAACAATGCCTGTTTGGGGCAGCTTTTATTTTTATATCTCGGATTTTAACCTCAGTATCTAGAATAAAGCCAACATTCAGAAATAATAATTGACTTAAAAAAGATAGCCAACAAAGTCCTCTAGAAGATCCAAGGATATAAATATTATTGTTTCTCAAACGGTTGTAATTTATCTAGGTCAATTATGATGGTTAATTTCATATGTCAGTTTGACTTGGGAAAAACATTATTTTGGGATGTGTCTTGTAGATGTTTCTAGAAGAGATTAGCATTTTAATCTATAGACAGTAATGAGGATCTACCCTCACAAATATAAGTTGACATCATCCAATCCTTCGAACATCCAAATAGAACAAAAAGGTACAGGAAGAACAAATTTTACTGCTCTTTTTGGACTGGAAAATCCATTTTCTCCTGCCCTTTAACATTCGTGATTCAAGTTCATGGACAACTGGACTCACATAGAATTACAGCATTATCTTCCTACGACTCTAGCTTGTAGTTTGCAAAATGTGAAACTTCTTGACCTCCATAATCATACACATACCCCCAACACACACACACACACACACACACACACACACATATTTGTGCCCTGCTGGTTCTGGTTCTTTGGAGAGCCCTGACTAATACATACATATTGTTTAAAATGTGAAACTTCTACCATCAATTATGCAAACCAACTAGTAACAGACTACCCTACCCAATTTTAAAGAAATATAAAATTGAACAAAATATACAAGACAGCTGTCTCTAGAAACTTGATAATTGACAGAGCAAAAACATAATTTCTGAAAGAAGGAAAACTTATAAGGTAAGCCCCATAAATATCCTGGCTCTTTGCCTGACACAATTTTCTAACTATGGGGCATCAAACTGGAGTCTGAGCTACACAGCATTCTTAATTTATTGATTAGGCAGATTTCAGGACTTAGGGCAGCTGAAGTGGTTGGAATGTAGAAAGCAGGAGACTAGAACAGAGAGATAGAGGGACCTACATAAGGAGATACTCAAAAGCTCCTTGGGGGAGCTCCATGTGTAGTTAACAAAACAATGAGCTGACCATATGCAGATGAAACAAGCCAAGCCTACCCAGCTGCTATGGGACTGAGAAACAATAGAAGAGTAAAACCACTTGAAACTTTAGAGTTTCTACCTACCCAGAGTAGAAAGCACTCCTCAACACTCCCCTCACACTGTGGGCACTGAGCTGAGATATCTGAAAGCTTGGCAGTAAGAGTCATGATATGGAGTAAATCCTACTTTAGGTTTATTAACAAAGTCTAAAGCCAAGCCCTCCCAATGCTCTGCAGAGAGACAGAATTCAGAGATTGACTCTCAAAGCTTGGGCGCCATCTTGGGATTTTTTTTTCAAAGACCACATAACAATGCATAAACTCAAGCACATGCAAGTCAAAACTCAATAAGCTTATACAAAGACCTGGGCACTGAATGGTGAGAAAAGATACAACATGGAGTTTAGGGCCAACCTCAAAAGAAGAATTTCATTGTAAGACTCTGTCAAAACCAAAGAGTGAAGCCAGATTTAAAGTTAGGTAGTCAGTGTAGTTAGATAAATCGGGTCTAATACCGAGTGAAATCTAAAATGGAGGCCATGCTGGCAATGATTCCAGAAACGCAGGACAACTCATGGAATGTTAATGAAGTCCCAAAAACGCCCTAGGCCAAAGTCCATCCCAAAGGAATGTTAATGGAACCCAGGAAACAGCCCCCAACAGATTTGGAGATAGCCCATCCCAAGAAGTGATAATGAAGTCCTTCCTGCCCAGATTACTTCTTTGGCCCACCTGTGTCCCACCCCTCAGGCCTTTCAACCCACATTCCATCACCAAAACTATAAAAAGGGGAGACAACCGCACTTCCATGGATTCCACCTCTTGGGTCCCCTTCTTCCTCCGGGAGAAGTCTTTTCTGCTGTCCTTTAATAAACTTCTAATTTCTACTCTGACCTTGCCTTGGCATGCTCTCTGGTGTTATTCTTCAACATTGGGGAAGCAAGGACTCGTCACTGGTCAACAGCGGTAACAAGAGAAAGAATCTTCTTGAAAGCAGGAAGAGAATGAAGACACATAGCATATTGGAAAGAAAGTCAAAAACTATGTTTAACCTCTCATTATAGACAACAGAGACTAGAATAAATGTAATGTACATTTAAGGGCTGAAATAAAAAGCAAACTATAAAACCTAGATTTGGTAATAAGCAACCTTGTCTTTAAGAAACAAGAGTTCAAAAAATACATTTTGAGATGAGCAAATTCAGACAGAATTAATTTTAATAGAAATGTACTACAAGAAGTGATAAAGGATATTCTTCAGGCTGAAACAAATGATAACAGATGGTAAGTTGTATAATAGGACAGAATGAAGAGCATAAGTAATTATAAAAGAAAATATGTTGTTACTCTTCCCACTTATAAGTCTTTCTAAAAGACAACAGTCTATGTAAAGCTAAAGTAATAAAATTGAAAGCTAGATTTTTTTTAACATGCTTAGAGATAAAATATGCAATGAAAACTTTAAAAACAATGAGGGGCGAGAGAAGTCCACATGATATAGTTTATGTATTTTTTGATGGACTGTAAGTTGCAAGGGGAAGGTCAAATGTATTCTGATAAGTGTAGAATGTGAAGTAAGAAGTGGTGAGTTGTGTGTGAAATGGAAAAGTAATGACTCTAAATAATCTTGGACAGATTAAGGATTTGTAGTGTTAACCTTGAAGAAATACTAAAAAACTCACCTAAAAGAGTGTAAATTAGAAGGTTTAAAATGCACACAAAATAAAAAATTAGAAATATACTCTTGAATTTGGTCAGCTGAAGACACCTGGTACTACCTGTCTGTACCTCCAAATACATCTCAAACAAAACAAATTAAAGGACAGAACCTGTACCCCACCCCCGCAATAACCTTGGCTTAAATAAAAGACAGAATGGCAAAGGTTCACAGTAAATGTTAATAAATTTAAAAAATATATATATATATCAAATTCTAGTAAGTACTTTCCACATACTTCCTATAAAATACTGTGGCAAGCTAGACCTGCTCAAAGAGAACCATGGGGAAGAGAGCAGCAGAGAGCTGGCCTCTGACTAAAATAGCTCTAAAACCACCACCAGAAGGTGAAGGTCCACCTAACTCATAGGAATCATATCCTTGTTAATTGGACCACTACAGGCATGGGGCTTTAAATTATCTGTAATCTGAGGTGTCCAATTGTGATAGGGGTATCTATCAGTAGGAGAAAATCCTAAAGGAAAGGAATGCACCCTTTCTTGCTTGTGTGGTAAATCAGAATAATACTGCCAAGGAAAGGAATTGAAAGTCATACGAGACAAAAAACTCAAAGTACTGGTGAACTCATGGACATTTCCTCTTATCACAAAATAAAATACAGTTGAAACTGGACTTTACACCTAAGAGAGAGAAAATAAATGAACCAGGAACTGTACCTACTCCATGGAATTGAGCAAAAGAAGAATGGTAAAATTGTAGAGTTATTACAGAAAAAAAAAAAAAAAGAAAGAAAGAAATCCACACACAAGAATTCTTCCATCTCAGTTACCCCATTCCTCTTCTAACTTCTCACCAAAATAAGGCAGAAAAAAAGTAAGATAACACCCTAAATTAAATACATTCAATAAAGTATTTGGAGGGGTGAAAAACCATCCTGAGTCACACATTTTTCAAAGTAAGGACAGGAACAGAGTTTTCAGGTGAAATTCAGATAAGAAATGAAAGAATATGATGAAATGATCTCCAAAATTAAAATTAAATTACAAGATGTGTGTAAAGGAGAAAAGACTTAAATGAAAATTTAAAGAGAGACAGTGAAAAAAGACAAGGAAATAACTAAACATGAAATTACACACAGAAGTTTAAAAATATCAGATAAAAGTCATTGAAATGAAAATAAATGACATGAATATACTGAAGGTCCTTAAAGACAAAATATAGGACAATGAAACAGAACAACATGCTCAATTGTATACACAAAGAATGTATCCCAAGTATAAAAAAAAAAGACCTGAATCTACATATTCAAAGATCCCAGTGGGTACCTGAGGAAACTGATTTATGATAATAATATCTATGATATAGCCTGGTAAAGCTATTAAATTCCAAAAGAAAAAGGAAAAAAATTGAAATTTCAAGAAAATATTTATTCATTTTGGAAGAAAGGAATTATACTGGAATCATATTTTTCAAAAAATAATATACATAGAAATGCAAATATAGAGCAGTACTTTCAATAAACTTAACGAAAGGAAGTGTGAACCAAGGATTTTATATTCTAGCCAAGGTGTCAGATAAATATCAAGGTTATAGGAAACAGTGTAAGTACACAAGAACATAGGGACTCTTTATCCACATACCTTTTTTTTAGGAATGTGTTAGAGTGTTGCTTTTATGAAATGACTAGAAATTCTTGAACAAAATAATTTATGGTAAACACTGGATGTATGTAATCATAACCCTAAGACTAAGTCAAGGGATGAATGGAAAAAAACTAATATCTAAAAACTATGTGACAATGTACAGTTTTAAAATATGGGAGAAGAAAAAAGAGATAAAAAAGAAAGTAGGAAGAAGTCCATTGATTATTGTGTAGGTAATACATGGGAATTAAAATGTATTATAAATGAGACAGATACCATACTGTAGAGAGTAAAATAAGGGATATAAAAAGATACATGCATAAAGTTAACTACTTGTATTAGTCCACTGTTTGCCATAATGCTTGAGGCAGGTTCACTTTATAAAAAAAGTACTTTATTGAGCTTATGGTTCTCTATATTCAAGACATGACACTGGGTTCATATTGGCTCTGATGAGGATCTCATAGCATGGTAGGAGCATGTGTGTGAGAGAAAAATTGTTCAGATCTTGAAACAAAAACCCAGAGAGACTCTGGAGTCCCACAATCCTCTCTAAGGCCATGTCTCAACTTTTAAAATTTCTACCAGTTTCCATACCACAATAAGGAGTAAGTGCCAACATTGAACTTTGGGGAAAAATACCATCCAAACCATAGCACCACTGAAATGAAAACGTAAGTCTACTAAGTACCAAAAATCTCTCTTTCTCTCTCCATATTTCTATATCTGTATATCTATATGAATATAGTGAAAGTAGACATAGATATACAGATATATACATAAAATAAGCCAATAATAGTTATAGACTGCAAACATAATAATACATATGATTATGAAATATAATGATAAATTAGAAGTAAAACACATCAACCACATAAGCTAATATGAATTTCTTAATTCATTTATTAAAACAAATTTCAATTTGGTTCAAATGGCAAAAACCAATTGTAAGTTGAATACAAGAGATATACACTTAAAGTAATTAAATAAAACTAAAATGAATAAATGGAAGAAGATTTCTAGACAAATGGAAACTATAAACATACAGCTGTTGTTATTTTTAATCAAAGTACAATTCAGTCATTTAAGAATAAGAAGGACACTCAGGAGACTGAGACAGGCAGATGGCAAGTTCAGAACCAATCTCAACAACTCAGAAAGGCCTTAAATAACTCAGAGAGACCATATCTCTAAATAGAATATAAAAATGGCTGAGGATATGGCTCAGTGGTTAAATGTACTGTGTTCAATCTTCAGTACCAAAAAAATAAAAAAATAAATAAAATGAGAACAATTTGCAAGTTTAAAAGGTACAGTTTTTAGTGAAATGAGTAGTTGTGTGCCAAATATCAGTAACTATCTTATGAAACAAGACTATAGGGTAAAAAGATAAATGAAAACATTGCTTGCAAAATGGTAACACCACACGACTTGCTTACCACCTTATTTGAAGACAGATTAATTAAGCAAAAAAAAAAAAAAAAAAAAAAGATAAAGAAGATTTAATCAGTAAAATCAACCACATGGATCTTACAGAAATACATGTCTTTATAGAAGTACATGAAATTTTATACCTCATCATATATTACAAAGTCCCAGTAAATTAATTCAAGTAAAGATAAAAGGAGAAATAATGGCATAGAGCACAAAACTAGATTTATCTCCTGTGTCAAAATACTATTTTAGAAGAAAAAATAACAAAATGGAAACAGAAAAATAACTGCTGTTTCAATAATTTCAAAAAGGATGAAAGATAAATATATAAAATGACAAAGGATGAGAAGGAATAAAGTGAAGACATCTAAAAAAATATCTTTAGAAAGTATTTACTTTTACACATAGAAGTGCATTTCTAGATAGGGCAGAGAGGTGGGAGGGAAGGGACGGGCAGCGGGTTAGCAAGGATGGTGGAATGAGATAGACAATTATCCAAAGTTCATGTATGAAGAAATGAATTGGTGTCAACACACTTTAGATACAACCAGAGATATGAAAAATTGTGCTGTATATGTGTAATAAGAATTGTAAGGCATTCCGCTGTCGTTTATTTTTTAAAAATCAATAAAAAATTTGCTATCAAAAAAAAATTCCCAAAGGAAACTTCTTAAAGGCATTTTTAGCTCTTCTAATAGTTTTTAAGTGAAATATTCCCAATTGTCTTGTTTGCTGTAAAAACAAAACAGCAAATGGATAAGACAACTCATTCTGCTCATTCTGTGTGTCACAGGCACAGTTGAAAGCAGGCCCAGCTAGGAGGAGTGAAAGCAGGACTGCAGTTCAAAGCATCCTCCTTTAACCCTTTCCCATGCTATCCATTGTCATTAGCAGCCTCACCCCTCAGGGGTCAGCTTAGACAGTGCCACAAGTTGTGAGGTGGTTTTATAAAGTTCTAAGTATTGTAAGAGGCATTGAGACTAATGAATATAACAGTTCAGTAATTTAAATGTTTATTTTTAAGTGAAAATTATAATGTGCACATTTTAAGAATAAAGAAATCTGGCATTTGAAAAAAAAAAAAAAAGAAGTACATCTGAAAACCTAGATTGACCCCCTATAGTTTGAATATAGCTACTGTGAAAGAATTTTAAAAAAAAGACAAAACAAGGAACTACACCAAAAACTACACCAAAAAATGGTTGATAGTTATTCAAACATTATTCAAACATGTTACCTATTTCTGAAAGATTTTAGATGAGATTACCAATTAAAATGGTAGACATTTCATAAAACAGATTTTTCCTTCATAATATAGGTCAATCTCATCGATTCAGTTGAACCCCGTAATAGAAAAATGATTAACCTCCATGAGGAAGAGGGAATTCTGCCAGAAGATCACTTGATCACTTTCAGACTTTAACAGCAACATCAAGTTTTCCCTGGGTATTCAGCCTATTGTGTACTCTGCAGATTTTAGATTTGCCAACATCCACAAATAGCCTAAGTCAATTCTATAAAATGATAAATTTCTTTCTTTCTCTCTCTTTTGCCATACATATATGAATGTATATAAACTATATACAAGCATATATACATATATTATACATGTTTATTCACAAATGCATGTACAGAAACTGTATGTAAGCATATACATGTATAAAATTGTTTTAGTCAGCTTTTTCATTGCTGTGACTAAAAAAGCTGACAAGAACTATATTAACAAGGAAAGGTTCATTTTGGGGCACACAGTTTCAGAGGTCTCAGTTTACAGAGAGAAAACTCCATTCCTCAGGGCCTGAAATGAGGCAGCATACCATAGCAGAAGGGAGTGGCAGAGGAAAGCAGCTGGGGACATGGCACCAGGAAGCAAGAGAGAGACTTTTTACCAAGAATAGAATATATACCCCAAAGGCATGGTCCAATGACCCACCTTCTCCAGCCACACCATAATTGCCTATAGTTACCACCCAGTTAATCACTATCTAGGGAGTAATTCACTGATTTGATTAAGACTCTTATAACCCAATCTGTTTACTTATAAATTTTCTTGCATTGTCTCATATATGAGCTTTTGGGGGACACCTCATATCTAAATGATAACATTTCATTCTTGGCTCCTAAAAGCTCATCTCACAACACAAATACATTTCATCTATTTTCAAGAGTATCCATAATCTCAGCAGTTCCAATACTGCCCCAAAAGTCTAAGCCCAAAGTCACTTCTGAGACTCAATGCAAACCTGTCAGTATGAGCCCTGTAATGAGTCAAAAGCAAGTTATAGGTATCTAATATATAAAGGCACAAAGAAAAAAATTCCATTCCATAAAAAAGAAATAGGAGAATAAAAATAATGGAAGTAACTAAAGCAAGACAAAAATTCACCTGGGCCAACAAGTCCTGTATTTCCACATCCAGCATCTGGGGTACATGGCATTGTGATGTTCTCTTTAAAGGGTTTGTATAGATTCACCCCTATGGCCTTGCTGGTTCCAGCCCACATGGTCTCTCTCTTGGCTTGTTATTGGTTGATAACTACAGTTTTCCTCGGCAGACATCCACATTACCAGCCTTTCTTAATCTCTGGGATCTTCACTGCGCTTTCATCTGCCTTCTCACTTCTCCATGCATTGCCCTCTCAGAGATTGCCCACAGGGATTCTGACCCTATTGCATCTTGCCTAGCCTCTGAGACCTTCTTTTGAAGTATTGGTTGAAGCCTCCATGACCCCCTAACTTCAGCATCCTGCATTCCTGCATGACCAGGACCACATGGTTGATATTAAGGTCTGCCACCATCTTGAGCAGTCATCAAGCCTCCTGGATGCACCACAGCTGCAACAGCCTCTGAGGGCCTGGGTGGCAGATATTGTGAAACAACTTTCCTGTGCAAGCAAAGTGTCCCTTGGTCTCTTCTCAAAAGAATTTTTATTTTTACATCCTTGACCCTGAGATGGGTAAGGTCTTGCCAATTCCTGAGGCATCCTCAAGCCATCTTTCCTACTGTCTCTGGACAAAGTCTTTGGTGTTTCTTTAGTGGCTATAATGTCTTTAACAACCCCACATTCCTTACTCACAGTTTTCTAGTCAATGTGCAAATTTTTTAAAATCTTTCTGCTTAACTTGCTTCTGTATATTAAAATAAATTTGACTAAAAGCCACCAGCAATTCTATGCAACTCGCTTAAACCTGTGCTGTCTTAAAGTTTCCTTTCTCAGATTAAATTCAAACTCACAGAAAGTCTCAGGACATGGGCAAAATATAGACAACTTCTTAACCAGAATGTAACATGAATGAATATTATATTTTAGATATGTCATGTTTCCCAAAAGCTCATGTGTGAGACAATGGAAGAATGTTCCTGTCAGGTATTTTAGTCATAGCAGCCAAAAAAGCAAACTAAAACAATGACCTTTAGTCTAATTTCCAACAGAGACCTCCTTTTCCTCTAAAAACCACATGATCCCAATCTTTACTGTCCAGAGTCCTATTGACATTCTGGTCTTCTGAGCTCCCACTAGAGTCACTCATTAAGCCCCACTTACAATAATCTAAAACTTTTCCAGCTTTCATCTCCAATCAACTCAAAATTCCTCCAATGAATTCCAAAAAGCTTCTAAACCACATGGTCTGGTTACTCATGGCAACCCCACTTCTTAGTACCAATTTCTGTTTTAGTCAGCTTTTTTTCCTAAATTGCTGCAAATTCCCTCACATTGAAAGCAAAGAAAATTTTACTTTTTTTTTATAAACAAGTACTGTATGACATTATTATCTAAATCTGATAAAGCCAATACAAAATATAAAATAACAAATCTATAACATTTTTAAGTATCAATGTAAAATAAAACTATTAAATATTAACAAACATAATTCAATACTATATTAAAATAGTAAGACATCATTAAAAAGTATAATTTATTTCAAAGGTTCAAAGTTGATATGCCATTTAGTAATTCATTACTATAACATGTTTTAATATTTTTAAAATGCTTTTAGTACAACGTATCTCTCAATACTAAAAAAAGCATTAAATTGTTAAATAATACAGGAATTGATAGTTTCTTAATATAATGAAATTTATATGATTAGGCTTAAAACCAGGATATTATTAAATCAGAAAAAAAATCTAGAAGCTCTTCTATAATTAGGAATAAAGCAAGTATTGACAGTATTTCTTATAACTTTTCAACATTTTATTAGACGTATGGCCCAGTGCGACTTGATAGATCACAATTTGAGTCACATAATTGCTAATTAAGAAGAATAAAGGTACTTGACAAGGATATGATGATACATCTAAAATACAAAAATATTAAAACAAGTTCATTTAATTGAGGGATGTAGTATATGATGTAAAATTAATGTATGAAAATCAATAATTTTCTTGTAATAAACAAGGACTAGTTATTAAGTATAATAATAAAGAAAACTCCATTTATGATAACAAAGATGATCAAATGCTTAGGAATAGTGTGCCAGTAATTTATAAGGAAAAAATTTAAATATTCCTGAACAACACAGGATCAGATTTGAACAGATGGATAAAAGTCTCTTGTTCCTGAAGTAGGATGACTCAACACTACCAATATGTTATTTCTCCCTCAGTTAATTAATTTGTAAAATTCCTATAATGAAAATGCTAACAAACTTTTTAAATTAAGTCAAACAGGTTGATACTAAAGTTTGTATTGAAAAGTGAATATGCAAGAAGAGCAAAAAAAATCACCAAAAAAGAAAAATATTCCAAGAGACCTAACTTGATCGGATTTTAAAACATACTTTAAAGTCTAATTAAATCACAGGAGCATGAATGGACTGATGACCAGTATAATAGAAGAGAGACCCCAGAAACTGATCCACATACATATAGATATATACTACCTAATACAAGTAATATAATCTTTTAAATAAATGGTATGGAAACAACTGGATAACCATTCCCTCCACACACACACCCACCCCCCCTAAAAAAAAAAAAAAGAGAGAGAGAGAGAATAAGACGCTTGCTTAATACTACACACATATACTCTACATTTTTTTTTTCCTGTTGATATTAGCTCCAATTTTTTTAAGTTCTTCTGTGGTTAAGTGATGTGCTGCTTTGGACTGTCACTACACTTTCCAAGATCCTTCTCAGCCATTTATGTGGGCAGACCAATTGCATGTGGAACTCCTCATCTCTGGCTCTTCCTTATCCTTATCCATCCACCCTACTCTCCAGCAGTAATGACTTCTTTTTTTTCTGTATTAGAACCCCAATTGAGGTTTCTATTGAATTTTAGTTACTTAAAGATATTTTGCTATAATCTTTGTATGTTTCTATTTACATGCTGATTTAGTATTATTATGGTATGAGTGATAGCCTGAACTCTATTACTACCTAAATGGGAAGTAAATTGGTCCAGTCCTTATATAGTGAATAATTCACTGGAAATGAAAACACTTGCCTTTCATAGCCTCTAATGTCATGCTACCCGAGTTGTCTTTGAGGTCTATTCCTCCTTATTAACATGAACTTTTAATTTTCTCTTGTTTACTTTTGGAATCTGTTCAATCTGTTGTTCCTGAATCATCAAAACTTGGCTGATTGATTTTGTATTACGATGTAGAGTTGCAATTGCTATGCAGATATGTATAAATTTATAATCTTTTTGTAATTGTTTTAATGTAAACTTCTGTATTCTGAGTGGCCAATATATTGTTAAATGTTAGAAGACCCAGTATACTCTAGTTCTGTTCAATCTACAGGATCTCCTTCAACTTCACTAGCATTGATGTAACTGTAAATCCATTTTCTCCACCCTACCTCTTATCTAATTCATAGAATCAATAAATATGTTCCCTTGCTGCTGAGGATCAAATAAACTTGGTTTTAATCCATTCCCCTAGTTACCAGAAATACTCCATGTGGCTTCCCCTGAACCACCTTATTTCTTCCCAATAAACACCTGCAACATTTTGTGTTTAGAAAGCTAAACAGCTAGATATATATAATCATTATCAGATATTAAATATAAAATTAATATTTAATTAACTTACAGCTTTTGGGTCAGTTGTACATATGCAATTCCATATTGTATGATTTTAGAGATATCAGAGATTTTAGATTGCTGAAGTCAAATCTTCAGTTTAAAGTAATTATTTTATTTGGCTCCACATTTGAAGGCAAGAATAAGAGGTGGTAAATAATTTCTTTATATAGTATTTTCAAATATAGTGGGTGACAATGAAAAAAGATGAAAGCTTTTGTGAAGAGAACCAAGCCCAATATATTATATTTTTTTCACAACTTTGCTTCTTATAGTCAGTACAGTAGGTTTAGCAAATGAATCAAAAATCAAGTTATTGATATAATTTCTAACTCATAAGTAGAGGGTAGATAGATGATATGCATATGGAAAGGTAGGTAGATGATGAATAGACAGATTGATAAATGGATGCTAGTTGTTCCCATCTTTAAAATAAGAGATACTGTAGTTATATCAACTAGAATGAGATAAGAAATAGTTGGAGTAAATTACTATAGGTCCCAATAAATGTATTGCATGGCACAAATATATCTAATGTGAGACAAATATGCAGTGTAATCTAAGTACAAAGTCTGATGAAAATATTTAATATGTCAGGAACCTAGTCCTGCAGGTATTCAGAAGTAAACAAAAAATTGAAATAAATGTGCTATGGTAGGCAGCATTCCCTTGGTGTTCCACTGTCTTGACTGGAGGCATAAAATATGTTGGCTGTTATGTTAACATGGAAAACTACACCTGCTGTGATTGTTCCTTAATGAACCAGCCCTTAAAAAATTCAGCCCAGTGATTCAAAGTTGACTAGGAAAAGGGAAGAGAATAGCCCCTCTAATTTTCTCTAAATTTAACAGCCACTAATTACATTGCAAGACCCCCCTCCTCTGCTGATTACCTTTAAGTGCTCCATGAGATAAGGTGCTAATGAGATTTTTTTTCTTTTTTAAATTTTTTATAATTTTAACAACACTATTAAGGCTAGTATATTAAGCAAGATTTACTCCACTAACTCCAGCTTTGTGTGTTTCTTTTCATGGATGTACAGAAGGTGATTTTGTTTTATGGACGATGAGGATTAATCCTCAAGTGAAGATGCTTTATTTCTATCATTAATGAACAAATTGCTTTTTTACAAGGCTTGGCTGTAAGAGATTAGCTATTCCTTTCTGGTTATTTAGAGGCCCTTCAGGCTTTCTTTGGGGATCTCATTACTTTCTACAGTGCTTCAAAAAGAGATTAAAGAGTCCTAAAGGATGCTAACATATACATAAACCTCAATATGTTATTCTTCTAAGAAAGAGAATGGGGAGAGAAAGTGGAGGTATGTTGTTTGAGGGACAAATAAAAACCTAATATATTTTGTTTCTGTGAAGGTCATGGCACCTAATTCCATCATTAAAAGCTCACAGGTAATTTGATTCACTTATTGGACTTTTAAAAGCTACTAGAAGGTAAGTAGTGAATGTCATGGAAAATATTTTTTTCTTAATTATTAGGCCATGAATGACTACCATGATTCCATTCATCATCACCAGAATTCTTACCATGATCATAATGATTAACATTTATTGAAGACTTACTATACCCTGAGCTTTATGTTAGGTGATTCACATTCCTTGGTTCATTTAATCCATTGGATATTTGCATAAGATTATTAACACTGCTGTCTCCATTTACCATAAGACTATTAACACTGTTATCTCCATTTACAAATGAGAAAACCAAAGACCACATACTAAGTGGCAGAAGGCATTCATGGACACCAGTTCTGTCTAATGAGAGTTTGCCATCATGCAACAGCTAACCAGTGGTTTTCAACCACTGGGATGGGAACTCAGAAGTTACTCTGTTAGATACATTGATTGAGACTAAACTCCACCTCTGAACCATCCACTTTGGTGTCAATTAGTCACAGTCCATTTGGAAGCAAATTTCATGGCAGCCAATTATTGGGTTGGTTGAGCAAACACAATTTGATTATGCAGGAAGTGACTTCAATGGTGTGATTTTATTCAAATTTAGTGATCCTTGGGTCTTTGGACTGTAACATCAGAACTTCTTAATTGACAATAGCACCACTTTCTTGTCTATAAGGGTCTTGGTTCTCAGGCTGGATTTAGGAGAATATTAGAGAATAGCATTTACTGAGTGTTGTTTATCGATACTTCACTATTCTGAATTATGTGAAATCTCTCATTAGTTGATTCAACAACTTTATAAGATAACAATAATACCAATTCCTTTTGACATAAGGAAACAAGGCACAAGAAATTGAGTAACTTGTCCTAAATCCCGTGGGGAATGGTGAAGTCTAGATTCTAACCTAGAGATTAAGTCAAGCAGTCTTACTCTACCCTGCCAGTCAGTACATGGAAACAAGTACGTTTTTCTAGTAGCTCATGCCAAAAATATTTGTTTGAGGCTATATCTAGTTTCTCATTTCTCTCATGTCACACATTTAATCAAAAAAGATGAGAAAAATACATTGTCCTTAACATCTCCAGAAGCAGGCCACTTCTTACTACCTCCACTGCCTTCATTTTGATTTAAGCCCCACATACTTCAACTTAGGTTTTCACAGTCATTTCCGTGTTTTAAATATCTCTATTTGTCTCTTTCCTTGCTGTTGTCCATTTTCAAAATATTTTCATAATCAATAAGAAGTAAAAGTTCAGAACACATTTTTATGCCAATAAAATGCTGACCATATGACTTTTCAATATCACAGGTAACTGGGAGGAGAAACTACAATATTGATATTTATTCTTATTTTTCACTCAGGACCCTGTAGGGGCTAGTAATGTGGTTATACTCAGTTTTCTGTCAATCAGAATGAATTCTTGGTTAAAAACAAAGACAAAAACAATTAGGGTTCAGAGTAATCTATCAATTATGATTTTGTTTTCTTTTCTTAAAGACATATTCAGATTAACCTTTGGTTTAGGAAATTAGTTCTACCAAGCTAAAGTCTTACCAGCCCCATAGCATCTTCCTTAGAAGCTCTAAATACATTATATGTCCTCTTCTCCCTTTCCCTATCGCTGCTCCTCACCGAAATTAACATCATCCACAATGCTTTTAATCTCTAGAATGCTTATGTCACAAGGAACAATTCACTAATGATTAGCACATTTTCTCGAAGTTACGTTCATATGATCAGATTGTAAGCCAATTTGCTTAGACCAGCAGTAGAAGAGCATAATGACTGAAACTGATTTCTGCATGAGATTTCAAAGTTGCAAAATTCTGGAGATTTTTAATGAAAGGTATATTGTGCATGAAGCATCCTAAAATACATAATGCAGATTTCCAAATCATTTACTGTTGAATTTTATATTTCAGTACATGGAAATAGCTCCATAAACAATGATAAAAATTATTCTCAAAGATTATTTATAAGCAATAGAATAAATATATATTATTTTTACATATTATAAAATTTACTTATAGTTTACATGTATTTTGTATTATATGTTACATTATTCTATACTGCATACTATAATACTAATCATTTGTCAGTTACATGTTAAGCAGATACTTTTAGGTAGATATTTTAAAGTTCTTTTTTGCTTATTTTGCTTAATAGATATCTTCAATTTTAAAGGAGTCCAATTTATCCATCATTCCTATTAAGACGTAGGCTTTTTTCTCTAGTCTACAAAATCCTTTGCTATCCAGACATAGTAGGTATTCATGCTTTCTACTAATGTTTTAAAATTTTACTTTTGATGTTCCAATTTTTTTTTCCATTTGGGCAAATTTTATAATGTAAGAATCAAATTGTATATTCTTTTCTTAATGGAAACTGATTGCTGCAGTCCCATTTATTAAATCAACTGTCTTTTTCTGAGTTTTCATATTTGGATAGATCTATTTCTCTGCTCTTTATTTTCTTTCATTAGTCATGTTTTCCAAGTCCTTGTGCTAAAATAACTCTTAATGCTTCCCCAAACAAAGATGACTTGCTTAGTCATCATTGTTCTATATTGAATTTAAAAAATAGGTGGCTTAAGTTTGTTAATACTCTACTGAAATTCGGCATTTGGGTGACTGTTGCTTGGACTTTGAACATCAACTTGAAGAGAACTGGTATATTTAAAATATACCTATGAGCATGGGATATTTTTACAGTATTTAACCATTTTATTTACTATTTAACTGTTTTATTCGAATTTTACCAAGACAAGTCATCCATCTTTTGTTATAGATGTGCTTATGACACTTGTGTATGTTGTGATATATAATGTGCAATAAACTTAATACATAATACACTGTATATGGAATGTGGATAACTATATGTAACCTGAATTTTTATAAAATATGTATTTTAACAAAGAAATATTTACTACTATACATTATATGTAGACAAACACATACTTTGGAAAATGTTACTTCTAACTGTCCTATATGAAAATGTAATCAGTATTTATATATTTCATATTTATAGCAGCCTTCTTAAACTCTTTCATTGAAAAAGTTTACCAAATGATTCTTTTATATTTTCCCATCAGCATTAGCAGCATATATGAATGGCAATGCATATCATATGGACAAAGGATAATTTTGTTTCTTCCTTTAAACTTTAAAATTATATTCACTTTTCTCATATTTACTTTGCAATCCAATGAAATGGTGATGTTAGTTCTTATCCTTGTTCTAGAATTTAGCAAACTAACAGTCTAGGAATATGACCATTCCTTTGAACTGGAACAATCTGCCACGTAGTCATAAACCTAGCTTTGCCCCAAATGCTTCATATGCAACATATTCAGATAATGCTTTTTTATAAAATGCCTTCTGAAAACCTAACACCTGAAGTGCTTGTACTTCATCTCTCCATCTGACCTTTTTTTTTTTTTTGTAAACACTTTTTAGATGTAGATAGACACAGTAACTATTTTATTTATTTATATATATGTGGTGCTGAGGATCGAACCCAGTGCCTCACCCATACTAGGCAAGCACTCTACTGCTGAGTCATAACCCCAACCCTCCATCTTGAGCTTCTTGATATTTTATCATATTTCTGGATATGATGAACCATGCCCTGGTTAACTTGTTTTTTTCTTTTATTTAAACCAATTGTTATATTTTATTGAAAGGTTCTGTTAAAAGTAAACATTTCCTTACATTTAAAAACAGACTTTTATTCTCTTACCTGCTGACTTGATAACTTAATATGATAGATGCTCACATTCTCTCTGGATTAGATGCTTTTGCAAAAATTTGAGGTGATTATAATACTTTGTCTTTATTGATAAATGTTAAAATACTCTTTAAAGTCAATTAAAATATTTTTTAATTTCTGCAAATCTGAAATGTAAAAGTTATCAAAAATTATCTCTCTTCTCAATTCATATGCATGCAGTTTATATGTACAAATTTATTTCATGTGGTATGAATGGTATCATTTTTAAAGCTATTTCATCATAATTACATAGGCAGCAACTCACATTTTTGTGGTTTATTTTTAACTTTGAAAAACAATCTCACAGGAAACCATAGATATAGTATTAAAATAATGAGATACGGGAATATTAGCATCTTAACCATCTTGTAAAAATTCCTTTTACAACAGGTATTAATTTTCTAAGTGATGTTCTATGTGAATTTTTTCTTATAAAATAATTTTTTATGCAGATACAAAGTTTGGGCAATTCTTTAATGTAGCAATTACCAATAAGAATCCATCTTCTGGGACTGGGGCTGTAGCTCAGTTGGTAGAGTGCTTGCCTAGCACATGTGAGGCACTGGGTTCAATCCTCAGAACCAATAAAAATAAAATAAAGGCATTGTGTCCATCTACTATAAAAATTATAAAAAGAAAAGAATCTATCTTCCAATCAATTTTCTGACCCATAATATATTCAAAAAAGAGAGTTTTATTTGCAATTAGATGTTAGTACAAGGTGAAACACATTACAAATACAGGGGGGTAAAGAAAGCAAAATCATTATAGTTTCTCTCTGCCAGAAATATGACCTTCTTTTCAAAAGAATGAAGACAAGAATTCTAATTGTATCTTTGAATCACAAGACTGTTGCAAATACATTTGCAAGAATGAAAGGCAATTAAATGTTCATGCTAAACCTGGTATTTGTATTACAAGATGTTTCTTTAGTTAGGTTCATAAAGAAAAACATCATTATGAGAGACAGAGATGATAAAATGTATTAAGCCTCCTGGAAAATATAAAACTTTTATTTTTTCTTCCATTGTTTCATTATGCTTGTTTTTTTCCTCCAACTCTTCCAAAATAAGCAATTGTTAAAGAATAAGATGTTTATATAGCTCATCAAAAATTTCTCCATAATTTGGGATTGTAGTCCCATAACCCAGGATGGGAGTGAGACCCCTCTATTCAGAATTGATAGTGTGTCCTCTAGTCATAAAGACATCACCTTCATTTTTCTTTCCATTTTCTCTGTAATTAGCAGTTTTATTTCCGGCAACCGCTTTAGAATGGCTAGGCATGATTGTCATGCTAGGAATCCTATGTGCCTGTCATAAGAAAGATGGATCACCAGTGGTGTTGTAAAGGAGGATATTAAGTAATCTATGATAAGACTATGAAGGTACTTTGAGTTTGGTTCTATCATCTTAAGATAGCTAAAAAGACACAAATATACATTGCTTTAGCTGCCTTTCAAAGTTTATCTAATTTCATTTTCTCTTAAAACATACTTCTTGCTAGGGGAAAACTAACCCGATGGACAAGGCAGTATTTCCTAAGAAGTGATTTACTAAATGGCAACTGATTGATTGTGGTTGACTTAATGGTTTCTGCCCAAATTTTGCTTAAATTTATATATATATTTTCCATTATCTCTAGCTAAAATTCAGCTCACTAAAGTTTTGAGAAAAACTCTATCCAAATTTCCCTAAATGCTTTTTGTCTACCTGATTTCTATAGCATCAGCTGGTGATATTGCTTGTTTTCCCCTTGGAATATGTGGTCTTCTTGGTCACATGCTCATTTATGATTGTTATGTGCTCTTAGAGACTGGATTCTTGGGTAAAATGTTATCTTTTATCCTAGTACTATTCCTTTTTAAGAATGCTTTTCTGATACTAGACTAGCAGTTTTAACTTTCTTGGGACTAGTAATGTATATATTTTGCCATAAATTTATTTAATTTTTAAGTTAAATGAACTTTTCATTGGAAGCATTTAGTTGGGTATTGATATTTTTCTAACCTGTTTGGACCATTTTTGCATATTAATGAGAGTGTCCTAGAAAATTACATTTTGATATCATTTTATTAAAAATTATAATTTTTCTATTTATTTAAAACAATTCCATCCATTCTTTGTTATGTTTTTGCTCTTTTAGTGTTTTCTTCTTTTATTACCTGGACAACTTAATGATTCCATTATGTGTCTAATATTGGTTTATTATCTAGAAAGCCAAATAAATTTACCCTCAAATATTATTTCACTTTATGTATAATGGGAGCTATAAGAGAATGTTACTGTTTTTTCCATTTTTGTCCTTTGTACTATTTTGGTAGTATATATATATTTTTTTCTGTATGATTGTTGTGTGTGTTTTTGTGTGTGTTATTTGCTTTAGACTCTCTATTACCTTTTAGTGGTTTTTAAATAAAAAATATGTATATTTATGCATATATTTCCCCCAATGTTCTTTATGCCTTGCTTAGATTCAAGTCTTTATCTGGTATAATTTTCCTTACTCCTAAAGGAATTCTATTACTATGTCCTATTATTCTGATTTCCTACTTAAACTTACTTTTACTTTTGTGTTGTCTACATATTAAGGAATTTTCTTCTCTGTTTTGATGTACTTATTGCTAAATTAAGAATTATAGCCTGACAAGATCTTTTTTCCCTATAGTACTTTAAAGTCATCAACTCATTGTCTTTTGGAGTGCATAATTTTTGATGAGAAGTCTGTAGTTATGCTTACAATTTCCTCATAGATTCCCCTCTCTACATACTGTGAATATGTGCTTTATTACTTTCAAGTTTTTCACATGCTTATTGGCTTTCTGAGACTCTATTTTCACATGTTGGAGAGCGTGATAATACAACAAGGTTTTTTGTTGTTGTTGTTGTTCATTTTGTTTGCTTAATTTTAAGGCTAAAATTTTTCCAGTTCACTGATTTTTTTTTTCTCTGACAAGTCACCTATTTATCTCATCTAGAGAATTGTTTGTTTAAATATATTTTCAAATCTGGGAGTTCAGACTGTTTGCATGTGTCATTTCTCTCATCATTATGTACATCTCTCTATCCTTCATGTCAATAAGTCTATCTATCTACCTATCTATATCTTTGTTCTATGTGATTCAATTAAGCATCATGATCTAGTACTCACCAACAACTCAGGAAATATTTTGCAGATATGTATAAAAGTTATTTTTTGGTCTTTTGAGATCTGTATAAAAGTTGCTTCTCTCTGATATATCTACCTGAAAATTCTACCTGGCTTGTTCTCCCCAAATTCCAATTTCTTCCCTCTCAGATGTTGTCTGCTGAGTTCTATGGGATTTCCCACCTTTGCCCTACAGCTTAGAAGGTGCTTCGGTGAGAAAGCCACCACCTTTTTACTTTGTTTCAGAGAAATCACAGTCCTATTCTGTCTGTTGTCCAATATCTGAAAGATGTTGTTATCTCACATTGATTTTTTTTTTGAAGTTGTATTTTGTGTGAGCATTATATTCGGTCCTTTTTAATCCATCTTTTCTGGGACTAGAAATCCGTAAGTCTTTAAATTTTATTTTATCTTTATAATTTTGCATATTTGGAGTAGGATGTGCTTTACATATTATGTTCTACATAATATTAGCTATAATTTAGAATGCTGGGTGTGCTGGCACAAATCTGTAATCCTAGCTACTCAAAAGGCTAAGGCTGATGGATAGAAAATTCAAGGCCAGCCTGGGCAACTGAGCAAGACCCCATGTCAAAATAAAATTTAATAAGGACTGAGAATATAGCTCAGTAGTAGATTGCTTGCCTAGCATGCATAAAGCCTTGCACTCAATCCCTAGTACACACTTCCTGGAAAAAAGTTATTAAAAGTGCTGTGTACTTAATACTTTACAATAGTATTATCAGTACATTTATATGAGGAGAAAATTGCCTTTTTTGGGGAACATATATAATGGATACCATGTGTATAAGCAAACATATGTAAGAGATGAATAGAGCACAGAGGATTTTAGGGAAGTGAAATATTTTGTATAATATTATACATAAAGATAAATGTCATGATAAATTTGTCTTAACCCATAGAATGTACAACACCAAGAATGAGCCTCAATGTTAAACTATGAGCTCTGGCCATTACAATGTGTTGGTGTTGGTTTGGCAGATGTCATAACTATACTATACTTATCTATATTGATTGTGGGAGAGGCGATCCCTGTGTGGGAGCAGGAGTTTTATGGGAATTCTCTGTATCTTCCACTCAATTTTGCTATGAACTTAGAACTTATCTCAAAAATAGGTTATTAAAAAATGAGGCTTTCTGCTATTGGTTTTCAAGAAGCAACTCTGGATTAGAAATTAACAGAAGTTGAGCAGAAAAATGCAAGAGGATGGGGTCACATGAACCAGACATTGGAGCTCTATACCACAGAGAAATGGTAATAGAATATTTGTCCTAATGGATGTGGTCCAGGAAGCTTTACGAATGAATGTGTCAAATAAACCAGTTAGGTTGTTTGCCTACTGATATTACACCGTAGTTTCACTTTGTATCTTCAAGACTGCAAGATATACATTTCCCCTGTATGAGCAGCAAATATTCAGTATCAAGGATGATGTTCTATGTTTCTTATCAATGTTTGTACAGATAGTAGAATGAAGTATAGTGCCAAGGCAGGAGACAAGCAAAATTGGTATCAAAAGATGAGGGTAAGAAATAACAAAGACAACTTTACAGAAATCCTAGGTAACATATTGAAGTATTATTAAATACTTTGAATCCTAAAGAACATATTGATCTCTAATGACATATGAAGTTGTTAGGTTTTGCCTAATAATGTTTTTTGATAGCTGATACAGAGTTTCCAGTTTATATTGATTTTTTGTTATTTTAATTTGCATCTTTCATGACTGTAAGTCTATATTTTGTGTGTCCCCATGTACACATTACATGTAGCCATGCAGCCTTTTCATTTTTTTTATTACATAAAGAGAAAATTAAAATTTTGCAATATTTACAATATGTATATCTAAGTCCACACTACTATTTTGCTTTCTTTAAAGATGATAGGGCGTTAAATTTTGAAATTACAATTCATTTCCATAATTTTCTCATTTGTATGTAGAATATTTGTCCACTGTGCTTTAGTTTATTCTTGAAAATGAGAAAAACCATCACCACTTTCAGAAATGGGCATTTTAAGGCCACATCATTTTTTAAAGAGACTCTTGTAAAACACTATTTTGCTAAGGTAATCATAGTATGTATTTTGGAGATGCTATTCATTATATATTCTTGTTCAAGATTTGCCATGTCTATTATCCCATTGAAGACACATTGTGGATTGCTGTGGTAAACTGAAATGTGTTTAATATTTTTAATGAAATCCATGTTATCCTTTCTGAACATGAAAATTATACTTTTTAGATAATATATAAACACCTTCTACAGAATCAAGTTTGATATGCTTTGGGAAGCAATCGAAATTATTTTTTCATAGGCATTGTGGAAGAATTTTTCATCCAGGTTCATGTCTTAATTTTCCACATCAGTATAGCACTACCTTTTGTTCATGCTTTTCTCTCTTTTGCAATTTGCTTTCCTTCAGTTGTTCTTCTGTTTCCTCTGATATAAGTCAATTTGAAATGTATAAGGTCTTTTTTCTTCATAAATTGGTTTGAAAAGCTATCTTTCATTTAATGCAAGTATATTAAAACTGAATCCATATTTTTAGGTTGTTCAGTTTAACAAAAACAATGTCTCACTGAGTACTCTACTGTCGGTCCCCATTGTAGGCAAGGTTATGTGTTCAAATGCTGGAAAGAGAATATATAACTATTCAGAGGTTACTAATATTATCTTACTAATATATCTCTATTCAAATAACATCTTATTTTCAGAAAGCACTCATTACATTAGTCATTCATTATCATTAAATGCTAAGTGAAGTCAGCCAGTCTCCAAAACACAAATACTGAATGTTTTGTCTGATATAGGGAAGTTGACTCATAGTGGGATTGGGAGGGAGACCATGGGAGGAATAGATGAAGTCTAGATAGGGAAGAGGGGTGGAAGGGATAGGGAGGGGGCAGGGGATTAGCAAGGATGTTGGAATGTGATGGACATCATTATACAAAGTACATGTATGAAGACTTGAATTGGGTGTCAACATACTTTATATACAAACAGAGATACAAAAATTGTGGTATATATGTGTATGAAGAATTGTAATGCCCCCTCCCAAAATAGCATTACCTTCAATTAGGTAGAAAGGAGGGGAAGGTAGGGGATGTGAGGATAAGAAAGACATTAGAATGAAATGGTCATTGTTACTGTATGTATATATGTGACTGTATGACCAATGTGATTCTACAATATGTATACTCAGAAAAATGAGAAATTATATCCCATCTATGTATGATATGTCAAAGTATATAAGTGTATTCTACTGTCATGTATAACTAATTAAAACAAATAAATAAAAAAATGTCCCCTCCCCAAATAAATCAGCATTCCTTGCTTGGTGATAAAAACTGAAGAAAAGCTTGAAAAGTATTTCCCCAGAATAATGCATTTTTCTTCTCTATGGAAGCCTTCCCAGCTTTGCCAAGATAGTGTATTTGGCTCCTATTACAATCAGAGCACCCCAATTCCAAGCTTTAGTATTCTCTCTTTTCACGTTGAAAGCTTTTCTGTCTGAGCTACAAGAGAAAACCAAAAGAGTTTTTTTTTTTTTTTACTTCCGTTATTACCAGTTACATCCTGTTGATACAAAAATCACATATTGAAGATGGCAATGTAGCAAACTTTAAATTTTCAGATAGATCATTAAAATTACATTTTTACAAGGCAATTTTCATGTTGACTTTAAAAGCAATATTTTCTGTATAATATTCCATAACAAAGTGTGTCAAAACACTGTAGATAGCATGATTTTGCTAGCTGCACTGCAGTTACACTTTAACCTTTGTAAAATTTTTGGCCTATTCAATTAAAATATATAACTTTATTCATTTTTCTTTTTCTACTCTAAATTGTTCATAGAATTTTATCATCAAATTATTTTTGAAGGCCATAGGTCTCTTTAATAATCCTTGATATGTATAAAACATTTTTTTTTCTGTTCAGTATCATAGATATCCACACAAAATTGCATTTTTTCCCATTCCATCTCAATCAGAATATATTTAGCTGTAACATTTGCTTTGACAGTTGAAGAACTCAAACCTTCATACTTTGCATATTATTAACACCCCAAATTGTTTTTGATAACCTGAGATGACCTCTATAGAACTTGTGGTCAGCATATTTGCCTACCCCAAGGATTGATATCTTTTTAAGTGAATTGTTGACAGTCTGGCAAAACTGTTGAATAATTTCTTTTCACATTTGTCCAGATTTTGTTTAAAAAGTAAAATATAGAAGATGAAAATAAGAATATTAGAATGTATTAAGAAAACACAATGTGTAAAAAGATGGAATTTATTATGTCTAAAGTGGTAAATTTTTAGTCTTAATCTAAAGTTTATGGTAAAATTTATATATATATATATATACACACACATACATACACACACACACACTATAATATTTCATAACATATTAGACTTAACTTCTACAGTATACGTTGATATTTTGTAATTGATTTTGACATCTGGAGTGCTCTATTAGTTTCTTGCACATACCAAATTTAAAACTTAGAAACTGTTACACATTCAATTTTTTCATTTATTTGTAGAAAAACTATAAACATATATATATTTGTTTTATGTATATATGCATATATATATATATATATGCATATATATATTTGTTGTATCAAAAGACCTAAAAGCAGATTGTTTTTAAATCCATACTTATATATTATACATATAATATATATTTATATTTATGTATATTTTGACTCCCCTTTTTCTTTTGCTGACCTATTTATTTAGGTAATTAATTTTGATGAATTATTGCTAAATAAGTCATTTTAGAATGATATATGTGTATTCATCTCAATTGTTAGAATACAACTTAAAAATTATAATAATTCTCTTGATATGAAAATAAATATTAAACTGGTATTGAAAGAGCAGCTATCTCCTTTTCCTACATTGTTCATATTAGTGTTAAAATGGCACCTCTTATTTTGGGACGATACAAACACATGCATGGGACAAATGGTTTACGAGTGGGCAGTGACTCAGATTTGAACTCTCACTTGCCCCTGTGTGCTATGGTGTGCTGTGTGCCTTTACCTACATCACTACTTATATTTCCCTTGTGGCCATAGTCAGTTTCAGTACTTACTCTCTAAGTTAGCTCAGATGGAGTTGGTAGAGGGATTGGAAAGCATGATCACTGAACTTCAATCTTCTTGTTTATTCTGCTTGAGGCTAAATGGCTTTTAAGTCCCAGTAGCTACCTCCTGTTCATGGAAAAGATCAGGAAATCATTTTCAATTTTTAACAGTGAAAATGTAATTCATGTAACATCAAATCGACTGTTTTAAGAAGCTTCTAAACACCCAATAACAACAACAACAACAACAACAACAACACACACACACACACAAATAACTAAATTGATTTTAAAATAAGCAAAGTACCTGCTTAGCCATTTCTCCAAAGAAGATGTATGAATTTCTGGTGGGTATGTGAAAAAATACTGGACATCACTGACTATTGGGAAAATGCGAATTAACACCACAAAGAGATACCGTCTAATACCTATTCAATGGCTGTTATTAAGAAAAAAAAGATAATGAATGTGTGTGAGAGTGTGGAGAAACCGGATCCTTGCATACTGTCAGGAATGTAAAATGATTTATTTTATATTAGGAATATACAATTTCCTTAGCCACTAAGGAAAATAGCAGGGAGCTCTTCAAAATAAAAACAAAACTACCATAGACTCAGGCATTCCATTGCTGGGTGGATATTCAAAAGAATTGACATCAAGATCTTGACTATATTTACCTGTATTCTCACTTTCTTTGCAGCATTATTCACAGTAGCCAAGGTACAGAAGCATCCCAAGCATCATTGACACATGAATGGATAATGGAAATGTGTTTTATATAGGCAATGAGATATCATTCACTCTTTTTACAAGAAGGAAATCCTACCGTTTGTGACAAGATGGAGGGTATGCTAAGTAAAATAAATGAGTCACAGAAAGACAAATGCTGCAAAATTCCCCTAAATGAAGAACCTAAACTCGTCAAACTCACAGAAGCAGAGAATTGAATGGTAGTTGCCAGGGGCCCGGGAGAAAAGGACAGATTGCTGAGAGGGTATGAAGTTTCAGTCATGCAAGTTGAATAAGTCCTGTATATGTGCAGCGTGACATTGCACCTACAGTTAACAAAATGTTAGTGTGCATATAACTGGTCCACCTCATGCTTTGAATATAGCTCTTGCTTCTCTCCCACTGAGGCTTACTTTAAAATGGACATTTTTTTTTCTTTTTATCTCTTCTCCCTCTCCTATTCCCTACAAGGGTTATTTTTCTTTCCTATTCTTTGCAGATGTCCTTGAGCATACATCCACTGCAGGAAGAGGAAAGAAGTAATTCAGACCTCAGAATGGCACCAGAAAAGCTAATAAATGACTATCTCCCAAATTAACAAATGAATTACAACAGCTCACTTCTATAAATCCTCTGTACTCCCCGGAAGGGCAGAATTGAATCACAAGTCTCTGGGACAGGAATTCCTTGTTTCTCCTTTTCTAGTAAAGCATGAAAACCAATTTTTTCCCTTTTCCTCGACACTTTGTCTTTATTATTGAATCGATATTGACGACAAGGACGGAGATTTTGGTAACATGCACATGAAATTAGTTAAGAGGATATATCTTGTGTCTTATGTTCTTATCATATGTGCATGTGCACACATACCCCTCCCCCCAAAACATGCACCATATAAAAACACACAAGGACACAAGAAAACATTAGAAGTGATGGGTATGTATTACTTTGATCGTGGTAATGATATGATGATAGGCATTTGCCTATGACAAAACTCATCAAATTGTATATGTTAGATATGTATAATTTTTGCATATCAATTGTGTTGCAGTAGAGCAGTTGAAAAATCCATTATTATATCTAGTGCAATTCATTGGGTTTTAGTTTATTTACAAATTTGTGTAACTATCACACTATCACTTTCAAGAACATTACATCACTTCAAATTGAAACCCTATATTCACCAATGGTTTTCCCTATTCTCCCTTCTCCTTGATTCTGGCAATCACTAACATATTTTGTTCTTTATAGATTTGTTTATTCTGAATATTTCTTATAAATAGTCCTATATTATGTCCTTCTGTGCATGGCTTCTTGTCACTCAATTTGACAATTTTAAGATTGATTTATGTTGTAGAATGTACCTACTTTAAAAATTTTTATAGATAAATTATATAGATAAACTCCTTTTAACAATATAAAACATTCTGGTTTTCTACATATTGATTGATATGCATTTGAATTATTTTTACTTTTTTGGTGGGGGTGGTGGTACAAGGGACTAAATTCAGGGTCATTCTACCACTAGATGAGCTAATACCCAGTCCATTTTATTTTTTGAGACAGATTCTTGCTAAATTACTGAGGCTGGCCTCAAACTTGCTATCCTCCTGCCTCAGACTTTCAAAATCCTGGGATACAGGAGTACCTTAGCATTGACCTGCTTGACTTTCTGCCTCTTAAGGATAATGCTGCCATGAACATTTGTGTAAAGAGTTTTGTGTGGAACTATATCTATACAACTCTCAAAAAAAAAATAAAAGAATGTACACCTTCATGATGTCAAACTAGGCAATGATTTCTTAGAAATGAGGCCAAAAGTACAAGCAATGAAAGAATAAAAATCAAATGTAAATATTTTTGTGTGGAAGTATATCTGCTCTCTTGGGTATGTACCTATGAGTGGAAGTGTTGGGTCATTTGATAACTCTACATTTAACTTTTTAGGGATTTGCCAAACTCCTTTTCACAGAGTCTATACCAATTTATATTGCCACAAGCCATCTATCAGGGTTCCCCGGTTTCCACATTCTTGCCAATATTTGTTATTATTCCTTTTTTTTTAAATTCTAGCCATTCTAGTGTATGTGACATGGTTATCTCATTGTGGCTATTATGTGCATTTCCCTAGTAACTAACGGTATTCAGCATGCTTCCCTGTGTTTATTTCCTACTTGTGTATCATCTTTGGAGAAATATCTATTCAAATCCTTTGACTACTTTTTTTTATTGGTTGTTCAAAACATTACAAAGCTCTTGACATATCATATTTCATACATTAGATTCAAGTTGGTTATGAACTCCCAATTTTACCCCAAATACAGATTGCAGAATCACATCGGTTACACATCCACATTTTTACATAATGCCCTATTAGTAACTGTTGTATTCTGCTGCCTTTCCTATCCTCTACTATCCCCCCTCCCCTCCCCTCCCATCTTCTCTCTCTACCCCATCT
>NW_026000048.1:9139208-9147494 GCF_001458135.2 Marmota marmota marmota | reverse complement strand
GCTGGTGTTAAGGGGAGGTGGGGATCTGGAATCCCCTCTGCTTCCCTACAGACACGCCCCCGGAGAGATTCCAGAGGTTTCCTGGCTGCTTGTATCTGGAGGGGGTGGGAGTCACACACCTGCTAACGTGGATTCTGCTGGGAAGGAATTCTGTCGGCGGAACTTTGGTGATGTCACCTCTCTGCTATGGCGGGCTCCAGGCTCCTTGCTGGAGTGTCCGAAGGGAGGGGTGGGACTGGTCTGTCTCTGGTTGGTTTCAGCTCCCGGTTCGCTATTTCATGAAGGCTTGGCGAGAGACCTCTTCCTAGAGTCCCTGCACCGCTCCTGCTGCGCTGCGCCTCGGAGGCTATCCGCCCTGACGCGGGGGCCGCGAGCAGGCAGCCGACAGTAGCCGAGTCGCACGGGCAGCGGCTGGCAGGTCTGGACCTCTGCGCTGCGTGGCGGAGATTCACTCGTCTAGCGCAGACTGTCACCTCCAAAAATCCTTCCAATTCCCGGCCGGTCTCTCTTTAGTGGAATTTTGCTAGGAGTTTCTCAGCAGGTCGAATCTAAGCGTATCCATTCGTCTCTCTGACCCCGTTGTTGAGGAGGTACTGAAAGCGCTGCCTCCCCACTCGCCGCCATGTTGGATCCCCCCTAATAATTATTATTTGTATTAGTGTAAGTTAAACTTTATCAGTTTAAGTACAGAATAAAATCGAAATATAGCATTCTTTTTGAAAAAAGAAAAGCAACATTTCAGAGTTATAAATTAGTCTCTCCATGCTGAAAACTTAATTTATCATTTAAATTAATTAATTATCAGCAAATCAAAATTTACTTTTACCAAATGATTATTTTTAAGCAGGTATAGAGAGTCCTTATCAATAATCCCTATATTTAGTCATGTCTAAAGTTAACATCTTTATTCTTTCACAGAGCTCTATAATGGTGTATTTTTTTGTTACTTTTAGCCTACAAAAATTTACCATAAATACTGAATATAACTAAGAACTTTAGACATACAATTTATCAGCTAATGTGATTTACATTAAAATATTAACTTTATGTGTAACATCTTTGGGGCCAGTTTAAAAACTTAATAAAATTTAGCTCTAAGAAATTTCCTTGAAATGGTTTTGCCTTAGCTATATTCTCTTATGTATGGCTACTAATGGTTCCTAATTTAATAAATTGCTAATACAATTGCAACAAATTTTATTTCATGGAAAATACTGTCCAACAAAAATATTTTCATAGTCCATCAATTTTTCATCAGCTTTATCAATGGCTGAATAAAAATGTCCATGAATCTTGAAAACAATCTTATATTTCAACTATATTTATTATAATGAAATTTCATAAAAGGGCAATTTTCTTTATCCTATAACATTTCATCAAACAATATCTGTGTTTGCGATATCTATTTAATTCCTGAAATAATATTGGTAAATCTGATTGTACTAGCCTGATTTGTGTCACTACAACAAAATCCCCAAGGCAGCTACATTTATAAAGAGAAAGGGTTTATTTAGCTCACACTTTTGGAATTCAAGGTCAGAGCACTAAATTGTCTCAGTTAGGGTGAGGAATGATCATGTGTCAGATCCAGTAATCACATCTCTAATCCTGAGCAGAGAGAGCTAGGTGGGGCCAAATTTACTGCAAGAACTTTCAAGGAAGTCCCAGGAGGACTATATTTCAAGGGCACCTCCCAGTTAACAAAGGACCTTCTATTAGGCTCCACCTCTCACAGGTTCCAGTCCTTCCCAATAATGTCACCACATGAACCAAGGTGTCAACCATGAGTCATGGGGCCACTTAAACCATACCTGAACCATAGCAGAGATGATAACAGGGTTGATGAGAACTAACATTTATCCTCTCACTTAGAACATTATAGGATTTGTTCCAGTCATTTTAAAATGCATTATTTCATTTGACCCACTCTATATGGAGGCAAACACCTCTTTATTCCTTTTGCTGCATAAGGAAACTAAGACTTAAAGGGTTAAATTACTTAATCTTGGATGATACAAATTGGTAAGAACTGAAAACTGAATCTATGTTATATAAATTCTGAGTCACTGCTCAACTATGCTTTTCTGTCCCTTTCGCATATTCCTGAAACTACACTCAGCATTCTAACAAAAAGAAGCAAAATTCAATATTATAATATATGCCAACATATTACCAACAAGAAGCAGAATTAAGATAAAAACTTTTAAAAAGTTCTCTCCACCATTTTTTTCCTTTTCTAATTTAAGCACAACTTATTATGCTTACGTATCTAACTAGAAACAGAGCCCACATAATTTAGAAAAACTGTCTTTATGTGTTACCTGAGAGAAGAGGCAGGGTTATCGAGGTAAAAGGATATGAATGGAGGTCAGATGTGTGAGGGGAAGGTGGCCGGCAGAGAAGGCAACTTATGCAAAGACCCAAATGATGAGGACATGAATGTGTTTTAACAGAATTGAAAATAGGTCATTTTTGGTTTAGTGGGTGGGGTAAAGAGCTGTGGGGAACAAAATTTATGGTAGTTAAATATAAAACTGAATAGTTAAAAATCAGAGGAGGGTCATGAGCAATAGATTAGGCAGAATTGCAAAGACCTGGTAAAGTAGTTTAGACATTTTTTTAGGACAATTTGGAATTATTAACATATTTTCACCAGGGGAATGACATGTTTTAATCTGCACCAACATAAAATATGTCAAATTGGTAGGGCTCAAAGATGGAGAAAGGAAAACAAGTCAACAAGCTGCTACTACAATCTCTTCTTCTGGCCTTCCTACAAAGAACGCATGTGTCCTTGTCCAGTACCATCACTGTGTGCTAGAAGTGTTCTAAAAACAAGCTCTTCTCATTCAGGCTACTCTGTGGTCATCTATCAGCCTATTAAGACTGGAGACCATTGATCTTCATTCGAACTTCTCTTATTTTGTCAATTTTTACATAAAGTAGGTTTGCACATATCTTGAGAGTAAGAAATTTGTTATCTGTATTGTTGAATCTTTTAGATAATTTTTTTTTCAAATATGTGAATTCTCATGGTGCTTTTTAAAAATCAGTCCAGTAGACTAAATGGAAGTTTAGACCTCTGGAATAAAAATGAAGCAAAAACATTTTCTGATTTTTGAATAAGATTTTCATATGATAATATATTTCATTTAAAATGATTAAGGGAAAAGACTGGCACTTTTAGATTAGTACAAAGGGTAGTCAAGAGGACCAAAAATCAAATGCCTTTATTTAAAGGTAGAATTAGAAAAAAGCCAGGCACCTGAGGGAACTGACATGAGGCTACCTGTACAAACACTGAAAAGATGCTTCAATCACTAAACTACAGAAGAAAGTGGGGAAACAATATTTATAAAATTCTGGTATGACTAACAAAGAACAAACATTGGTTAAATCCCATTTTATTACTATTAAAACTAATTAATCCAGCTTCTTATTGCTGATGGTTAAGCTGAGGTACTGAGGTTAACGTGTGCAAATCAGACATATTTATAATGTCATTTTCTTACTTAAAAACTATTTGAAGAGAATTTTAAGAAATATACAGTAAAATATAAGCATATAATATTCTAGTACTATGAATTTTAAGTTAGAATTAAAAGTCAAGATTTTAAGCTATATCTGGAAAGGAAAGGGTGTTGCAGGTTGAGCAAAAATAAACATTTGACTTTTCTTCCCAATTGGGAAAGAAAGGCCATTCAAGATGGTGAAGGGTGGATTGGGGATGTAGCTCAGTAGTATAGTCCTTACCTAGCATGTATGAGGCCCCTGAGATCAATCCCAAAGAAAGAAGAAAGAAAGAAAGACAGAAAGAAAGAAAGAAAGAAAGAATTTTACATTTTTTGAAAGAAAGTGCTTTTACATTTTTTATCTTCCAGCACAATAGGGTTTTCCTAGTTTGTGTGGGTACCTAAAACACCTGGTAGAGAAAATTTTCTTACCCAATGTTATAATAACAAAAAGTATCTATGGGGAAATAAATTTATATTCTTTATAATTATTGTCTCAAGTATTTCATTATAGAAGTACAAACAGACTAAAATAGGGATGTTTATATAAAAATATCATGTATAAAATATTTATTGAACCTACATATGCACTGTGTTGTGAAGATAATAATAATTTTTTAAAAGATACTCTTCAGATAATTTGTACAGTCACCAAAGGCAGGAACCATAATCAATCATCTGGAACTGGGTATAAATTCATTCAATGCCTTAGCAACTTAGTGAAGCATTTGGCAACTTAGCAAGACCCTGTCTCAAAATAAAAAAAAAAATTAAAAGGCTGGGGATGAGGCTTAGTGGTTAAAAGCTCCTGGGTCCAAACTCTGGTATATACCGAATGGCTGAATAAATGAAACAATACTCAAAAAAAATACAGTCTCAGAGAACTAAGTAATATTCATAAGAAGCTATAACATGGGATGTACGTAAGATGTCAGGAGCTCTGAAATAGAATCAACTGCGGTAATAAATAATGTCTTCGCAACAGAGGTGAAATTTAAGTTATGCTTTATCCAGATACATAAATAATTAAATTCTAAATGCTTTTATGCTTTGACATATCATTTCTTCTTTTTTTAATTGACTTCAACTTTACAAAGATGCACAGTTTTCCTCACTGTTCTTATTTCCACCTAAGCACACAACATAATTTGTATTATTCATGTTTTAATTCAGTTCAATTGACTGGTAGGGCAGAATTGCTCATGTGATTCACACTTTTCTTGGTAACAGGGTCATTTAAAAAATGATGTTACTAAACCTCTCCCATTTGTAAGTTATTTTGGTAGTAGCTGTTGGTGTTCCATTATTAATATTATTTCTGAAGTTTGATTTTAGAGGAAGAATAAGTAGTCATATCAGAAAAGGTGTGATAGTCAATGATTCCTCTGGATAGATGAGCTAAATTTAGTTGATTCTGTGCATTTTCCCCCTTCATCCCAAATTTAAATGTTGGTTATAAAATTATTCATACCAGAACTAAAAAAAATTCATAAGTCTGAAGTGTCCAGAGAAGCCTTAATGATAAACAGACTTAAGGACACTTACAGAATGAGGAAGCTTCTTCTATGGAGCCTTTTAATGATTACTCTGCAAACTCTATTCAGAAGAACTCATCTGCCTTGTTTCAATAACTCACCAATTCTAAAGTTAGAACAATTGGTCCATCAAGTTCTCTGCTGAAAGATTTTCTGAGGCTGCACTTATTTTGCATTATTTGCCAAACTTACTTTTCAATTACATTTGACTATTTTTAGAAAATACTTAGGCTCAGTACCAACACGATTACTGTAAAAGGTTGAAGGAAATCTGTATTGTTACAAACATGCAGCCAGTCTTGGTTCACTGGAGACATAAACCATATCTCTGAATACTAAACAAAACAAAACAAACAACAACAACAACAAAACCATAATATTTTCTTTTTTAAAAAAGTATAACTTTAATCCCTTATGTTGTAGGACTACATAAGAGTTTTTATATTTTCCTTCTAATGATGTCGAAAAATTTATAGGATTACAGCATGAATCAGGAACTTGAGAAACCCATATAATGTGCTGCACATCTATAGAGTTGCATCACTTAATTGCTTACTTCAGTTGATCACAAGTCTGTAGATAATTATTATTTTTTCTGTATATCTATCATTTGGAACAGTTTAATGGTGTGTAATTCCTTTTTATTTCTGCATAGATTTGCTAGATTTAGAATGGTCCGTCTCATTCAGAATAGGTGGTATGCACTTTATTAGCAATGATCAGTTCATAGCACTTAATCCTCATGTGGAGTCACAGTATCAATTACATGTTCCATTTAGTAAGTAAAATAAGCTGTAAATTCTGCTTCAACACAAAAATAAACATCCCTATTATTGAACCAGAATCCTTCAGAGTGGTCCACATCTCTTACACTTAAACCAGGAAATCAATGCTGATTACAAAGGGATTTTTCCGAAGCTTTAAGTTTATATAATTTGATGATACAAGTATATAGACTCAGTGCTCTACCACTAAGCTACATCCCCAGCCTACCATTTAGCATCTTTCAGAGCATCAGATATCTTAAACTGCAACAGAAACTTTTTTTTACTAAATTCATTGTACATGTGATATATGTCTTTAGAAAAAGTAAACCCACCATCAGAACATGGTTAACTGTGAACACTTGGATTCATGAGCAATTTCCTTCATACAATTTAGTTAAGAGTTCTAACTTTAACTTGGTCTTACTTATAAACTCTGAATCCAGGTTCATTCGAAAACCCTTGAACAGATAGGACAAATGTTGCCCCACATGGATTTAAATGAACCACCATTATTTTTTATTGAATATGCACACATGCAAAATGAGTAGCAAGTAACCTTTCATCCAAGTGCTTGAAAAAGATTTAGTAGCCATAGTTACATTTCATACTGCTGCATGACAGGTCAAGCCATCACTAATATTTGCTGTTTCGAGATAATTATTTTGATTGCTCTTAATGGGAAAAGAGGTTTAAAATGCATACAAGAGTATTTGCCAGGGGATTAGCATTAATAAAAAAAAATTGAGAGGAAGAAGGTTTAATTTAAATATAGCTAGATTTCATGTCTGTTACCTGATGTGAGATATTTTAGACAGATGACATTATACAACTACTGTGTGTGTCCTTGGAACTGCCTTCACTGTCCAGATATCTGCCTGTATCTAGATGTGATCAGTCATCAGGGAGAAACTTGTAGGCTAAGTATACTATTAAAATGCTGACACACTCAAAATGGGGGCTAAGTATTTACTATGATCTGTGGTTCTTTATTGGTTCAGGTGCTTTTGCAATAAAAATGACTTTATACATATGCCAGTCTCATCAGAGGCACCCTGAAAAATGTTCCTTTCTCAGCAGGAGCTCTGTAGCTTCCTGACCTATCAACCTGTAGTTTAGCAGTTTCAAGCTCTTCTGTTTTCTAATCATTTGTACATGGCAGCGATCTTCAAATGAATCTTTTTTTCCCTCTTTGAGTTTCAGTTGGCCTCATGCAGCTTTAACAAGATCCCTGAAGAACCAAATTCAAAGAGATAAAGTAATGTGTATATGCACATCTGTTTTATGAGTAGATAAGAGTCAGTGCCAAAAAGTATTTTCTAGATATTTTAAGGGAAATTGAACAACAGGCATTGTTTCCTGCTGAGTCTTTAGTACAACAAAATACAGGCATTTGAGGAACCTGTGTATACAAAAACAATTAGATATTTGGGTTGTAAAATGTATGAAAACTTTCCATAAAACCAAACCACAAAATGTACATGATATAATTCCCAGACATGCTTGCAAAGTGCCTTTCCCAACTAAGTCTCTCTCTGTCTCCTCTTTATATATATATATATATATATATATATATATATATATATATGTCATTAGCTAATTAAGGAATTTATGCTTTGGAAGATTTCATATGCTCCATTCATCAATTTGGACTGTATTTTGGACCACCAAAGACAACATTAACCACAAAAATATAAAAGACAAGTCCTTGCAGTAATGTGTCTATCATTAATTTTGTTTGCACCATGAATGGTGGCAGAGTTATATTTGTGGTGAAGAAACCAAAGTTTCTTCCCTTTAATGAATGAGGTTATCACTAGAAGGATTTCATTTCTGACAGTCATATACATGCAAAGAAAACATAATCTGCCTCACAGATTTTTTCAAAGAAGAGATGAGTGGTTGTAAGTTCCCCAGTAGCTTTGGAAAACTATGAAGTCTCTTGTTAGTAATTTTCAGATCAGAGAAAACATTTGGCTTTTGGTTTTTGGGGATTGGCTTATTTCATTTAGCATGATATTCTCCAACTCCATCCATTTCCCAGAAAATGCCATAATTTCATTCTTCTTTTAAGCTGAGTAATATTCTCTTGAATATATCACATCTTTTTTTTTATCCATTCATCTATTGAAGGACACCCAAGTTGGTTCTATAGTTTAGCTATTGTGAATTGAGCTGCTATAAACATTGATGCAGCTGCATCACCATAGTATGTTGATTTTAAGTCCTTTGGGTAGACTGAAGAGTGGGATAGCTGGGTCAAATGGGAGTTTCATTCCAAGTTTTCTGAGGAATATCCATACTGCTTTCCATAGTGGTTTTATTATATGCAGATGCTAATTCACAATAAAGTGGGGAGCAGGCTCTAGGGAAGAATAGAGTTACCTTAGATTAGGTAGAGGGGAATGAAGGGAGGAGAGTGGAGGGGATATGGAGGTAGAAAGGTTAGTAGAATGAAACAGACATTATATATAT
>NW_026000048.1:8992954-9139183 GCF_001458135.2 Marmota marmota marmota | reverse complement strand
ATATATATATATATATATATATATATATATATATATATATATATATATATATATATATGACCTATGCAATTTTACAAAATGTAGCATCAGAAAAATGAAAATTATACCCCATCTATATATTATAGTGCATAAATGCATTCTACTGTCATGCATAACTAATTAAAACAAATAAAAAATTAAATAAAAAGAAATTTTCAGATCAGATCTCTATTACAAAGGCAATTAAAACTGAAAAAAATCTTTGAAAACTGTGTGAGACAGAACAAGATAGATAACTCCTGGAATCATCTTGGAGTTGAGCTTCTAGCATGGCTGAGATTAACGCCTCTGTGGGCAAACTTGGAGATAGTCCATTTGATGGTGGAGGTAGCAGGGCTTACATTACGGCATATCCACCAAATTGGACAGTCATTTGAGGGACAGACACATCTGTGTGTATGAGGAAAACAGCCTGCCAGAGTCTTCAGTGTATCACCTGAATATAAGTAAGGAAATGACAAGATTATGAGGCTGAAGAGAGGTATGCCATTTATCACTGTATTTCCACTTAGCAACTCATCTACCCCACAGTGTCTGCCATTGTTTCTGGAGCATTTCTCCCTTAAAAGCTGGCAAAGAATCAGTTGTGGATGCTGGAAGGACCCTGAAGAAGAAATAAACTTATTGGTTTCTGTATGCGTTTCTTCCGCCTTGCTTTAGCAGAGTTGAGCAGGAGCACAGGACACCCAGTTAAATTCTTGGTTTTTGACTTTTAACAGCACCATTAGTGGTTTCACAGACAGAACAGTTGATGACTTGCCAGGAAGTTCTGCAGATTTCCAAGCCAGGTTCCCAGGAAGTTCAAAGCCAATCCCCCTGCTTAGCAGCCCCCATAGTCAGTTTCCTGATAAATTTCTTTGGCACTCCATCAGTCTCCTACTACCTGACTGCTGGCTTTGGTCACTGAATGTGGACAAGCTCTGGCCAGAAGCCAGTTACAAATTGTTTCACCATCCAGTGACTGCACACAAACCTTCCTGATGATGTCTGGATCTCAGTCATGAAGGGCGTCCATTCCATGTTTGTTTTCTCCTTGATTGCTGTATTAGTCAGCTCTGGCTGCCATAACAAAATACCATAGGAGATGGGGGCGGGGAAAGGGTTGGGCTTAAAAATAGACATAATTTTCTCTCAGTTATGAAGGCCAAAGGCCCATGATAGATGTTTTGGCAAATCTGTTTTCTGGTGAGAATTCCCTTCCTGGTTTGCAAATGGCCATCTTTTTGATGTTTCTTTACAAGGCCTTTCCTTTGTGTGTATGATCTGTGTCCTAATCACCTTTTCACATTAGGACACCAGTCATATTGGGTAAGGATTCAACCCTTATGATGTCATTTAACCATGACCCCCATAAAAGCCTGATTTCCAAATATAGCCCATTGGAGATTGGGGTCTTAACAGATACATTTTAGGGGTCCTGATTCAATCCATGTCCTTTCTCCTTCACAGGAGGGTATTTTTAACATTCCTTTTGATTCTCATTTGGTAATTTATTTCCTTTAAGTAATTAATAATTATATATATTTAACCTCACCAAATCAAATTACTGCATGTGTTTTCTACCTCCTGTCGAGAAATATCTGATATAGAAGGACTTGAGATATCCTAGTAAACCACAAATCCTCTTCTCAGCGTGATGACTTACTGTATAAAAATAAACATTTGCTTTGCTCCAATTTTCAATAACCCACTTTGCTACTTTTAAGTGGTTCAGTTTGAAACTAGATCAATAGCCTCAATTTTCTCTTTAAAATCTGTATTTATCTGCCTTTCCTGAGATGGATTTAATCACATATGGGAAGCAACCTAAATATTTCCTAATGAAGTCATTGTCATGACCTACTGGTTCCCTGCCTTGGACTCCTTCACTCTTTAAGGTTGAGCCCTAATCAAGTCAATATTATGGTCACTCATCACGACATGGATCTCTATATTGGATAACTATTAAGAAATTTGTAATCTAAGTCCTATTTGCCTTACTTAACAGTGCAAACATCATAACTTCATGGGTAAGTGTGACCCTGATTTGTGTTACCAAATTTCTTCTGGGCCAAACAAATTAAGAGCACTATGAGCCCCTTGTGACCTGCTGGTTTGTCAGTTAAATATCTACATTCAGCTGTTGTGAAGTGGCACCCCCTTTCTCCACAGAAAAGTCTTAACTGAGCTTCTCCAGAAATCTTCACTATGGCTGATTTTAGGACTGTCAGCAAAAGAGTCTTACAAAAGAGTTCAATGTAGATAAACTTCCAATTTTCATGTTGCCCTGTTTCACTTGGTCACTGGCCTGGAAGAAATCAGCACTCCAGGTGCTGGACACCCCCTTACTAGTTTTTCACCAACATGTATCCAGTATAGTAGTTTGTAGAAATATGTAGACAAGGCCGCTGGCCTTGAGCTGGAGCTTCACAGAGATGTCTACATTTCTAAGATAAGTTACCAAGTGGGCTCCATGGTAACAGCTGGCAAGGGCAGGAAATAAAGGGAAGAAGAAGCTCTCCCCTTCTCAGGTGTTGTCCTTGAAGGGTTAACTTGCCCAGAACAGTAAAAGAAAAAGCTGATTTTATGTGAATGTCTACAAACTGTGAACTTCTGAGCCCCTCCCCTTACATGCTGGGTATAAAATTCTGAAACTACCTGAACTCCGTGTTCAGGGGATTGATTGATTACAGCAGAAGCTGTGCCCTCTGAACCTGGCTGCAGCCAAATAAAACTGTTTCTTGCTATCTTTGGTGCCTTACCTTGGCTGTCCCTACAACAGTTGAAGTAAGAGATTAAAAAAAAGAAAAGAAACAGCAACAAAATCAACAACAAACCAGTATCTCCTCTACTTTGCCTTCTAAATCATAGGTAAATTCTGTATTGTTCAATAGCATTTTTGGAGCCAACGAACCATCTTGGAGCCATGCATATTGGTCCTGAGGAAGTGTAATAACCTTGAAGGTCCCTTAGAAATGAGCTTTTATGTAGTGAGGCAGGAGCTTAAAACGGAAAAAAAAAATTCCTTTCACCCACCAATTCAGTTATTTGGCCAACATCTTGGAAGAGGAAATATATCCAGTGGGAATCCCAGACAATTTCCTGTGAAGTAAGAGATTAAAAAAGAAAAAAAAAAGTAGGAAAAAAGGGTGGATGGAAGGAAGAAATACATCTCCTTAACCTTGTATCTTCTCTACTTTGCCTTCTAAATTTTCAGTAAATTCTTTATCATTCACTAGTATTTTTAGAACCAGGGAGCCATCTTGGAACTTTGCATACTGGTACAGGAACCAGCTTCTGTTTTGGCAATGGATATAAATAGTATATAGTCAAGGATAAGCCCACTTCTGGTGCTAAAAAATAGGGGAGAAGACACAGGAACTGGACCTTGACCTGTTCCTGTCAGGTGATAGTTGATAAAGCAAGCAGCTTAACCTCTCTATGTCCGTATTTTACTTTTCTCATCCATAATGTAATAATATAATAACAATGGGATGATGATGATATTGGAGTTATGAGATTTACATGTAGAAATGTTCAATCGGGTAGAAATTAACAAACACTGAGTACTTGATAAATATTCTACTTGTTTTTAGTTTGGAGTGAAACAATCATATCATTTGAAAGTAAGCAAAACTAAAAACAAGTAGAATGATATGATTGTTTCACTCCATTCTTTTATGTCTGCCAATATATTTGTTCTGTCTTTTTTTTCTTTCTGTTTTTGAGGCACTGGAAATTGAACCCCTTGATGAGCTACCACTGAGCTACGTCCCCAGCCCTTTTTGTTTTATTTTGAATCAGGTCTTAATAAATTGCCTAGCTGGCCTCAAACTTGTGATCCTCCTGCATCAGACTCTGGAGCAAATGGGGTTACAGTTGTGTGTCACTGCACACAGTTTATTCTCTTCTTAAAATCACTTATTGATCTAATAGACTTATGAATGAAGGAAAAAGCTATAAAACACATACATATTGTATCTAACTGAAGAACACAGAACTCTGCCTATCATTTAAGTCACTTAAAAACTGATATAATGTCAAGTTCATTTATTCAGTCAGGTTTTTTTCTTTGCTAACTATGATAATATTATATCACATAATGCTTTTTTGGAAATGGCTTTAATAGTTGTATTAAATGAGATGTAATGAAATCTTAACCATAAGTATCGTGGTTTTGCTAAGTTTGGCAAATGTAATTTAGTAAAACAAATAGTGAGAAAGTCATTTTCTTAGAAAAGAGGAAAGAAACAAATTTATAGTAGCTTTCCATACCTTACATGAAACGTACTTTAATTTAATACACACAAGAAAAAACATATTATCTCACCTATATTATAATGTGAGATGATTAGATTCCCTAGCTTTAAAATGAGGCATCCCAGCACCAGGAGCAATATCCATGAATGGAATCCTTGAGCCCTCCCACTTGATTCTTGCTTTTGTTTCTGGCTTCTTGCTTGGGTCTTTGTTAAGATAGTGCTAATCCTTTGACTTCAGCTTCTATTCCTAGGAGCTCCTCCTCCTGATCTAAGAACACACTTCACCTCTCCACTTCCAAGCAGCTTCTATATCTTTCTCCCCTCTACTTGAAGAATCCTGGTCTCCTGCCTCCCTTTCCAGTGTCTGTCTTTTTGGATGATCTTTGGGCTGAGTGTCCATGGACTCCAATCAAGAAAGGATAGAAAGACATCAAAGATCACTTATGGAATATTGACTCTACACTCATCTGCACTAATATTTTTCAGACTGTCAAAATGATTGTATTCTCTTTGTCATGATAAAGTCAATTTCAAAGTTTGAAAGATATCCAACTATGTGAGGCATGGGACCTCTTACATTGCACATAACAGTGTATAAACTACTTGGTGTAGTTTGCCAGTGTGTGTACTAAAGATTCAAATAACTTTAGAGAAATTATCTTATTTCCATAGGCATGTCTAAGAAGGAATGTTTGTAAAGCTAAAAATGTTGAAAGTCTTAGTTTTAATGAATGTAAAAAACAAAAGTAAACCTAAAAATGAATAACAAAACACAACAGAATCCCAGCAGCATCTAATGCCATCCCCTTGGTAAAGGAAACATGTTAAAATATCAAACGCATTTATTTTATTCAAATGGAGGCACTACAGTCTGCACGGCATCATGCTCCTGTGTTTCTGTAGCCTTTGAAATTAGACCACTGAATTCACCTGCTGAATTTCTAGAATCCAGGACTAGTTTTGTCCCTAGGCAGGAAATACAGAGATGCCAGTATCCTCATTTTGGTGAGCTAAGGCAAATCGGAAAACACAGTGGGAGATGAAGTATCAATGAGAACAGGACCTCAGGCATGATGAAGTTCTCTCACTTAATTTACTTTCAGCCCAGCAACCAAATACTTAAATGGTATGGTTCAGATGAAAAGTCCAAGTCAATGGACTCACCTTCCGTTTGCTCTCTTTGTCCTTCCTTGAAGGCAGTCTGGAATTTCAGATTACTTGAATTTATCAAGTAGGGGGAACCATTGGCTTACTGATTTATACCACTGAAGAGAAACTAAGGTTGAAACTGTTAGAGCCTCTACCAGTAGTCATGCAAATACACACATGCTGTTCTGAAATCTCCTACTACCGCATGCTATTATTAGGCATCACTGGTTGCTTATACAGAGCCTTCCACTCTTTTGAGATTTGGCTTCAATGTTAGTTGTGAGAATAAATTTCCAAACGTTACCTCAAGTCATTTTACTGCCAGTCTCAAGCCTAAGTTTGTGTATGTGTGTGTGCGTGTGTGTGTGTGTGTGTTTGTAGGTGTGTTACTAGGGACGGAACCCAGGGATCTGTACACGATAAGCAAGTAGTCTACCACTAAGCTACATCCCTAGACTATGAGTTATTTTCTTAACAACTTCTTTATTATCCCAATGGCTTGGGAAATGGTCTAGGAACTCAGTTTGGCATTGTTTTCTTTTCTCCTTTCCTTGCCTCTGGGAACAAACCTGGGCTGTGGACTCTATGCTTGCTTCTTGGTATAAACCAGCTGCCTGACCTTCAGACCTGCAAATGGCGGCTATAGTAGAGGATCCCTTTCCAGTTTCTAATACAGAAAGCTCACCTGGATCCACCAAATGTCTTTTCCTAAAGTCTTTCTGGGTGTCTGAACTTTTCTATATTTACCAGAATCTGAATCTGCCACTTCAAATTCATAGTGGACTTGTATAATTTCTTTCTCCCTAAGTATCCACATTCTGAAAACCATATTGTAGCTCTGTGTGCTAGATACCATGTGGGCATTGTGGATCTGCATGTAAATGAGATTTGGCCCTGTGTCTAAGATGCTTTCCCTTGGTAGGGAAAAAGGAGAGTTAAATAGACACAACAAGACAGGTAAGTGTCATAATAACAATGATTATGGGATGCTACCAGGCAACAATGCCTTTGTGAAGAGGTTGCTAGAACATTTCAAATGAATGGAAGTGGGTTCAAAAGGACAGTTCATTGCAGGATCCTAGTAGAATGAATCAGTCAACCTGATCAAAAATGAAAAATAAAGGTTGAGGCTTACAAAAAGACCTATTAACAAAGAGGGCAGTCTGTATCATTGTCCTTCTATGTACTTCTTACCTGATGGCATCATGAAGAAAAGATCTCTTGGCTCAGAGTGTCATAAGGGTGTGACAGCAATTCTTTATTCCTGTACTATTTGATCTTTTCTAATCCACTGGCTTCCCTTTGTGTCCAAACCTTTGATCTTTGGGACAGTGGTATTGGTATGATACTTTGAAGAATGTTCAGTTTAAAGCCAGGCACACTTGTCCCTGCCCCTTAAGCATTTGAAGGATTTTCATAACCCTGTAAACCTCAGTCTTTTTACATGTCAAATGAAGCTAATAATAATGCAGATAAGATAAAGCATCTAATTGTACTGATATGTACAGGATACATAATAATTACTAGTTTCTTTTTCAAATTAGGGTTGTTAAGCAGATGTGCAGCTGATTCTTGGAAATGCTTTCCATATCCCAACCCCTCTCAGATTTCCAGACAATAGAGCATCCTTTGACATTATAGAGGTTCAGGAAGATCTAGAAAGCTCACTCTTAAATTTCTCACACTTGTCATGTTTTATGCCACTGTGGCTTTGCATTTGCTGTACAACTGAAGATTGTTATTCTTTCTTCTGGATTCAATTTAAACATTAAATTATCTGAGGTATTTTCTCTAGTCTGCCCTTGCCTCTCCAAGGGAAGTGCACATTTCCTTCCCTGTATACTTTACTAAGTATGCATTTACCAAAATGTGAACCGTCTGCAAAAATCTGCATCTTATATTTTGTATTTTTTTTTGTTTGTTTTTTGGCAGTACCAAGTATTGAACCCAGGTGCACTCTGTCACTGAGCCACATCTCCAGCACTTCTTATTTTAAGACACTTCTTATTTTAAGACACTTCTTATTTTAAGACACTTCTTATTTTAAGACACTTCTTATTTTAAGACAGGGCTTTACTAAGTTTCCCAGGCTCACCTTGACATTGTGAACCTCTTTCCTCAGCTTCCCAAGTAGCTAGGATTATAGGTGTGTGCCACCATACCTGAATAATAATTTTGTTACATCCATGAAATTACTTTTCAATTATTTTTATGTACCAACATATAGAACTTTTGTTTTACATATACACCCATATTTTCCATATCTGGCTGCATGCTTATAAGTGCTTAATTAATTCTTGAATAGGTGAAAGGGCAAAAAAACTGGATAAACAAAGAAGGGATTGAATGATTAAATAATATGAGTTTTTACTGGGGCACAAGTCTAGCCAGAGTTAGAAAGATGAATTAGACATAGTCTATTTGGTAATGTATTAAATAAAACTAAGACTAGATAAATTCCTTTTAAATAAAAAGCAAAAAATATTTAGAACTCCAAAATCCTGAATTCATGAACTCTGCCTATAGGTTATAGGTACCGATCAAGTTTCTAGTGTGCATGGAACTTTCATACTGAGCCAAGAGTTACAGAGGAATGCTACCATATAGAAACATGTTAGCCTGTTAGTCTGGCATAAGGATTGATAGTTACAGTTACCATAATACTATCAAGAACCAGACAAAGGAACTTAATAGCTACATGTACAATGTTTCATCAATGGGATTTCCTCTTCTTACCACTCTCTAGTTAGATCTTAATGACTTAGTATTCAACTAAAGCCATATCATCTATTATAGATTAAGATATTTTATTTGTGAATGATTTTGATGACATAATTGAAAGTGCTGCCTGAATTTTTTTCACACATCTTGTAGTAAAATTTCTTTTCTGCATATTTCTCACAAATCTTCATGCTTCAAATAAAAATGTACTGGAATGCTGAAAACTGATGCCCTATTAATTAAATGAATAAAACAAGAGACAATTTGAATTTAGCTTAATAAGCAAACCAAAGTGAAGGCAGCTGTGTCCCATAAGCTTCTGATTTTCTGTAAAATGGAGGGGAGAGTGAATGCAAGAAAGAGCGTCTAAAATTGAGCAGCTTGTGGTTATGTTGCTATGGCTACTGGAGTTTTTTTTTTTTTTTTTTTTTTTTTTTTTTAATGCTTTACTGGGTAGGTGAAGAAACAGACTGTTTGGAATAATTGTTGCACTGAACACTCCTATTCAGTGAAATAGTACTGATATTTGACCATAAGCTTTCAGTTCCCTCACAGAGTTAAAACATGGATGTTAAAGGAAAAATTCAAATTAGCTCATGAATATTAGATCTATTTTCCATTAGCCAAGGGAGGAAAATCCACCAATTTAAGGATAGATATCAGGATAGAAACATTCCCAATCATTATGTGCTACCTCTAGAAAGCTGAGTAGTATCTCTGAGCAGAGATTAAGCCATTTGAGATTGCTATCTAAAAAGGGAATTGATCCTACTACATGGAATAGGAAAATTGTGTTAAAGAAGCCCCATTCCCTAAAGAACTCCTTGTAGATATGCATGGCTAAATCAAAGAAACTCATTCTATAGAGAATATACTTCAACTCACTATAGCTATAAAAAGAAATATATCAAAGAGGAAATAACCTAAGTTAGAGAGAAGGCATTCCTTATAAAAACATGGCAAGGTTAAAGGTTATCTCCCCCCACCCCCGGAATCTCTCAGCAGCACCACAGAATTGTCTTAAATGACTGTTAATTTTCTTCCCCATGAATGCAGGGAAATCACACATATTCCAAGAATGATTGAAATTGTATTGTGTTCTTTTGGAACAGTCAATAATACTACCTTCAGCCCTTTTAGAGTAGGAGATTAAATAGGAATATATAGAAGCCTTTAAGAGTTTCACAAGAAGGGGAGGCTCTAAGCCTGGGGGGAAGTAGGTTCAGAGCCATGTGGCTCAGGATCTTGTTCTCTTTAGCCCCCTTTGAGTTTTTCTGCTCTGATTTAAATCACCAATACCATATTAGCCCTAAGAACAGCACTCATTAAGGTTTAGGCTCAAGGATGGGTAACTTGGCACTCTCTATTTCTGTAAATATTAGTCCATAAATGAAGGACTATTGAATAATGGCACTCATTTTTAGGTCAATGCTTTAAGGGAAATTTCCACACTTCCACTTACCTCTCAGATAAGATACAGGCTTCTGCATGGAATTTGGTGATTCAGCCAATAGATGGCTTCACCTTTCCCCTTTAGCCCATACAGTGTGACTTAATTTCTGTGAGAATTAAAAACATAAAGAGCACCCTCCCATCATTACAATGTCCATAGGACAAAATGCTAGACATATGCATACAGTAGAGCTTTATCAGCACACTCTGCTTGCTTATCTGGAGGAATATCAGAAGGTGCATGCAACACCAGTAAATGGAGATGCCTTGTTACTAGGACCCCAATTTCATACTAGAAATATGAATTAATAAGATGAGGAAATGAGTTTTGATTTTTTACTTTTTAATTATAAGATAATGCCAAATTTATAGTCAAGTCTATTTGACTGCTAGAATTGTAACAGCATACATGTCTTCAATTCTAATGCAAAGTTCAAAAGCATAAACCAATGTATTTTCTAACTAAAGACATCATGGTGGGGCAGGGGAGGGGAGAAGAAAAAGGAAAAAAATGAAGGTAAAGAATATCATTATTGGCATGATTAAATGAAAATCAAGTAGACTATCTTGATATTTTGCTTCCAGTTTCTCAATTAGACAAATTATGTGATGTGAAAGTATTTTATTTCTGATTCTTTCCTTTCTTTCTGCATCTCTATAGTATTCTATCTGCAGGAGGAAATAACTTAGGTAAATATTTGTAACTTGCCATAGCACTTGATTTGACAATCCAAATATGCATGAACTAATTTTTGTTAACTTATTTACTTCCTTTTTGCAATGTAATTTTTAAATAAGTCTATACCTTTAAATATTGTTGCTTTTATATTAAAAGATTCATGAATAAAGTAATATAACATTATAAGGATTCTAATTTTGACAATAAATTGTTGATGTCTATTTTCCTTTCTGAATATGCCATTGGTGTAATGTTTATTTGAACATATAAATATATCAATAATATGTGTCACTTCTTTATCAAGCGACCTTTGGGAAATGTTGCAAGAATAATTTAGAAATAACATGTAGGCGTTTCTTCTACAGAAATGTTATATTGTTCTAATGATATATAATTTTTCAACAGCAGAGTTTCTGCTCTGGCAACCTGATATTTATATGTGCAATACACCCCATCATCAGACCATCAGAGAATTTAACGAACTCCAAAATCACAACATGGAAAAATGTGGAAATGAAAATTTGGGGTAGCATATTTCAGTGCATCTAAAGCAGTAGCTGAATCTAAATCATAAAACTAAAAAAGCCTACATATTTTACTTTAGAATAGCAATCAAATAAAAATATCCCTTTAGCTAAGATGAATAAATAAAGCCAAACAGTCAATTTTTGTTTTTGCTTGAGATGTGTGTGTGTGTGTGTGTGTGTGTACTCCAGACACTGTCTTTTCTTAAAAGAGAATGGGACATGGGCACTTAGAATTGCCAGGCCCATAAAATGTGTTTGACAGCACATAATCTTGATGTGTAATTCTCATACATTTCCTTTGTTTTTAAAACAGTAGGGTAAGAAGTGGGCTGTCATGAAGTGTGGAGTCAGACCTCAGTTTTGCCTCCACTCTTAACTACTTGTGTGAACTTGAGTTAGTTGCTGTAACTCTCTGACAGTGTCCTTAATTGTGAACATACAAAAGTACCTGTTTTTCTAAACTTCCCAAATTACATATGCTAGGTCTTCACACAAAATGCATCTCACTAACAAAAAATAAGCTATTAATCTCTCTAGTAGGTGAGTGAGCTACAAAGCACTTTACTCAGCCCTGTTCATGTTATTGCCTATTGGCACCAATCTGTGTTGGGGACATTTTACCCAGTGTGTCCTGGTACCTCTACTGAAATATGTTACTTTATTTACTAATCAAGTATTTCTTGAACACAAAGCTAAGAGGAGAATAAAACGGTTGAGTAAGAAGTGGTTCTTCTTTTAGGTAATCTCGGAATTTCTACATAAACCTATAAAGAGGTATCATCATTATTGCTGTTAAAATTTATTTTGGAAGATTAAAAATGCATACAAAAATAAAGCTCTTTAAGAAGCAATAATAAAGCTTCAGAGATTTCCCCAGAAAGGTTCTGGAGCTGCAGGAAGAGTAAATTAATACAGATGAGTCTGTGCATACAGGCACTGCAACATCTACCAGCCAAATATGGATAGGTTCATGCTCTCAAAACTGAGTAAGATCTGTCTTTCTCATAGTTCTATGGAGAAAAATCCCCTGATTTTCCTCTCAGAGACTTGACTGTAGTAACATAATATTTTTTTTTTTTGCAAAATAAAAAAACGAGAAGTTATAACTTGATCCAAGAGAGAGATATGACCTAAATAAAATAAATTTTCACAAATTTTTGCATCGCTCTACCACAGATTTGATATGCTACTAGAGGAGAAAAAGAAAGAGGAAATGATAATTTGTCCTCAAATTTAAGGGAAAATAAACAATCAAATGAAGAAGAAAAAGCACTAGAATTTTACCAAGAAGCAAATCCAAAAAAGTCTTTAAAGTACAATACAAACTAGACTATAAAGAGAAAAAAAAGAAAATTAAAAAAAAAAACATTGAATACAGAATATGGCATTCACAGCTGGAGAAGTTACAATTGATAAATGGGCTACTACTTAGAATATTTTCTGAAAAGTTGACAAGAGGATTTCCTGTAGAACTTTCTTCTTACAGAGTATTGGAAATGCTCACAGAGTATTAGAAAGCACCTGTTCTACAACATGAGTGGTCCTACTACCCACATGTCAAACACACAAACATGCAAACAAAAACCCCCTAAATAGTTATGATGTTGGAAGTATAAATTCTACCCAACAGATGATGATTCTGTAACTTCCCTGAAAAGAACCTCTGTTTCACGAAGCTTGGAGGTGGATCTAGATATCTAGATTTTGCAACAAGTAAGAGAAGTTTAAGAGAATTCAACAGAGTTTTTACAGCAATAAGTAACCTGTCATTGTGTTTTTAGATCTCTAAGAAATTTGAATTGGTGAAAGGTAGAATGTGAAATTTTAGATAGAAAGAGTTCATGAGATTCACTAATCTTTCCTCACTCCTGACCCTCATTCATTTCCTTGATTGATAAGACAAAATAATTTGCTCAAACTCTCATGAACAGTCATGCTAGATGCAAAATAGAAACTTAATTTTCATGACACAGCTCTGATTTACTTCAGTATCTTATACCACAATGTCAAGGCAACTAGAAAACACTTGGATGCAACCATAAGCTTTAATTATCTGATTTCTAATTGTTTAAAATTATGTCAAGGGCTATAAACACACACAAATAGGTTAACAGGAGACCCACATTGCCCTTAGGATAGAGATAGTCAAAGAATTGGTGGTGGAAACTAAGTTTCTAATCATAATTGCAAAGCTTAAGAAGGGTGTAAATGATGAAAGATTTTAATTCTTTCCAAAATTATAATAATTATTCCATCGTATACTTTATATAAGAACCATAAGCTCAGATATTTCAGTAAGGATATATATGTCTCTAGTACTAAATATGAAAAATTAATAATGAACATAGAGAAGGATGAATGACAATATCTGCTATGAGAAAATTAATTCTTTATAGGTTATTGTATACATTTCTTTCCACCTTAGCTAAGGCTGTAAATGAAGAAAGTCTGTGATAATGTAGCTTACTCCCTAATGAAGCAACTTCTAATAGAAAGTGATTAGTCATTAGCTCCTGGCTTCTCCTACTTATTCTCCTCAATTATTTCATTGACCACATGATAATGCAAGTGAATTTTACAAGTGGATTTTTTTTAACCTCATTTGTAGTACTATGTGGGTTTTCACACAATTAGATTTGATTTTGTTGTTGAAACAAATGCTAACATCGCTGCTAGTCTTCCCAATCAAAAACATGGAAAACCAGTTCCAGAGGGAATAATAAGTCCCTCTCAAATCTGATATGTAAAACACTAGAAAATCAGTACAATCTCTAGATAATTATGGTCCACACCTTCATCTGTCTAGTGTCATGCACTATATGAGAATCTATTTTGGCAAAACTATATTCCCAGAACGGAAGATTGATTGACACTAGAATGCCCTTTCTATTAAGAAAAAAAAAATGCTGTCTGGTTATGTTCCTATTGATCTTTTGATCATTTTCCCATAACTTGAAGGATGAATCTTGTCAGATTTCAGGAAACACCATTGTTTTCAGTGGACAGAAAGCCTTGTTTAGAATAGAACTAGGCATTCACTCATGAGAGCCCTTTCCTCCTGGCAGGACAGGTAGTGTTTCTCTAAACCCAGTGGCATGGAGCTAATAAGAAAATCATGCCAGACTATTGATATCAAAGTGTAGTTCAAGTACTAAAGAAAATAACAGATGATGGACCATTTTCTGATACCTAGGAGAATATATTGATTATATACAAGGAGCTCACTGTTAAGAAAAAAAAAGTGACATATGTATTTCTGAAATATCTGGAGTTTGACTCTGTTATATAATACACACTATGTTATTAGACATTTCAGGTAATTTTCTTAATCTTATTTTACATGATAAAACTCCATAATGAAAAGCAATCACCTCATATTCTAAGAGTGAATAAAATTCAACAAATATTAAAATTATTAAATAGTATTTATGTTGAAGACTAGTTAGGCCTTTACACAGAATGGAATGAAGAAAAAGAAATGTTTTGATGAGACATAACTGCAAAATGTAATATGAAGCCGAAATGCTACCCCAAATATAATAGATAAAAGTGAACACCCAGTGTAGAAAGTATATTTCCACCTTAGAATGGCATGCACTTGTTCACAGAGTAGCCAAACTTGAGTTGAATATAAGAATGAGTGGGACTTCAGAAAGCATCCATGGTCCCATGGCTTCCCTTTTCCTTACAACATCCCAGAGAACAAAAGTCACCTGAGAGGGTGAAGATTGGCAGAGGATTTGGTTTCTTAAAACATGTCACATGTCTTTGTGGATTGTCTAGACCATCATCATTACCATTTGCCTAGAGCAAGTTGAGTTCTTCTCCATCCTGTCTAACCCTTGTGCATCTTTCACATGTATTTTGTGCTGAAAAATTCCTATTGACAGTTTTTGTTTCAACATTAATTATTTTATTCCTGTAATTCACGTGGGTAGACATGATTTTTACATTTCTATAACATAATTTATAGGCTTACATAGCTTAATAATATAACATAATTACATGTTTATATATTTATACTCCTCCTGGGCCACAAGCTCCTGAAGTTAATAAGTAAATATTATAAATTTCTGTACACTCAGGACTTAATTTACAACCTAAAAATTGCAAATTTTCAGTAAGACTTGTCATTTTCTTAACTGAATGGAATAATGAGTGAATACAGGGAGATTTTAACCTTCTTTAATTATTTCCAAATTTTACTTTCCATAGCATAATATTTTATATTGATGGTTTATGATCTTATAATGTCTCTCGTATAAGGAATATGACCATGACTATATGTATGCATTTTATACAAATGCCAATACCTGGTTCTATTGTTTGAAAAAGCATATTTAACAATATAATTTTGTAAGATATAAAACAAGAAGTTCAGAAGATGGTATAAAATCTCATGCATTGTTCAAGGTTATGGAAGAATTCAGAAAGTGGCAACTTGAACATTTCCTTTTATTGCTGAGTATCTAGAAGAGGCCATTCTCCCTCTAATATCAGTTTTGTGTGGAGTGAAGGTAATGCTTTATGGGAAGACGATCTTATAACATTGTCAGAATGCTCCATAAAAGTGTCATTATGATGATTTTGCACTCTAAAACATAAATGTCTCTTTAAATGCAATATTTACTTATAAAAATATGAAACTCATTCAGTGCTGACATATTTACAATTCTAATAGATAAAACAAAAATAACTAGAGGTAGACACATCATTCTATAACATCAATTTTTCACATTAAGTGACAAAAAGATATTGACTGATAAGATGACAATATAAACTTTAATCACAGATGGTTCTTCAACCTTTCATAACCTATGGAAATGCTCATAGCACTTAGATAAGAATAGTTGTAAACATCATTATCTGTTAAGTAGTACCCTGCTGGGTGGCGATAATTTGGGAGTCCAAAACAAGGAAACAAAATCTAATTGAAAGTCACGTTAAAAAAATCAGATTTGTATATGGCTCAGACTTAGAGATTTTAGTACTATCATGATGATACAGTTCTATTATGAACTATAGAAATGATTATTGTACTATGCTGCAGGAATGTCCTTCCAATTGTAATACTATCAAAATGATCCTTTATATTCCAACAGCAAAGTTTAATGAATAGGCAATCTATTTTACTTTTTAAATCTCATGAGGAATACATAAATGCTTATATTATAAAGTATCAATATGTATATAATGTAAAACTTGGAAATTACTTTTATAATAAATATTTCATTTCATTTTTACCCAATTTTCACACTGTCAATAATTTTATACATTTTATGTAGATGTGTTTATATATATATATATATATATATATATACACACACATATATATATACATTGTTTATATATATACATATATACATATATATGTGTGTGTATTTACTGAATATATGGTGAATATATAGCTGAATATATGGTGAATATGTAGTTGTATTTGTATTAATTTTTATAATTACATTTTCACTTAAGAAGATCTCTTTGGAGCAAGGAAAAACAATTATAGTTAAACTATATTTGTTATTTTAAGAACTGTCTATAATTCCTCAAGTAGCCTGTACCACAGTAGTTTAAAACCATGTCCCCATTTATGGATATTTAATCTGAATCCAATGTTTTCTTATTGAAAACAACTTCAGAATTCCTCTTTTAGTTATAATAAAATAACAGAGACCAAATTTGACCACTTACATTATAAAACTAGAAACCTGAAGAAAGTACTTTAGACAACTTTCTTAGATATTGAAAACAGACAAGATATGTCTGTAGTCCCCGAGACAAGGGAACCAAGCTGGGTTACTTCAATTAACATAATGTTCTCCAGGTTCAACAGAGTTGCCACAAGTAACAAGATTTCATCTTTTTTCAGATGAATAAATGAATGCAGGTGTTTTCAAATTTTAGACCTTTCAATTTCTATGTAGCAGTATGTTATTCTGATTTTCATTTATCTTTCTTTAATGACAAATGGTTTTGAGCATATTCTATATGTTTATCAGCCATGTATTTATATCATTTTTTGATATGTCTACTCTGATATTTTACCTATTTTTAAGAACTATTTCTTTCCTTATTATGAAGTTATAAGCATTCTTTGTATATACAGGATTCAAGTCAATGTCAGAAATGCGCTTTGTATTTACATTTTTAGATTAAAAAAGCATTTTTGTTATAAATTCTAATTCATAATTTTTATGGGTTATATTTAGGAGATTGTAATCTACAAATTATTTAACCCCAAATAAGCAAATTTTCTCTTCTATTTTATTCTGAAATTTTTTTCTTATATTTTAGGGTTAAGTCTAGCTATATATTTGGCTTAATTTTTTATAGGTTGTAGGTGGGCAGCTGGGCTCTTCTGTCTCTTTTCCTCCTTCATCTTTTCATCTTCTTCTTTCCATATGAATATCAAATATTTTGAGCAATTATAATATTGTCTAAAAAACCCTATCATTTCTGCATTGTTTTATTTTTACCTTTGTAAAAAAATTCACTTGAATAAAGTTTAGTGGGTTTATTTCTGGGCTTTCTTTTCTGCTCTATTTTTCCACATGTAAGTCTGACTATCATTTAATCTTATTATCATTTTATAGCAAGTCTTAAAATTGTTAAGTGAGATATCTTTGAATTTTACCTTATATTTTGCATTAGTTAGTAAAGCAAATGTGGTATTATAAAACATAAATGGGAGAACTGACCAGTCAGTGTGCATTGAAAATTCTTGGGATGTTGAGTGATATTGAATTGAATGTGTAGATGAACTGGGGAGAGGTGACTTATCAGATTACCTTGAGTCTTTCTTTTGATCTCTGAGCTATGCATATCTGTTTACATTTTCTCTGATTTTGTCAATGTTTTACAACTTTTAATACATAGATCCTGCATATAATATGTTAAATTTATACCTGAATATTTTTCTCCATTGTAAACTATATATTTTATGAATTTCAAATTCCAATTGCATCTCCCTTCAATTTTGTCCATTTGTGCTTCTTATAATTTGTATTGCTATTATTACATGTTTGCTTTAGTTTTATACTGCTCCTATAACAAATTTCTGCAATCTTAGTTACTTAAAATAGCACAAATTTATTATCTGATTATTTATTATTTTCTCTCAGAGCTAACCAAGGTTTAGCCAGGGAAACTTTTCACCTCTGCTTTTTTTCAACATTTAAAGAACACTGTGATTTCATCAGACCCTTCCAGGATATTTAGTATAACCTCCATTTGATCCCATCTGAAAATTTAATTACCTTTTCCATGTAATGTACCATATTTATAGGATTTGGGGATTAGGATAAGGAGAACTCTGGAGGAATATTATTCTCTCTATCCCAGTGTGAATATAATTGTTACAACTTTCTGAAGAATCAACCATTTAATATCATTAAATACTTTACCCTTTGTTTCAAGGAACATTTTTATCTTTAAGTCTACTGTGTTTTTTTTTTCTTTTTGTTTTTTATTTTTTATTAAATTATTTAATCTAATTTGTTACACACAATGGCAGAATGCAATTCATTTCATATTACATATATAGAGCACAATTTTTCAAGTCACTCATTATACACAAAGTATTTTCCCACCATTCGTGTCTTCATACATGTACACAGGGTAATGATGTCTAACTCATTTCCACCCCATTGCCCCCTCCCTTTCCCTCCCTCCCTCCCTTTTGCTCTATCTAAAGTTCCTCTATTCCTCCCATGCTCCCCCACATCACCTTTGTGAGTCAGCATCCTCGTATCAAAGTTTTTTTGGGATTGACTCGCTTCACTTAGCATTATATTCTCGAATTCCATCCATTTTCCTGCAAATGCCATGATTTTATTCTCTTTTAATGCTGAGTAATGTTCCCTTGTATATATATATACCAAAGTTTCCTTATCCATTCATCTATTGAAGGGCATCTGGGTTGATTCCACAATTTAGCTATTGTGAATTGTGGTGCAAGAAACATTGATGTGGCTGTGCCCTGTAGTGTGCTGTTTTTAAGTCCTTTGTAGACCAAGGAGAGGGATAGCTGGGTCATATGGTGGTTCCATTCCAAGTTTTCCAAGGAATCTCCATAGTGCTTTCCAGATTGGCTGCACCAATTTGCAGTCCCACCAGCAATGAATGAGTGTGCATGCCTTTTCCCCCACTTTTTTTTTTTAAAAAAAAGTAATAAAGTGACTCCAACTCTAATGGTTACCAAGTGTGTAGTATAACCTTTTCTTTCAGTTTGTGTTTAGAATATTTCTTAAATTCAGCTGATAGTTAAGTATTGCTTTTTTGAAAGTCCTGCCTGATAATATAAATTTTAGTAGTTAATTCGTGTCCATTCAATGTAATTATTAATATGAGTAGGGTTACATCTGCTCTGTTAATATCTGCTCTCTAAAATTCATGATTTTTTAAAAGAATGTTTTGCTTTTATGGTTTTCCTTAATGCCTTCTCCCCAAATATCATATTTGTGGCTTGGTTCCTTCTTTACCAAACTCTTTTGACTATTTTTTTAGTAACTGCTTTAGGAATTATAACATGCATCTGAATTTATTAGTCTGTTTTAGATGAGTACTAATTTAATTCCAGTGAAATATAGAAAATTTGATATAAATAACTTCATTCTGTCTTCCAACTTTGTCCTGTTTGTATCATATATTTTAAGTGTATTTAATAAAAGTTCAATCACATAGTTTTGTAGTTGTTTTATGCAGTTTTATTTAAAGCCATTAGAAGAAGATTGTAAACGTTATGCTGTTTTTCAAAATTTTTCAATATAATTACCTTTTCTGGTACTTTTTATAACATTAGAATTACTGCCTGTGCCATTTATTTTTACAGAGCAGAAATTTTTCTACCACTTTCAGTAAAGCAAGATTGACTAAGAACAAATGATCTTAGTCTTTGTTTATATGAGGAAGTGTTTTGTCTTCACTTTTGAAAAAGAGTTTTTTTGGTATAGAATTATATCTTGAAGTATTTTTTAAAAATATTTTAAACATAAGATTCCACTGTTTTTAGGTTTTCATTGTTATTCTCTGAGAATTCACATATTAATATTATTGTGGTTTCTTACATGTAATGAGTTTGTTTTCTTTGCAGTTTTAGAGACTTTTACTTGTCTTTTGCTTTTGGAAAAATTATTTTTAAAAATATACTTAGTTGCTGCTTTGCAGTCTCCGGATGTCTAAAATTATTTGAGAAGTGGAAAATTACCCATTTTGAAAGTTAAAATCACTATGTACTTGTTAAATTCTCAAATGTAGATTTAATGAATTTCTAATTTCTTGAATTAAAAATTGTTAATTGAACTTAAAGAGAGATAAAGTATTTAACTTAATAGAAACTAAGCTCTTGCATTCCTATTAAGTTTTCAGATTTTGAATTCTAATGTACCAGGAATGCATAGAATATAAATCTTATCCAAAACGCCTAAAATCATTAAATCAGAAACAAATCCTAAAATCATTAAAAAAGTAAAGTAAAATAAAAAGAGCTTAACAGAGAATACCCTAGACAAAGCATTTTCCCAGTAATGTCTAATACTAACACTGATGTTCAGAAACTGTACTGTCTTTATGTAAAGTACTACCATAAAGTACAGTTCGTAAAAATTTTGTAGCTACATAAATTGAAATAACACCACAATAAGAGTTTATGAGTAGCATAGAGACATGCTTCTAAAGCATTTTTCATTCTAACCTTTTTTTTTTTTAATAATTAAACCTCTGAGGTTTAGCTGGGCGCATGACTACCACAAATAAAGACTTTACTTCTGTTAGCTCGTTGTCTTCATATGACTAACTTTGTGCCATTGGGACATGAGGAATGTAGTGTGTGAAACTTCTGAGTCATCTTCTTCAAGCTGCTTGCTATGAATTTTCCCTCCCCTAATAATGGACCATAGAAACAACTATAGCAGACACCTTGAAATTATCTGGTAGAACAGAACAATTTATCTGAAAATGACTTTCATCTATACTTGAGCTTTTATATGATAGGAAAGCAGACATCTGTGACAAAAGTTGTGAGTTTCAAAAGTGCAACTATGTAGGATTAATTTGTCAACATAATCCCAATAATATTGACCAAAAATAATACTATTTAAAATCAATAGGGTTTTAAATATTTTCTTGAACTAATCCAGTACATGAAAATACTAATAGTAAACCTGCTTTTTATTACTCACACTTAAATAATTTTAAGTTATTCCTGAAAATTTGAATACATAATTTGAAATCTAGTCATAAAGTATATTTTATAATATTTTACAACTGCAAACTTTTTCATCTATTTTAATTCTTTTGAGTGTCACAGGTTGGAGAGAGACTTTTCTTCCAACTTGAAATGTTAAGAATTTTGTAATCAGAGATATTAGTGATAAATCAAATGCCACATAGAATTATCAAAGGAAAAAATGAACTACAAAAAGTACACTAACTTTTTAACTATTCCTCCTGCATTTCATAAGGATCGAACAGCTGTTAGCTAGCATTCAAGGCAATTGAAACACTCTGTTTTATGTGCATATGAAACTTGGATGAAAGAGTAAAGAGCACAGTACTGCTACTAGCTACTAGTTTAGTATCATCCAGTTATTCCAAAATATATGAATATGCAGATTATGTGATATAGGAAATTTACATTAATGTTTCCAAATCTGGATTTTGCTTATAAATACAGTTTTTATCATTATTTTTGTGACATATAGATTCATGTGATTAAATGATAAAGCTTTATTATAATTAGTTTAATTTGTTTAAAAACTTTAGTAAAAGATGAAGTATAATTTTATAGATAATACTATGAGACCAAAAAATATGGTGCACTCATGTCACAATTTGTAGTAAAACATGGATTTTTTTGGTTTTCTTTCTATGTACTATTTTCTTTCATAAAAAAAAATCATCAGTATGGTAATAAGATGCAAATATATTGAAAGAGTTCAAAGAATGCTATAAACATTAAATGGTTAATAATTTTCTACTAGATATTTTCCCCTTTTTTGCTGTGATTTTCATTGTTGGCAAAAAAAATTTTACCTAAGAAAGAATAGTTTAAAAGAATCAGAAAGAAATATGAGATCTATTACACAATAATTTTATTGATTATACTCCTGATTTCTAGTATAAAACTGGTTATTTAAAGTATACCTACCTATTTTTAAATGGTCTTTCCTTTAAACCCTAGATGTTTTCTAGAAACTAAAGTAATCTTAGCTAAATTTCATAAGATTAGTCAATTGGATATGTTCAAAGGATATCTTGTTTTTAAGGAATTCTCTACCCCTCATTTCTGTAAGTTTTATGTCAACTATTATATAGCTATATATCATAGCACATTTTTCCTATTGGGAATAATTTTTCAGAGGAATAAAAATATGTTTTCTTGATTGTCCTGGGAAAATTAGCTTGGCTCAAGACATATTTTCACTGGAAAATATTATGGAATTAATTTGAAGGCTGCTACATATTCATTGGCTCTTTCATATAGTTCCCTGTGGAGAACACAAACGTCTTTACCCTCTTATTTGTTAGATGAAGCCAAGTGGTGAGTGTCATTGTTCTAAGTCACCAATATAGAAACATAACAGGGCAAGTCCTTAGGATGCTTCAGTTAATGATCTCAAGTTGTTATCATTCACCAAATAAATAAGTAATATGCAAATATTTATAAAATAAACATAAATGATTTTGTATGGATATATGTATATAAAATATATATGATATAGCTCTCATATGTAGAAGTTAAAATTACATAAATTATTTTGTTGCAAGTGTTTATACATATATTTGATTTGCATTAAGATTCAATAAATTTATTTGAAGTATTCAAATGTTTTTTAAGCACAGACTACAACTGCTATGGGAGGACCCTTTTCTAGAACTATTGACTCCATTTATTAGTTACAGATATCTTGCCTTGGGGTTTTATCTATTCTTGTAAATTACCCTTTCTGAATTACCATTTGTTTCCTTCCGAGATTCTCAGTGAGGCAGCACATCAATTGACATTACCCACCAAATGCCAAGCCTACTAGGATTGGCTGAATGACAATACCCTTGAGATTCAAAAATTCTAACCTCGACTCTTTGAATATGGTAACTTGCATGGCAAAATGAACTTCTCAAGTGTTAAATTAAGGTTCCTGAAGTTGGGAGGTGATTTTAGATTATCTGGGTAGGCCAGATGTAGTCACAGGGTCTTTATAAAAGTGAGAATATGGGAAGGTCAAAGTCAGAGAGAGAGAGAAGCTATAAGGATTTAGACAGAGGTCAGAAAGAAAAGAAGATGCTACATTGCTTGCTTTGAAAATGGAAGAGACCACCAGTCAAAAAAGCAAGCAGCCCCTAGAAGGTGGAAAGGGTAAGGAAACAGATTCTCTCAGGAGACCCCAGAAGAAATGCTGTCCTGCCACCACCTTCACTTCAGTCTTCTGGCCTCTAGGAATGTTTAGAGAATGAATTTTTGTTGTTTTAAGCCACTAAATTGGCAATAATCTATTAGCGCAACAATAGCATACCTTTCCCAAAATATTTCTTTGCAAGATGATTAATTCTTTTATTACACATTTTTATTCTGTTCCAAAAAAGTTATTTGTACCTGAATGTAATTTGCAGTACTTTTTTGAAGGCTAAAGTAACAAATGACTCCAATAAAGAATTTTAAAATGCAGTCAAGTTAGGAAATGGTGGACAGCAAAAATTGCATGAAAGAAGTTAGTGATTTGGAAATTCATGAAGAAGATTATTCATGATCTTCAATTTAGCTAAATTACATAGGATATAAAATTTGTGTTCTTTGAAACATGTTTGGAAGTCTTTCCTGATTGAAAAAGATGCTAAAGCCCATCTGATGCTAGATAACTAGTTTTAGTTTATCCTTTCCATTATACGGTTTTCTAGACTGTGTGTGGAATCATGCATCATTACTCAGAAATATTTTTCAAAGTGGCATGAAAATAAGTTCTATGAGCAAACTGGTCCCGAGACCTATTAGTGGTCATACATTCATCCACATTGTAACTCAGCAAAGAAAACTGATGGATCCTTGAGATGATGTTTCTGTTCATAAGAAAAACTGTTGAGGCAGTGAGCAGAATAGTTAGCTCGTTTCAGAAATGTTCAAGTTGCAAAGCTACAGAGCTGCTGCAACATCACAGTATTACCCCCTCTAAAGAGCCTTCCCCACTCACCACCAAAGCTCTCCTCTAGAATAGCATGCTATTTTCTGTTCTCCTACATTTCTGTGCATGAATGAGTGACAGTACTGATTATAATGTCAGTAACTAGCTGGGAAGTGTCCATCACTGTTACTGAGGCTGTTAAGCATTTGATACTTATAATTGTATTAAACACAACAAATACTTTTAATAAATTGAGTTTAAGTTACTTAATAAGTATCTGAACTCTGACTCATATCAAATGCTATCAGCATTAAAGCATTGCTTTTAACCACATGATAGGCAGGCTGTCTTGTATTATATAAGTTGCTTCTGTGAGTGTTTTATCCCTCAGCCTGAGATCAGAGATCATCTCTTATATTAGTTTCTTGCTCATCCATAGAACTTTGTAATGACACATAGTAGGTGCTCAACTGTCATATGAGGGAACTAATAATTTTGTTTGGGAGCAACAAAGTATCACATGAAAGCTTTATTGAGGATATTCATTATATAAAGATTTTCTTAAATCCTGTTCAGTTACTTTCAGAAAAGAAAAATCCCAATCATCTTTGACTGACATAGCTGCAATCTCTGCATCTTTCTTAAACAAAATTAGGACACTGAATCAATAGAGCTTTACGTAAGGAATAAAACCTTTCCAACCAAGTTCCCAAAGGAGGTGATTCCTTTCCTCATGATGTGTAGAAGGGATTTGACTTAGGCGTGGTAGTTAAAAAATTTCCCAGGCCTGGAAATTTCTAGGTATTTTAGTTTCGGTCACAGCTTAATTCAAATGCAAGGGTGTGTTTTAAATGGAGGAAATGTTAGAATTTAGAAGACTACATACTGTTTCCCAGGATAGTATATTCCAGATGGACAACAGCCTTGTCCAGATGGTATAATGTGTGTTTTATATATTTTGACATCTGTGAATGAAAAACTTTACATGTTATCAAATTAAGTATGAAAAACTAATTTCCATATGTCATTGTGAGAAAAAGAAAGTTATAATAGAGCTACTTCTCTTGGTGGGAGGAAAAAAAAGAGAAAGGAGGAGAGAGAAACAGGGAGAGACAGAGACACGGCGAGCTTGAGCCAATGCGCAGTTTGAAATAGGTACAAAAATTCATCATGTTATAGTTGTTCTTTTGAAATAATTAAAAACAGTGGTCCCTCTAAATGTGTTTTCCTTTCTTTCTTTCTTTTTCTTTTTACAAAGCATCAATAAAACTAAAAGCTCGAATTGGCACAAGAATTATACTGAAGAATTATAAATATAGATTAGTTGTTAAAATTCCCATGAGTAAGACAGCCTTTTTGTTTGTTTGTTTGTTATTTCTTTATAAATTAAGTATTCTGATTGCAAGCACATGTTAAGATATCTGGAATATGCCATCATTTAATGGATTCCAATATATTGTGATTAAAGGCATTTAACTGTCTCTTGAACAGTAATTGGCTTAAAATATTAAAATAGAGCTGAGCTTATAAAGTAACCATTTGAATAAAATTTACATTTAAAAAATAAGTTAAAATTCCATTAATTTTTTGATGATAAAAAAGTTTTTATTCTGTTCCCTTACTTAGCAACGTTTTCTTTTCCTCTGTGTAGACATCTTCCTTATAACACTTCCTCAAACCTCATGCTCATGTTTCTTTGAATTCTCCAGATATTATATAATAGTGTATGGAATTGTTACTCAGTCATTTTATCTTATTGCACACCTAAATACCCATTACAGAAATGGAAGATTGATATTGATGATGTCATACAATATGAATACCATATTGTCACAGCACCTGATATAAAATAAGGGACTTTGCATTTTTTCTTGGGTAAATACTTGTTATGATGTTGTATCTTATATCTTTCAAAATGGCTACACCATTTTGCATTCCTACCAGCAGCAAATCAGTTATTATTGCTCCAGAGCCTTTTTAGCAAGTGGCATTAGCAGTGTTCTGGAATTTTGCCACTCTTTTGGGTGCATAGTGGTACTATTTTAAAAAAGAAAATTTATAGTTGTAAATGGACAGGTTATCTTTATTTGTTTAGTTTTTTTATGTGCTGCTGAGGACTGAACCCAGTGCATCACACATGCTAAGCAAGTGCTTTGCCACTGAACAACAGCCCCAGCCCTGTGTAGTAATATTTAATTATTTTAATTTAAATTTTCCTTGTAATATGATGTGGAGTATCTTTTCATATTATTATTTGCCACCTGTATACCCCAAAGTAATAATTATAATAATGATTTATGGCTAAGTTACAGGAAAAACTGTGAATCATTTAAGATACCTTAATTTCAAATAACAGAATTTCTAGATTTCAATGGTTTAAAGAATGGGATGATTTATTTTTATACTACAGAATACTTATGACAAAGTGTCCACAGGTTTGCATAAATTAAATGGTCAATGGATCAACAAGAAAATCTCTTTCTTTTTTTCATTTTATAATATTCCACAGAGTTATCGACATTGTGTTCTGCTAACCCAATTGATTCAAAGCTCTAGGTAACATGTGTAGATGCAGTAATATGATTAATATATACAACAGGTGGGAATCTTCTCATGAGTGATTTTTTTGGTGCTGGGGATTGAACCCAGGGCCTTTTGCATGCAAAGCAATCACTCTACCAAGTGAGCTATATCGCCAGCCCATGGGTATCTTTTCATTGGATAAGATATCTTTTCCAATGCTACCTATACATTTGCACCCATATACATAACCAGGAGATGAGGCCACATTTCATTGCTAGTCACTTGCTGGGGGAATGTTAACACCAGGAAGGGTCAACATTAAGCAAAGCCTTAGGAGTTCTGTTGCAAAGCAGCAGAGAGGAAGGAATGAATGTTTAAGAGAAAAGCTATGCAGTATACTATATTACTCCACAACATCACATATATGAATACTTTCCAAAACCTGGCTACCAAATTTCTAATGCTATAAAAACTCAAAGATGCTCGTTTTATGTAAGTAGTTACTCCTTAAAGTTCTGATTAATAAAACTCACTAAGATGGAAAATTTATTGAGAGATAATTTAATATTTAGAACATTTTGAGACCACACTATCCTCTAACAGAACAGCGTTGAAAAGATCAAGCCTAGCCTTGCATTTCTTAACACTTATGCTTCTTTCCTCCCAAATAATTAGGAAGCTTTTTAAAAAATACTTCTATACTTTTGAATCAAGCACTTGGCGCTACACATTTAAAAACTGAAATTTAGCAGTATGAAATTATATCAGTTTTAAAGAATCTTTGATTTTTCCGTTGGCTCTTATTCCTTAATTGTTCATTATCACATATATTAAAATGTGTTGTAATCTGGGGAACTTTTTGAAACATATGCTCTTCCCTAAGATAGAATTAAGCATGAATATTATTGACAGTAGTGCTATTTTATAAAGGAAGGGAAAAATTTATTGAACACATCTGTTAAATTATTTTTTTCTATTATTTTTTTCTTAAACACATGAAATCAGAAATCTATACTTGGACAATTCTGCTAACATTTGAAGATCATGACATTCAGCCTCATTTCATACTCTTTGTGTTTAAAAAGATAGGGGTCTTCATACCAGTTGAAGACAACTTTGAAAAGCTTTTCCCACAAATAATATTTTACCCAAACCCTAGCTTTATAGTCAACACGAATTCCATTTTACTTCTTGAGCGTGACTGGATCAACTTTCATACAACCTCTACTTCAGGATCTTCTCTCTCATAAAAGGGTTAAAGTATGAATGACACTATCGCTTCCACATCAAAATTTCCATTTTCCAACTGGAATAACTATCATGTAAAACTAGGTCACAAATATAATTCTAAAGAGTCTCTCCTTCCTTTTTAGTTTAAAATAGTTTTTAAAAGATTTCATATGGCCTTCTGTCTATACTTTAGTGGATATTGAGTGATAGTCTATTCTCTGAACTGTACATTCTTAAAAAAGAAAAATTGTTTTTTTTTAATTCTCACAGTTGTATTTGAAAATTCAAGACATGACTTGTACTTTGAAATATATACATATATATACATATATATGTGTGTATGTGTGTGTGTGTGTGTATTGATGTTATCAGCTAAAAGGATAGCACTTTTATTATATTAGAAAATATAATAAGACACAGATGCTCTGAAAACATAGTATCTGGTTACCACCATAAAGGAATTTTGCTGCATTCATGCACTAAAACATCCAACAAAATTTGTTTTTCTATAAATTTTTAAGCATAAAATACTCTTTCCTCAAACAGCCTCCATTCTGTTGTGGGCAAAATGGAGTAGCTGTTTTTCTGGATTATTGACTTGAAATTTACACCTTTCTCCAGTTTTACCCATGTGCTGAAATAAAAGCCACTATAAACAAAATGTTTAAGTCCTTAACCAACACTATCTAATGTGGATCACACTAATAAAAACACAAAGATGTGTGTATTAAAATGTTACAAGAGACATGAGCTATGTTTTTATGTTTACATTTTCAGAAAAATTCAACAAGACTGTTCCCCCATTTTTTGCATCCTCAAAGAATGCATTATTATTATTATTATCATTATTAACTTCATATGATTATTACTATTATCACCACCCTGTACAATACAGTGGTGTTGTACCTCAGAAAAAGTGAAGAGAGAAAGAAGAATGAAAATGTCTACTCTGAGGCTTTTCTTTCCTGGGAATGCTCAGCACCTGGTCAGGACTGAAGCTTGTAGAAAAATCAATGGTTTGTGGGACTCACTTCCTGTCTTTAATTCTTTTTCTTCAGGGCACATTAGGCAGGAGTCACACAAGGTCTGTTCTTGGAATTGTCATGTAGTCTGAAACTGGCCGTGCACAATCCTTAATGCAGTGAACCTGTCAGCCAAGCACTGGTGGGGGAAAAGAGAGGAAAAATTAGCACAAAATGAGACGTTGAGGAGTTGGAGAATATTGCTTTCCTCATAAGCAGACCTTTTATATGGTGCTTAAATAGTGGTTTTAAAATTGCCATTATATTTTTAATTGTGGTATAAACAATATTTCATATCTCACTCTGTTTTTCCTGTTTAACAAAGCCATTTTGATGATTTGTTGGTTCATTTTAATGTTAAATATTTTATCAAGAGTGGCTTACAGACATCAGGGAGTCAGTCGGATATAATGGAGTTCTGCTAACAAGCCTCATAAAAACATAGGAAATAGACAGTAAATCAGATTTGCATACGTCATATATAATATGTTTGAAATTTGGAATAATTAAGTATCTAACACTACTCCAGCATGTGTGAAGCATTAAAAGCTAAATTCAAAAGGGGAAAAATGCCAACTCATATTTAAAACTAATTTTACATTTTTAAATTACCATGTCTCTGTACTGGAGCATTGTCCATCCTGACTAAGAAATATAGTACAGAGTCCTAAGGGTAACTGTTGAAATTATGACACGTTCCTGGACTTGGGAAACTGGCTGGATACACAGAGGCAACAGTGTAGATTAGTCACAACTCGTCAGGATTTTTCATTAGTGAAATTCCTATCATCCTTGGTTAAAAGATTAAATGGAAGTCTTATAGATTAATAATAACTCTCTGAATTGAACATGTGGCAGAAGTTTGAGAAAGCAAAGGATGACCGGGAGTAGATATTTCTTTGTTTTTCCTACATGGGATGATTTCTCTAAAAGTGATACCTACAATACTGAACCCTGAAAATAAAAGTTGATGCTGTTTTTTCCAAAATGTTACCTATATCCAAAGTAACATGCACCGTATTATTGAGTATCAGAGTTAAATGTAAATAATGAAGAAAGCAAAAATTTCACTGCTGATATGATTTTGATCTTCATCAGAATTTTCATCTAACATTATCAAAAAAAAATGGCTATCTTTTCAAACACTAACACAATTTTTTTTTTAAAAAAATGGCTGATTTTACAAGGGTCAGATATTTTTTCCCCATATACTGAAACTACAGAGAAATAAGAAATTCAAAAAGAAAGGCGATCTTGGGAAAATAGAAAGAAAAACAGTGGAGTAAAGGAAGAGCATAGAGAGAAGAGAGATGGTGGAGAAGAGAAAATATGGTATGAAATTAACTAAATTATGTGATGGGCACACATACATGAGTCACAATGAATCCCATGTGGGAAGCACTGGGGCAAGAGGCACTGGGGATTGAACTCAGTGGAACTCGACAGCTGAACCAAATACCAGCCCTATTTTTTATATTTTATTTAGAAACAGGGTCTCACTGAGTTGCTTAGCATCTCACTTTTGTTGAGGCTGGCTTTAAACTTTCGATCCTCCTGCCTCAGCCTCCCTAGCTGATGGGATTACAGGCATGCACCACCATGCCTGGCTTCAATCCCACTTTGATGTATAATTACAGTGTCCTAATAAAAAGAAACAATAAATAATTGGAAGAAACTCCAGTAGAAAGGAAGGGGAGCAGAGAGGGAAGAGGGAAGGGAAAAAGAAGAACAAAAGATTGAAATGGAGCACATAATGCTATCTGCATCTGTAAATATGTCATTATGAACTCTGCTATTATGTATAACTTATAACTGATGTATTAATAAGAACACATTCAAGAAAGAAAATGACTTTCGGTTCAAATTGTTACATTTTATTATCTTGACACTGAAACTTATGATTTAGTCCTACATTCAGAGGTAAAATATATCACTTAGAAACTCTGACCCTTATGTCTGCCATCCAAGGCATCACATCTTCTTTATTTGGCACCATAGGTTTACAAACCAATAAATCCATCACACATTGAACATATTGGAAGTTGAAACTGTATTGAATACACCCATCCCCCTGTACAGCATAGGGAAACAGCATAGTGCACTGCAAATACCGATTGTTTGCTGTGGTAACCAAACGGCCATTGGGGAGCTGCAGTTCATGGCCACTGCCCAGCATCACAAGAGAGTCTAATAGGACATTTCCCGGGAAAGATAAAAATTTAAAGTATTAAGGTATACTTTCACCAAAAGTGAATTGGTCTCACACCACTCTAAGGTCAGAAACTCATAACTTGAACTACCAGTTATCAGGAACCATGAAATGCAGGGATTTCCTGAAGTGCAAGAAATAAAATAAGGAATTAAAAAATGGGATGGATTCAAACTAAAAAGCTTCTTCTCAGCAAAGGAAACAACCACTTACGTGAAGAGAGAGCCCACAGAGTGGGAGAAGATATTTACTACACACACATATCACATAGAGCACCAATTTCCAAGATATATAACAAACTCAAAAAACTTAACATCAAAAAAATAAATAACCCAATCAATAAGTGGACTAAGGAAGTGAACAGACATGTCTCAGAAGATACACAATCGATCAACAAATACATGAAAAGATGTTCAATGTCTCTAGTAATTAGATTAATGCAAATCAAAACTACTCTAAGATTTCATCTCACTCCAGTCACAATGGCAGTTATCAAGAATGTAAAAAATTGAGAGAGAGAATTTTTTTTTAATATTTATTTTTTTTTTAGTTTTTTCGGTGGACATCTTTGTTTGTATGTGGTACTGAGGATCGAACCCAGGCCGCACGCATGCCAGGTGAGCGCTCTACCACTTGAGCCACATCCCCAGCCCCCTAGAGATAAACGACAATTCAGACACAACATACCAGAATCTATGGGATACAATGAAAGCAGTTTTAAGAGGGANGAGGACCTTAAAAGAGCATACTATAGGGATACTGCCACATCAATGATCATAGCAGCACAATTCACAATAGCTAGACTTTGGAATCAACCTAGATGCCCTTCAATAGATGAATGGATTAAAAAACTGTGGCATTTATACACAATGGAGTATTACGCAGCACTAAAAAATGACAAAATAATGGATTTTGCAGGGAAATGGATGGCATTAGAGCAGATTATGCTAAGTGAAGCTAGCCAATCCTTAAAAAACAAATGCCAAATGTCTTCTTTGATATAAAGAGAGCAACTAAGATCAGAACAGGGAAGAAGAGCATGAGGAAAAGATTATCATTAAACAGAGACGAGTGGGGGGAGAGAGAAGGGAAACTGTGGAAATGGAAGGAGACCCTCATTGTTACACAAAATTACATATAAGTGTTTGTGAGGGGAAAGGGAAAAAAAACAAGGGAGAGAATTAAACAACAGCAGATGGGGTAAAGAGGGAAGATGAGAGGGAAGGGGAGGGGGGATAGTAGAGGATAGGAAAGGTAGCAGAATACAACAGTCATTAATATGGTATTATGTAAAAATGTGGATGTGTAACCGATGTGATTCTGCAACTTGTATTTGGGGTAAAAAATGGGAGTTCATAACCCACTTGAATCAAATGTATGGAAGATGATATGTCATGAGCTTTGTAATGTTTTGAACAACCAATAAAAAAAACGTAAAAAATAATAAATGTTGGTGAGGATGTGGGGGAAAAGGCACACTCATACATTACTGGTGGGACTGCAAATTGGTGCAACCATTCTGGAAAGTAGTATGAAGATTCCTTAGAAAACTTGGAATGGAACCACCATTTGACTCAGCTATCCCACTCCTCAGTCTATATCCAAAGGACTTAAAATCAGCATACTATAGTGACACAGTCACATCAATGTTTATAGCAGCTGAATTCACAATAGCTAAACTGTGGGACCAACCTAGATGCCCTTCAATAGATGAATGGATAAAGAAACTGTGGTACATATACACAGTGTGATATTACTCAGCAACAAAAGAAAATAAAATATGGCACTTGAAGGTAAATGGATGGAGTTGGAGAATATCATGCTAAGCGAAGTAAGAAAATCTCCAAAAACCAAAGGTTGAAAGTTCTCTCTGATAAGTGGATGCTGATCCATTAATAGGGGTGAGGCATGGGAAGAATGGAGGAACTTTGGGCAAAGGGGAGGTAGGGGAGGGGACATGGGGCAGGAAAGAATGTGGAATGAGACAGACATCAATGCCTTAGGTACATGTATGACTTTACATATGGTGTGACACTACATCCTGTGCAACCAGAGAAATGAAAAGTTGTGCTCTATTTGTGTACAATGAATCAACATGCATTCTTCTGTCATATATAACTAATTAGAATAAATAAATTAATTAAGTTTAAAAAGTGTATTAGGAAAAAAGTAATGTGTGGTAAGAAAATATTGCATGTGAATTTGAAACACATCTTTAGCATGGGGATGTGGTTATTGCATTGATCCACTCATTTAAATAAGAAACTTTTCTCTCTCTCTCTCTCTCTCTCTCTCTCTCTCTCTCTCTCTCTCTGCTTGGAATCGACATAATGTATCCCTCATCCTAAGCATTCACCCTACCCTTTAGCTACTACCCTAATCAAATCATCATCATCGTCATCATCATCATCATATTTCTAGTTCTAGGGATTGAGCCTGGGTCCTTGTATAGGCAGGTACTCTACCACTGATCTACACTGCCAGTCCACCAACCCATTTCTGATTGCTAATACTAAACTCTACTACATATAGTCAATAGAATGTATTAATTCACAGTTCAAATAAATAAAATAACTGTGTATTTCATGAGCAAAATCTCTTAATTTTATTTTGTCCACTTTACATACCTTAATCTCTATGAATAATGTTCTTTGTGGGCACTATCTGTAAATAATAACAAAAAGCATTCCCTCTGTGGCATTATGAAGACTTTTGTTTATTTAGAAAATGAAATATAATTAATGAAACATGAAATCCCCTGTAAGTGTTAAATTTTGTGGTTGTTGATATATTTGCTATACTTTGGAAACATAATCAATGTCTTATTACAGAATGTGTCATCATCTTCGTAAGAAATATCTCAAGTATGAGAGCTACTCCATCAGGAAACCACTAATATACTTTCTGTTGCTATAGATTTATCCATGCTGGATATTTCGTATTAATTGAACCATATGATATGTGGGCTTCCATTCTTGGTATCTTTAATTGAGCATAATATTTCCAAAATTCATCCATTTTGTAGCATGCATATGCCAAATTGTATTCATCCATTTCTGCCCTTTGGCTACTGTGAACAATGTTGCTATGACTATTTGTGTGGACATTTTTTCGGTTCTTTCAGGTGCATATATATGTAAAAGTGATACCACTATAGCATATGTTAACACCAGGTGAATCTTTTTGAGGAATTATGAAACTGTTTTCAAAGAGGTTACACCACTTGATGTTATAACACATATTTAGGAGGGTTTCAATTTCTATACACTTGTCAACACTTGTTATTGTCTGTTTTTCATGAGAGCCATTTTACTTGGTGTGAAAGTATCTCAGTGTGGTTTCATATATATTTTCCTATTCAACAGGATGCCTAAATATAAGACTGATGGTTTAGGAACTCTCATTCCTATTTTTTTCAATTTTGGAAAACTATTTGGCATTATCTACATATGTTAAAATATGCATTACCTTCTTCTTACCAGTTCCATTCCAAGTTCATGTCTAACAGAAATATAGTGGTGTGTCCCCCAAGGGACATACACAAGAATGTTCATGATGAATTATTCATGATGACTAAAAATTAGAAAGAAACCTAGTTCCCAAACAGATATAGTATGTTTAAATCATCAGTGAAACAATACACCGATTTAAAAAATGAGTGAACTACATTCATCCAACAATGTGATTGTTTCCACAAACAATATTGAGTGGAAGAAGTTAGAGAGTAAACAATATACGGAACAAGTTCCTTTACACAGGATGAAATAAAATAATACTAAATTATAGCATCAGGAGGTACATGTTTACTTGGTAAAACTGAAAACCTTGGCAGGAGAGAACACAATGACATAGCTCTCGTAAAAGTCAGTATAGTGGATATTTTAATTCACAGGAGGATATGGTAGTGGGAAGGGACTTCCAGAATAGGGCCAAGAATCTTGTTCTTGATGAATATATGTCTGTTTCTTTTGTATCCTTCACTGATCTGTAAACTGTGTTTTATTCCAGTTTTTTTTCACATTTATTATACACTATATTTTTAAATGGATGTTTTTTGTTTTGTTACTAAAGAAGGTGGAAATCACATAACGGCTAGAATATATACATATGTGTGTGTGTAAATATATATATACACACACACATATGTATAGTCTTACTTCTTAAATAAAAGATTGTTCTTCTGAACCATTCGGCATTATCTCACAGGGGGAAAATAAAAGCTCGTTGGAGGATATTATTTAGAATATATAGTTTTCTAAACTATTTGAGCTCCTCAATTACTGAAGAACCTTATGAAAATTTAAATAGCTTGGCAACTATCAAATTTAAGGAGTTTGGTATAAATTTCAATAATCATTGCTCAATTACTATTATGGAGGCTGTATTGTATATTGCACGTGAGAATAAAAGAATACGTGTAACTAGTGGGAAGAAGGTGTGGAAGTCACATGGCAGGGCTTTTGCTCCAAAGTTAAGGATTTCTTCAGTCATGAACAGGTCCTGTGGATGAAGACTTTAACTGTCATATCAAAGTGGAGTCAGTTGAAAACTGTTTGTATTGAAGTTCCCTTTTCCTTTTCCTTTTTGACTCCATAAACAAAGTTGTCCTCAGTGGACTAGAAGTGACAGTTTTGAAAGCCATTACTTACTTTTCAGTTTAATGCTGCACAATAATGCAGACTATGCAAATATTTTAAAAATAGACTTTACATCTACACTCTTTCATGAATTGTGGGAAAATATACAAAATATATTCAACTACCCAAAGAACATATCTACAAGTTAAAAATCTGTCTCATTGTCAAAAGCTCTGAGACATGAAGATAGTCCAGAGGGTGGTGTGACTTCATAGAATATGCATAGGATCAGAAACCAATGTGGAGGATAAATCTCTCATCCTTGATTCTTTTCTTTGATGAATTTCCTTATCCAGATTTGACCACAGAATCCTTATTCCAATGAAGAGGATACTAATTGGTAGCTTTCAAAGTATATTCCAGGAATATTTATAATCTCTGAAAATAACTCAAGGAAACCATGGCAGTAACAGAGCATTTGAGTGGAAGACAATTGCTGAGTTAACTCAGAAGTATATCCCTGTAGCTTTAAGGTTATATATTAGGCTTTATAAAAATTATATAAATTCACATTAGGAGCAAGTGTGTCCTGCTGCTAATTTTTTAAAAAAAATATTCATAGTAATACCAATGTTATGATAAACATGGTTTGATTTAATTTGATCAAAAGATAATGCCATAGTGCTAAGTATCTAACATAATGTCTTTCATATTTGAAGCCCTTATGATAACTAAGGAGTAAGTTAGCCTACAATCATACAAAAGGTTAATAAACTTCCATGTTTCAGATTTCATCGCAGAATGGAAAACATAATATAGTGTTTTACTCACTTGAATCACACCAGTTTTCAAGCTGAAAGAGAGAAGAATACAAATAATTGCCACTTCCTTACCTTGTTTATGAGAAAAAAAATTCAAAAAAGATTATTTGACTAGAAACCCAGTTTCTATTGCCAAATGCAGTGCTCCATGTATTGTTGCAAACTGTTGTTGACTGATAATTCACTTTTGGGCTTTAGACTTTTCCTTTTGCAGATGATGAAGGGAAAAGACTCCATCAACTCTGAGGTCTCTTTCAGCTTAAAATTTTTGATAAGAATATTGATAATAATCCTAGTAAACTGTTTTTTCAAATGCATTATATAAAAGGAAAGAATTTTAATTGAACTTCAATGAACCCACCATGAACCAGTTTTAAACAAACTAATAACCATTTTTAATATATTTAAGAACTATACCTCAAGAAGTTTATGGATTAATAAAGGAGAGTTCAGTAGCAATTCTTTTGTTTCCCTTACAGACAGATTTTTTAAATTAATTTGATTCAAATAAAGAATCAGTGAACTAGTGTGGAAGTGATATCCGTAATTTTCTCATTTCAGAACCCAATATTGGGTTGCAAATCTCAAATGAAATGTGAGTGCTTATAGATTCAAACTTGGTCTACTTAGATCGAATCTAACAAATCTCCAACATTTTGATTATGCTAAAACTTTTCAGGCTTTATTTTAGAATTATCACAGATGTGTAAATAAGAATTGGAATTCTTTAAAATGTGAGATAATTTTCCACATATTTCTCCTGAAAATGGCAGCAGATACTTGTAAAAATTTTGAATAGTTTCAGTTCAACTTAAATTCTAAAATACTTACACATTACAATTCAATGAAGATAAAATAAATATAATTTTGTAAATAGCCTCAAGATTTAAGTAGAATTCAGAATTATCATGAGAAAATATTAAATAGATTTCTGATACTTCTAGCAATGTGTCAGTCATCTCAGCTTTCAAAAGACTCTTTTTTTCTTCATTTATTTCAGTTTTATTTTTCCTTTTACGCATAGCATATTCTTAGGCACTTCAGAAATTCAGATATGACAGTAGTCTTGGCAGCACCCCACAGCAACATCACTGCTACTGTCCTCATGGTTACAGGGTCATTTGGGGGCAACCATCTTTTCAGGAGACAGCCCCCCGTGTATTCAAGTCAGTTACTTCAGAGCTGTTTTGAGGGGTACTCCCTGGCATGCTGTGCTTTAAAAATCTTTTCTGTACCACTTCTACCATTTTTAAACAAGATTAAGTTTTTAGAATGACTCTCCTGAAATTAAATAAGTAAATAGGTAAATAAATAGAAATGTTTGGGGATAAATTGCTTTAAAAACTGCTCCTATTACAATAGTGTCTCATGTTCCTCAAGGAGATTCTCAGCTGTAAGGTGATTCACCTCATCTCTGTTGCTCCTGTTTGACCTGTCTCTGGTGTGATTTCATGGCGGGAAATGAACTCTTGACAGGCTGCCACCTTTGTTTTTCCTCTTACTTTAATTATAACAGAAAGTGAATAAAGTCCTGATTGTTAACTTATTTCTTATTGTTAATTTCTTATCTTTTTGTCCTACTTAACATTCCAATATCTTAATGCTCAACAGAACTAGAATGGTCAAAATTATTTTGAAAAGAAAACATGGTATTGCAAAGCTACAGTAATAAAGATTGTTTGCATGGATGTAAAGGTAGATAGATGAGCTAATGGAACAGAACAGAAAATAGATATAAATGCAAAGACATAGAATAGCTGATTTTTATAATGGAAAAAAAACAATTCACGGAAAAAGTATTTTTAATTGAATACCACTAGAACAATTGAATATTCATGTTGAAGAAGAAAAAAGAGAAAGACAAATGGGGAAAGGAAAGAAAAAGAACTTGGATTCATTCCTCACACCATATGCAGAATTACTTCAAAGTGGGTCATAGACCTAAATCCAAAACTGAAAACTACAAAAATTCCTGAAAAAAAAATGTAGAAGAAAAAAAAAATTGTGATCTTGGATTAGACCAGTGATTCCAAACAGGGACAATTTTGTCCTTCGGTGACCCTGTGGAAATATCTGAAGGTATTTTGGATTGCCACAAATAGGGAAGTAGAGTCACTATCATGAAGTGGGACGAGGCAGGGATTCTACTAACCATCCCCAAAATCACAAGTTAATCCCTGACAGCAAATAATTATTTGTTCCAAAAATTGAGGGTGTTACTGTCAAGAGACCCTGGGTAAGACCAAATTTTTCCATAAAAGAAAAAAAAAATACTGGCAAGTTGAATTTACTCAAATTAAAATACTACTCTTCAAATTACACTGTTAAAGGAATGAGAACATTGAACAGTACTGGGAGAAAATTTTACAAAGCACATCTGGTGTAAAGATTTATATTCAGAATACATTTAAATGTATTCATGAATAAATCAACCTAACAATAAATTAATAGATAAAAACAAACACTACATCATAAAAGAAAACACAGATGACATGAAGTATTTGTTTTTTTTTGGTGGGGGAGGTACCAGATATTAAACCCAGGGGTGCTTAAACACTGAGCAATGTCCCCAACCTTTTTTGTATTTTATTGAGAGACAGGGTCTCACTGAGTTGCTCAGAGCCTTGCTAAATTTTTGAGACTGGCTTTGAACTTGAGATCCTCCTGCCTCAGCCTCCTGAGTGGCTGGGATTACAGGCCTACTACACCACAGTGTCCAGTGATACATATGCATTTAAAAAGAATTTATAATTAGTCTTTAGTCGAGTGAAAATAAAACCATAAGGTGTAACAACTTCATACCTATCAAAATGGTGATAATTTAAAATACTGACCATACAGAATTTCAGCAAACAGGTGGAAGTCCTGGAATACTTATACACTGCTTTTGAGAAAGTAAAGATGCAAAGACTTTAAAACACTAGTAGATTCTTAAAATATTACACATACTTTCCATGTGACAGAGCCATTCCCCATCCATGTATTTACTTATGAGAAGATGAAGCACATGCTTACTCAAAAAACATTCTTAAATGAACACACCAGCTTTATTTGTAAAAGTCCTAAGAGGAAAACAACCCAAATGTCCATTTTCTGCTGAATGGGTAAACTATGGCATACGTGTACAATGGAATTCTTCTCAAAAGATGAAAAGAAGTAAAAGACTTGAATTTTGAAATAATTATAACTAATGATGCTAAAGAAGTTAGACTAAAACATATGCATAGTGTGTGGCTACATTTATACAATTTCTTTTAAGAAATGGAAACTCATCTTCAGAGCCAGAAAGTTGGTCAACAGTTGCCTGGGGATGGGTAGGAATTTGGAGAGGGCAGTATGGAGAGTCTGACGAAATTATTCAGGGGGATGGATAGGTTTATTTTTGTAGTGGTGCTGATGATTTTGTAGAACATACATTCTTCAAAACTTATCACTTGGCTCCCTGTGAATATATGTAGTTTGTTTTATGTTAAATATACTTTGATTTTAAAAAAAACTGTAAAAAAAAAAGACAAATTGAATAACGAAACATGCATATCAATTTGGGACAATAGGAAATGACAAATACAGACTGTATATCCATAAAACCCCTAAGGACATCATTATATTCTTACTGGTAAAATATTTACTGTTCATGACAACCCCAATTCAACTATATGTTTTATATTTCATTGATGAGTTACAGGAATGTTGTGAAACTTTAGATTGTATTTAAAATGAGAGTTGATTTAAAATTTTATTAAAAAAAACAGCAAAAATCTCAGCTAACTGGAAAAAAAGTCCAATAGGAAGAAAAGCTGAGCCCTTCAATATAATGGGGAAATGTCACTACTCCATCATTAAATCCATTTTCTATAAGGCATGGGCGTTCATATCACAAACACTTTAACATTTGGAAGCACAAACAGATTGTAAATGCTGATCAGCTTCATGCCTGCAACATAATAGAAAAGTCATGGTTAAAAACTGTAAAACAGATAGAGAGGACTATGGTTTTAATTTGCAGTGATACCCAACCATTGTGAGCAAGCTCTATCAACACCATCTGCTCCACAAAGAAAAGTTGCTGATTATAGCAGCTCTGAGTGGATCTGGTTCTCTCCCATGACAGCAGAAGGTAAGAGGCAGCAAAAAGCATTCGGGAAGCTCATGCTTGTTTTTAAGGTTGATGATTTTTTTTTTTTTTTTCTGTTAACAGTACTGGTTTGTGAACTCATTCGTGCTGATTAGCAGAGGAACCGCTAAAGACCTGAAGCAGTTTGGGAGCAAATAAAAAACAAGGAACAGAATTTCTCTCCACACCCCACTTCCCCAGCTTCCTACACAAAACACTTCCAGACAAATCTCTCCACCAAGATCTGATGTGATCGCCTAGGTCCACAATGGCAGCTCCCAGCAATACTTTCACAATGTTCTTCCCAGCGCAATACAAATGAGATCATTTAAATAAATATTATATCATGATATTTTCTCTATTTTTTGGCCATATCTAAACTGAAAGAAAATAAAGTGCTTTCTGGGTTAAATGATGCACTATTTAAAAATTCTCAAATATAATTATGTTACAATGAATCATTTAAATTAATCATTACTCAAAAATGACAACAGAATTGCAAAATTCAGTTGGAAAAGGTAATCATCCAAACTTGACTTAAAGAGCTATTGGCACTGGGCAAGATACTCAATTTCATGGAACTCCAGTTTTCATATTTCTAATGTCAGAAGAGGAGTGAGGATGCCAAAAGTCCTGCAGAAAAGAACAATTATTTGCCTCGGCCCTAGAAAAGATTTTGTTGAATATTACACTGTGCGGGAACAAGGGCTTCTGCATGCTATTTTGTGGATCCAGTGCAAACTCATAATTTCTTCCTTTTGTTCTGCATATCTTGGAATTGAAATAGATCTTGGCATGTTTAAAGAGCCAAGAGAAAAGTGGTGTGCCAGATCTTCACAAGGGTAGGAGACAAATGAGGATTTTATTATTATTAATTTATTTATTTAGTGTGGTGCTGGGGATTGAACCAGGGCCTGTGCGTGTGAGGCAAGCCCTCTACCAACTGAGCCCTATCCCCAGCCTATACATGAGGATTTTAGATGTGACAATCATCCACCTTCTCTCTCCAGGAAAAGTTTACAAGGTCAAATTGCAGTTGAGGGTAAAAAGTTAATACTAACTAACTCTTTAATAGTCTGATTTTTTTTTAAGGAGAGAAAAATAAATTCATTTTTTATTCATGGATAAATTGTTCACATTAACCTATTTTAATGGTGAGTTGAATGTAGAGTCCTTCCCTGGAGACTTAGCAGAAAATAGCTATAATTTATGGAAACTATATTGTTACCCTGTGTAATTCATAAATTTTTAAAAGACTGCACTCTTCAGGAAATATATATATATATATATATATTACACACACACACATATAGATACAGTATTAAAATATATATTAATTAGCTAAGGGTGTTTGCATGTTATTCAATTTATGAGAACTTATCTGTACATTAAAATACTTATGAATAACGCATTATATATGTGGATGTCTGAAAACATGGATAGTACTGAGCCCTATATGTGTGTGTGTGTGTGTGTGTGTATTATGTTTTTATTAGGTTTTATTAAATGTACATACCCCAGAATAAAGTTTATAAAGTAAGTACAATAGGAGATTAACAATAATAATTAATTGTAAAATAGAACAATTATAACAATGCACCATGATAAAAACTATGTGAATGTGGTCTCCCTTTCTAGTTCTTCCTAAATCTGTTACTTACTGTACTGTACCATCTTTTTATACTTCAGTTGACCATGGTAACCAAAAATGTAAAGAAGGAGAATCATGAACCTGCCACTCAACTGGTATGAAATCTAAAGTAAATTATCTTTCCTTCCTATGTAAAATAGGGATGATAATAATAATAACTTTTTGCATATGATTTTCTAAAAATTAAATGAATTAATAGAGACAAAATGTTTAGGTTAGTGCCTAGAAGTCAATGTTTTTAAGATTTTTTTTTGTCATACAGTTTTACATATGTCCAACAGTGTGGTTAGAGGAAAAATAATGCTGTAGTTAGACTAATGTACCCTTACATTTCACCACACTGAGAATTCAGTGTAAAACATGAACAGTAGTTAAAAGGCTTGAGAGTTATTAATTTCATATAGATATTTGGATACAAGCTGCATAAAAGCAGAAGGGGAAAAGTAAAAAACATATTACATACCAGTGTCTGGTAGTTTTTTATACATGTGTAAGGGCCAGGTGGGAGAAAGCCCAGATTCGTGTCATAAATAATAAAGCATCCTGTGTTACAGAAAGAAATGCTGTAGTTATGAGAAAGGAAATCTATGCTGCATTTATAAGAAAAATAAAAATGTAGGGAGAATGCAGAGACGGAAAGTGCTTTAACTTAATTTCTAAACATGGCCATTGCAGGTCATTTTAGAATTAAAATAACAGGATTATAAGTGACTATTATGAGGTGACACAAGAAAATTCCTGAAAGTTATTAATATTAAAAAAATAGTCAAACTGTTCTTTCTAAAGCAAAATGGCAAATTCATTGGATGCCAAGTAAGAATTTAAGAAAACTTCCAAAGATGGAAGAGGTTATATAATATTATAAGCAACAGAATATTTATTTAAAAATTTAAATATAATCCAGTCTTCTTTAATAAATAAAATTACGTGAAATCTACTGGGAAGGGTGAGGGGAGAGAATTGGTGATGTCAATATAGGTAAATATTGTGTTCCAGAAAATGAACACGTAAACTCACTTGTGACTATGCTAGATAAATATATTTCTGGGTATAGCATATAAAACCTCTCCACTTAACTAATGAAATTCTCATCTCTTTGTTTATTAGTTTGTCCTTAGGGTTGTGAATGAAATTTTGCAAGCCGTGCCTGGTTCTTTTTGAAGCAATATCCTGTCCAGTTTAGAAAAACTCAACATATAGTACTAAAAAATAGAGAAAACTTTAGTTATCTATACAAACTGAGGAATTGTTTTTAAATTCACATTTAGTATGCTTATGTGCATTTATTTGTGAAATGCACATGAACCGTGGTACTCAGAAATGATCTCAAAATATGATACACTGAGTCTTGAAAGAGCAGTGTGAGAGATTGCATTTTAAAATGTTAGATCAGATGCACACATGTTCATTTCCTTCTTATCCGGAGGTGGCATTCAGATGCCCGACTGCAGATATATTATTATTTTCACAGACAAGACATTTGGCTCCTTCCTCAACTGCTTGCTTGGGAAGAGTGTTGAGTTGGCAGCTAGAGCCATTTACCATTGTCAGAAATGAATAAAATTGCAAGATCTAGGATGAATCTTAAAAAAATACAAAGCAAAACAAAACTCCTTTCTGTTCTCTCACCATACACATATGGATCATTGGAAGAAGAAACTGTTTTCCTTCTGTCTCTAATTAAGCTTTCATGCATCCCTGGCTTCCACTGAGCTAGAAAAACAGGGCCCTTCTATAAATGAGACTACATATGTGAATGTACTTGGAAACTGCAAAGCATGATACTATTCTAAGACATGCACTTGAGTGCATATATCATGGGTTCTTCCATTGTTTCCATAAAATTATTACTAAGTACCTTACTATATAGCATATTCTCCTTCTTAAAAATCCTAGTACTCTATTCCTTCTAGCCCTTCCTTTAAAATCAGGCATACATTTCATGCCACATTAATGTTGAAATCATTTTATCAGAATGCAAACATTTCCCCCTTCCTTTGCTTATTTAAAAATTCTCATTGACCACAGTATAAGACACTGTTCTATATGCTGAAATATAGAAGTAAGGATAGAACTATTTCTTTCTTAGAAAGCTTAGATTCTTTTCCCATGTATTTCTTAAGGAGAAAGAAGAAAAGCCAGCAGCGTGGCACATGGTGGGCTGGGAGAGAACAGAGGAATTTGCAAAGACAAGCACTGGCATATGGGCAGCCTGGTGTCATGGTAAGGGTGCAGACTGCGTTTCAAATGCTGTGGAAACCTACCAGAAAGGATTAAGCAACAGAGAACTATAGTCTGATATATGCTTTTATAAGATCGTTTGGATTTAACTAGTTCTACATTTAAACCTCCACAAAGGAATTTTCTGCCCTGATTTCCACCATTTTAGAAAAGTATGTTTCACAAACATATGAAAATGAATTTATTCAAGAAGCCAGGCCTGTCTCTGTCACTTGGGACAAAACGAGCAGAGCTGACAGAGGACAGCTGCTAACTATACATACCTGTTCTTGAGATAAGCATTGTTTAGAATCCAGGGAAATGCTTCTCCACATCTCTTTAAACAAAAGAGAACTGTGCTTTTATGCCATAAAAGCACATGAGCTGTACTCTTATCAAAGTCAGGTGCAGATACTAATGTGCAAGAAGGATGTAAGCAGTAGGCACAGTTCAATATGAATGAAGAAAAATATGTTCACTTGACAAGCCCTTTCTCTCAGATAGGATGGATATGAAGAGTTTGCCCACTGAAACACCTCTACAGGGCAGCAGCAGCAAGCGTTTGTTCTCAGACATGTGTTTATTACCCAAGTCATCTTTCTGGAAATACTTACAAATAAAGGCATGAATAACTGTAGTTGCATTTGGAAGACTTAGAATACTTTGCAATTTTAACTAATTCCCAATATTTTTGAAATTGTATAAAAAGTGTATCTGGGTCAGGTAGCAGCACAGCAAACTATGGGCTACATTCTGCCCACTTCCTGTTTACATAAATAAAGTTTTATGGGGCACAGCTACACACTTGATTATATATTTTCTATGTCTTGCTTTTGTGCTACAACAAGACATAGAACAAGAGTTCAGTTGTCCTTAATGAGATCCTGCGAACTAAAAACAGTAAATTATTACTATCCCACAGGCATTTACAGTAGAATTTTACTTTCCTCCATCTCTGAAGTAGAATGATCATTCTAGTATATGCTTAGATGCTGCTTAAGAAATAGTAAAAACAAAATAAATAAATAAGGGGCCACAAAGTTATTTCCCCAAGAGAATTAGTAAAGAATGCCCAGCCAAAAACATATACAACTTTGGTAATAACGGCTTATTCATGACTCCAAACTGGAAGCAACTCAAATAACCTTCATCAACTTAAATGATAAACGCACTGTAATTTATTCACAAAATGGAATGATTTCTTAGCAATAAAGAGAAATAAATTTTACAGACCAGGGGAAACATACAGGAATCTGAAAAGTTTTATGTTGAGTGACAAAAAGCAAACAAAATAGAGGGCTTATTGAATAACTCCATTTATTTGAAATTCTAGAATAAGCAAAGCTACTTTATATTACCAAAGACAGTTCAACAGTTGCCTGCAGCTACAGGTATAAGGAAAGAGATTGCAAAATGGTGGAAATTGGAAAACTCTTAAAACTCTTTGGCTATAACTCAAACACAGAAGAAATAGATCTTGGGTGATTGTCCTGACTTTATGTTGTTTATTTAGTCTCAAGAGGAGAACAGGACTGGATTTTATAAGCAGCTGTCTCTTTGCTGACAAGCAATGAAAACTGGCTGACCTTTCTGGACTTCCTTTACTCTCTTCCATAGAAAAGAGTTAGAGCACGCAGTATCTGCATTAAGAATTTTGAGGAGAGGAAAATATGTTCCAAAAAGAAAGGAAGGCAACACCAAGCAAGCTGGCTTGCATCTCAGAAACTCAGAGGCTCACAAGTTAGAAATGGGGTCGTCACTGCTGGCAAGTATGGATTGGGCCTGAAAGTTTAAGGAACTTTTATCATGTAACATCTCTTCTTTTACTCTGTGAACAAGAAAACAGTTCTGAACTGGCCCCAGGGACACAATTCTATAATCCCAGTGACTTGGGAGGCTGGGGCAGGAAGACTACAAGTTGGAGGCCAGGCTCAGCAATTTAGCAGAGACCTGAGCAATTCGAGAGATTCTTTCTCAAACATAAAAAGAGCTGGGAATGCAGTTCAGTGGAAAAGCACTCCTGAGTTCAATCCCTGGTACCAAAATAATAACAACAATAATAATTATTATTATTACTATTATTTTCATCCATTCTTGCCAAAGAGGATGACATAATCAAATCTATGAGATAGTATAACAGTAGAGGTTCTAGACTTGGGGGACAATAGAGGATGAAGGTGAAAGTGAGACCTTACACTACATTATGCAAGTCCTATGAGACCACCCATAGCCCCCTTCCCCTTCGACCCACAGAGCTTACTACCTCATGTCTGTGCCTCACTCTTTTTTTTTAAAGAGAGAGAGAGAGAGAATTTTTTAATATTTATTTTTTAGTTTTCGGCGGACACAACATCTTTGTTTGCATGTGGTGCTGAGGATCGAACCCGGGCCGCACGCATGCCAGGCGAGTGCGCTACAGCTTGAGCCACATCCCCAGCCCTGTGCCTCACTCTTAAAGATGGAAAGATTTTTATACAACACTTGCAATAAACAAACAGAAAAAAAAAAGAATGTAGAAACACTAAACAGAATGCCTGGTTGGAGTAAAAGAAAACTTCAAATAAATACAATCAATATTATCAAGTTAGTTGAAGAGGTAGGAAAAAGGAAAGGGGACACTCTCAAGGGAGAGAGTGGGTCCCTTCAGAGAGAAAAGAGGGACAGCATGCCTCTCCTGCACTCCAATTTTGGGGGGCATCCTAGAGAAGTTTCCAGAGAATCCTGACCAGGTCACCTCTTGACTTTTGACTGACAGCAGGATGATATCAGACTTTCAAGTCCCCACTGGCATGAAAACTTTAGGTCACTTTGGCCCATGCTGACCTGTTATAATTGGATTCTTAACCATAAATTCTTACAGATTTTATGGTTAGGAGGAATTATCCTTATCTTATTGAGTTTTGAGATCTTATCTATGAAAAAGGTCACAAAAGTCTTCCCCTTCAGCATAACTGGGGTTACTCTTATCGACACTATTTTGAGCCTGCATTTCTTCTGCAGAAAACAGAGAGTTTGCTGAGGAATATGACATATCCTGTCCACTTAAGCCAGGCAGAGCTGCAGGTAAATTGCTGCTTGGTTAAGAAAGAATGTGGGGTCAACACAGTGGGCCCATTTTTTAGATTTGTTCCCATAACTTCATTTTCTGCTTCCATCACATGCATCTGTCTGCCCCATCAAAACCACCACAAATGAAAGATCAGTAGGTATCAAACTTATGGCAGTTCTGAAAGTCAAGTATAATATATTAGTGGTTTCAACATTGTAAAGAGAATCCTTTTTTCAACATAGCATTTTCCGTATCTAACAAACTCTCAATTAAGAAGTTCCAAATTTGCCTTTCATACACTCTTTAGAAATCAACTATACCATATACTTGATAAAATCAAAGGTAATAACCAAGAAAAAGAAAAACCAGGAAATAAGGAAAGAGGATATTTGAATGCAGGAAATACAAATGGAAATCCTGGCAGGGTGATGAATGGAATTCCCAAGACGAAACCTACTCAGAAACCTGGACAATGAATAATAAAGATTGGAATGGAAAAAATGGGGGATTCTAGGAAGAATTTAGCAAATCAAAGAATAATAAAATTAATTCGTACTTGAGTAATCATAACAAGATTTCAGTATCACCAGGAAATATTATTTTTTAGGGATACTTTATTTTTTAGGGAAACAATTTGACAATTGAAACAATTAAGGAGGACAATGATAACTCAAGGAAAACCAAGTAATTGAGCACACAGTGAAGTATTTTCATAGTTTGGTATATGATTAAATATTGGTAAATATTTCTCTATTCAAAACTGATCTTTGATTCTGAAATATCCTTGAAGAATTTTCAAGGAAAACAAAGTCTTCCAAAATTCATATAGAAAAGTAAGTATAATTTACTTATCAAAATAATAACAATATCAAGTTATCAAAATAATAACAATAATGATGACATTAAAAATAAAAAATAATACTTAACTACTTCTAGTCTTTCCTAAGACCTTATGTAGTCTGATTTATCAATTCATCGGTTCTCACATGAGGAAACTGAACTAAAGATTTAACTGCCTCAAGATTGTACAGGTAATTAGCAGTGTGTCTGGGATTTTAATTGATAAGCACTGGACTAGGCTGGATTCCGATTATCAATGTCAATACTTAATGTGAAGCTATAGTTATCAAACACTGATTCATTTGTAATAGGAGAGTCATAATATACAGAACTGAAAGAAAATGTGTGCATGCACATATGGGAAGTGGGCTGAAGAAGTATGGCAGATATTTAAAAAACTGAAGGACTCTTAATAAATGATGCTGTGCTGACAGTGTCCACTTATACAAGAGAGAGGAAGACAATAGCTGGGAATGGTTGTGATTCAAAGAGTGGTGTTCCATTTTATGAAGGTAGAGACAATAATTTTTTACATTTGGGGGAATTATCCAATAGACATAGAGAGACCGATGATATAGATATGTTCAAATGCTAAACCCTTGAGAATTGGAGATAAAAGTTAGTGATTATCAGCATTGATAGGATGATTCTCCTCCTGTTGAAATAAGAAGAAAGATAAATGTCAGATTCAGATGCATATAGTTGCGTGGAGTTGGCAATGTGGAGATAAAAAAGTTACTGTCAGATTGCTTATTATTTTGAATACAGGAGAAGAAGCAAAGCAAAACACTCCAAAATATAGAGTCCCTTTCAAAAAAAAAATAAAGTTTTGTTGTTGTTGTTGTTTGTTTGTTTCTGGCCTATGCACAGGAATCGAACAGCCAACCGACTTCAGGGAAAGCAGAAAATGTTCTGCCTGAGCCTGGGTTTCCTGTTAGATCTATGCAATCTCACAGTGCTCTCCACTTAGACTTGTGCCTTTATATCATTCTGAGTTCCTTAACTCCTGTTGTGTTGCCTTTTCCCATAGCATTGTGCTTGACGGTGAAGTCAAAACTGTTTGACAACCACATGAAATTTTCACTTATTTAGGAAAACAATGAAGAAAGTGAATACCTTATTTATATTCCTGGGGAGTCAGTGAATACTTAACTAGCTATGTGGCCAACCCACTGGCTGAGAACCTTAGACTTTGACTGGATGGCTATGTACCCTCTAAAGCTGAGGCTGTGTCAAGTTCATTCCTAAATGTGAAATAGAGATAGAGGAGATAGAGGTTGGATCCAATGAACAATCTCTACAATACCCTTCATGAATATTCTCCTGGATAACCCATTCAACATACCATGTTTTTAAGGAAGCCACCTTGAACTCCACAAGACTGGGTCACCTGACACTTCTCTATATTCCCATAGCATCCTACAGTTTGGAATTTTTGCTAACACGGCTGTGGTATTTATTCATCAATTTCTTCCTCTCTTTTCTAGCCTCTGGTAGGTTTACAGACATTTGCAGTAGAATATATGTGTGAATGGCTAAACAATTGAGGAGTTTTCTTTTGTTTTAGGGAAAGCTTAATAGGTATTCATTCATTCTTACTTTTTTTGCGTTGTTTTTCTTTTGAGAATTTTACTCTCTCTTCCTTTTTCTTATCTGTCATGTTAATTTCAAACTCAATAACATACATTAGAACTCAAACCAATGCTAAGAATGTATAGGTTAATATTTACTATCATGGAACATGGTCCAGCTTTGCAATATTTGTTAAATAAAATAGAACAAGGAAAGTTTCAGGTATATGAAATAATTTTATGGACAAGCCACTTAGAGTCATAGGAAAAAAATAGCACAGTTTAGGCAAAAAATGACTCTCAAAATATTAATACATTCATTGGCTAATTACCATATTTATTCATTGTATCACTAAGTATTTTTTGAATGCCTATCCCATGTCATGTATGGTATTAACAAAGGATATACTCACTTCTTATATGTGTCAGGCCCACCCAAGGAAATTTTAATAGAAGTTTGAGGAATTAATATAAAATAAACAGAAAGATGCTCAGACCTTGAAATGATTTATCTTCGATAGGAAATTTATGGATCTCACAATATTTCTTATTAAAAATAGCCTTATCTTTTGTCATTAACAATAAATCAGCGTTTTCAGATTGTACCAATTGTTTTATAGCTTTTGAAGCAACTGCAAAGGACACCATTGACAGGCTTTCAAATATATCCCCGACCAAAACAATAAAACTAAATAGAAGAAAACAATATAATCTTTCTGACATTTCCATGAAAATTGAATGCTCTTCTTCTACAAACACAGAAGAGCAGTTTCATTACTGAATGCCAAGGATCACATATCCATAAAATACCAAGAGATTTTGCATGTCATTCAATCACACAGCTGACAATCTTCAAGGAGAACAGCTTTTCAGTGAGATGGGATGCTTTAATGAGCTAATTAGTCAGCTCATGAAGGTGATTCTTTGACATTACTTATAGGATTATTCAGAAATCTATATATTCTTGCTGTTATTTTATAATAAATCATGTTACCTTATGGTTCTTCCTCTGATATTTATTTTAAATATAGAAATCCTATTAAATAGCATTTTCCCCTGTATGGCAGCCTTTGGATTTTTATATTGTGGTGATTATAATATTTTCACTCTGAAATATATTAGTCTACTAAATGAAATATGATTAGCCATATAATTAACACAAAAATATTTGGTCTATAGACCATCTATGATAATATTATCAAGATAGAAATAAATTGAACCCTGATCATCAGAATTATTCACTTTTCTAGGTGCTTTCTCAGATTTAAATATTCAGTATATTTTTCAGGGCATGGAAGATAAGAACCATTTCATCAATTCTTTTGCAACTTCCTAATCATTGCAAAAATCATGGCACATAAACAGTATTCAGAAAAGGAGGTTGGCTAAATGAAAATAATGAAAATAAAAATCAATGCACAATTGCCTATAGCCCTGTGTTATCACCATTTGACAAGCTAAGAACAGTCAGAACAGGCACAGAGGGCAGTGGAAAGTGCATTTACATACCAGGGAGAATTCCAGCAAACATCAACAAAGGAGCCAGAGGTCAGGGCTTGGTTCTTAAGAAGAGAATAAGAAGTGAATATTCTACATTAGAGCAATTGCTTTATGTACACTTATACACTTGTTCTGTCTGATATATCAGATTTTCTCCCCTCCATGCACCTTATTTATTTATTTATTTATATTTTGAGAGTGAAAGTATTTAGCTGGGCTATTGCCTTGAGGGCCATTACCTTTACTTCATTACTTGCCTTTCATCCACCTTGAATTTTCCAGCAAAACAATTAATAATTGCTCTTTCAGCCTGCATTGCCATTACTCTTTCACCCTGGTACATGCTGCCTCTCTTATAATAATTAACTCCTTCCTCACCTGCTAAAGTCTTAGGAAAGCTTGAGATAAAGCTGAAGCAGCTTCTTTGCAACCACACCAATTTGTGTAGATTTCTACACCTCCACAAATTATTATCCCTGCATTTATGCTTTTTCGTAGTGTGTATTAGTTACTCACTAATATGTGTGTGTCACTCTTCCTGATCAGTAAGCTTGCTAAGCTCTGGAACATAGTCTGGTCTCTATAGTAAGCAAAGTTCTCCAGGAAAACAGAACCAATAGAATTTTGTGCCTGACTATTAATCTATATATCTCTATATTAAGAGATTTATTTAGAGTTGGCTCCTGTAATTGCAAAGCCGTTTGACACCAAATCTCATAGGGGAGGCCAATAGGCTGGACATCTCTGTAGAGCCAGGAAAAGCCAATATTGCAAATGCAGTCTTAATACTATCTTCTAGAGAATTCCTTCATTCATAGGGGAGGTCAGTCTTTTGTTCTATTCTGGTTTTCAACTGATTAGATGAAGCCCACCCAAATTGTGGAGAAGAATCTGCTTTATCAATATTGATTGATTTAATTAATACATACTGATCCTAAAAATTGTCTTGGGAAAACATCCAGAACAATGATATATGATAATGAAATAATAGACATTTATTATTATGGTATAATATTTTATCACTATATGTTATAATAATATATGAACTAAATGTGGGCACCTTGGCCCACCCAAGTTGAGACATAAAATTCACTATTACTGCCACCATGGTTTTCTCACTTCCTAATAAAATGCTTGACCAAGTACTAGGTACTTAAGACATGTTAAATGAAGGAATAAATCTAAGCCATTAAGCTTTACTGAAGAAAAAAAAACTTTTAATATCTGGAAAAGAGTGGATCTGTATTGAAAGTAGAATAGCAGAACAGACTAGATATAAGATGTTGAGATATAAGTTTTGTTAATAATAAAAGATTGATGCAAAGTAGCACATTGACATTTTATAGGGTGTGAACCTCCAAGAAGAAGAAGAAGAGGAGCCTTGATCCCTGTAGCAGGACTGTGCTTTCTAAATGAAGCTAAATATGTGATGTGCATGTCCAACCCTGCATGGCTTCATGACAGTGTGTCCTGAGGAATATGTTGCTAGGCAATTTTGTCTTTGAACAGCATCATAGAGTGTGCTTACAGAAGCCTGGATTGGACCCTCTAGGCTCTGTTATGATTTTATGGACCACTGTTCTTGACTGAAATGTCACTGTGCAGACCATAACTGTACATATTGGCTCTGTCACAGGTAAGTCTTCTATTCATGCTTCTTTTTATAGTCATTACAGTTGAAGTTTTGATGCATTACAGTGCAAATTGTTATGTGCACCCATTACTTTTAGGGCATCCGTTGTTTTTTAAACTTTTGAAAGAGCATGTGAGAAATCACAACCTGAAACTCACACGCTTCAGATAAAAGGTTTAGCAACCCAATAACTATGACATTATAGAAGGAAAACATGTGCAATTCACTTCAAGAAGCCTATTTTTCTAGTACTTTTGGAATTTTTAGTTCTGTATGATTTGTGTTTTCAACTTTCACCTCATAATATAATTTCTACTTAATTTTAATTATAATTTAACATTGTTTAATATACTAACGTGTTTAGAGAATTATTAGCAATGATATGAAGAGAGAAAAATCAGTTTCATAGCCATGATGCATAAAATAAATATATATTCAGGATGATGTCTACATCTTAATAGATTGTCATTTGATACTTAGAATTGTTGCATTGTTTATGAACAGCTAACTTCGTTATTTTTAACAATTCATTTCTGAGGGAAGATGCATCAGTTTGTGCCTAAATAAAATTAAGAAATGCAAAAATATTCCATGTTAAAGATGAAGTTGTGTTTTAAAATAGAAACAAATGGAGAATGAAACATTCATCTAGATGATTCATGGACTTCATGTAAGTTACACTGTCTTCTTCATTTACCTGAGTGAATGTCAATATCCTTCTTGAAATTATTAGATAATTTTCAATACTTTACTTATGTGACTAAAATATAGCTCAATTTTGTGTGATTTTATATGTAAACTGTTGGCTCTATTTTCTCATCCTCAAATTGATGATCAATAAGAAAGTTGCTACAAATGATTCTAAGAATACCCATAAATTCACATACATGTAAATTTAAAAAGTACCTCAGAAAAAAAGACTGTATGTTTTGCTAATTTTAAAATTATTGTTTCAAGAATACCACCATCAGTCTCTCATTTCTAGATTTGCTTTGAGGGGGCTACTTCTAGCATGTTATCAAAATTTATACCTCCAGGGGAAACTGAGTCATTTTCAGAGGCTGCTAGGAATGGAATTTCACCTTTCATGATAGAAACAGAAAAGCACATCTTATTAAAATGAAGTAAAGCCCAGGAGCTAAATCCTGTTTAAAAGAGTGGAGAGGGATTGCAGGAATGCGCTGATTAAATTCAGGGTTAGGATGAGAACTAGAAAGAAATCAGGAACCATTCAGGGGTACTTGGGGTGACTGCTTCCAACACAGTTGATTATTGCCACCATATGCTTTTACAAGTGCCAGAAGTATGTGGATCTCTTGAGTTGGTACATAATCAAGATGGATTATTATGTCTACTATCGCTCAGTTCTCAATGGTTTCAACTCAATTCAGTTTCAAAGTGGCTTCACTGAAATCTGCCCTACTTTTTCAGCTGTCCTGAAACTAGCATGACAGAATGACTGACCACTGTAAATCACTATTGTCACTTTAACGGGCCAAGGCACGATACTACTAAAAATAAAACCCAAACTTATATTCAGTGGTTTTTTTGTAATTTATTCATTTGTAATAATGAGCCCATTCTGAAGTATGCATTGCTCCTTTCAATGTCCCAGGTATTATACGTACATTTTTTTCTGTTAAATTGAATCCTGCCTCATTAGACCCAGTATTCAAGAATACAGAGACTGTTTTAGATTCTCATTCTGTTATCCAACATGCTGTGTCTCCTAGCTTTATGTCATCTGCAATTTTGATTAAGTGCCTGTGTTAACTGGTGTGAAGTCATGGTATAATTGCAATGAACGTTACTTTCACCCTAACAGTATTTTCCCTGTGGAACCTGGACTTTGTCAAGTTTACATATGGAGTATATTCTTCCATTGCGCGCCTCTTAGGAAATAATCATTTCCCTGATAATTAAGAAAATCATGAATTAACTACTCATATGCTTCTAATTATTTATATTGCATAAATAAACATAGCATGCACTTACCGAGTGTTTATGAATAATAATTCATTTTATCTTTAAAACAGCCCTATGTGGTAGGTTATACTGTTCCTCTCCCCATTTTGCAAATGAAGAAATGAAAATAGAGAGGAGGAAATAACTTGCCCAACCTTATAGAGCTAAGTTGCAAAGTTTGCTTTGAACACAGGAAGCCTTTTTCTGGCCCCCTACTGGCAGTCACTGCTCCTTGCTGATTTGTGCATTATCACAATTGTTAAAAAGACAAGCTGAAGGAAGAGTCCTGATATTTGTTTCTAACACAGCCCACCCTGGATAAAGTGGATGCACTGATCATCACCTTTTAATTGCTTATTGGAACCCATTCCATTTATGGTGCCCTAACATGTTCAATTGCTAAGTGCTTGGTGGAAATCCAGACTCAATTTTCTTCAGATTCATAGTGGATTTGAAATGGAAACTAGGCTAAATTGTTATAAGAATAGATTTCAGGATTTGTATCTATTTTCATTTAAATATAGATATCTAGAACATTGATGGTTATCTTACAAGTGTTGAATGAATATTTGATGAATGGATGAACTGACATAATTTTAATTCAATAACATTTACTAATTGCACTCACATAAGTGCACACATGCACACAAACACACACACCTGTGCATTTTGCTTGACACTAAGAAGAAAGAGAAAAACACCACCTTAAAGGAGAACTTTTGACATTTTTAGTGTTAAATGAACAAAAATATAACTGACATAAAGAAACAAAAACATGGGCAGTGTCTCTCACATTTTGCCTTAAGGTTCTATATTCCCCTAAAGATATATTGAAGAGCCCGGGCAGACTTTATGTGTGTTATGTTTATTGATATTACTCTATTAGAAACAAAAACTGAAAAAAATTAGGAATATATTTCTCTGTTCATCTTTTTATAATAAGCCCATTGAAGGTTCATATAAAAAACTTGTTTTATAACACATAACTGTTTTCCCAAGAAAACCATATCAATAAATATTATTAATTGTTTTAACATTGTTTAATTTTTTTTGTATGAGATATTAAATGCAGAGGCACTCAAACACTGAGCCGCATCCCTAGCCCTTTTGCTTTATGTTTGATTTTGAGACAGGGTTTCCCTAAGTTGCTGAGGCTGGCTTTGAACTTGTTATCTTCCTACCTCTGCGTTGCAAGCTGCTGGGATTACATGTGTGTGCCACCGCACCCAGCTCAAATGTTTTTAGTATGTATTGTAATAGAAAGTATCTGTCCCTTCATTTAATCCATTGCAATATACTGTTTGAGTTGAAATAAACAAAAACCTGGCTTTGTATAGACATGTACTTGAAAAAGAGTGTTTAACAAGTCCTCTTTAGATAATTGCGTATATTATTCCTTGGTAACGTAACCAAATTCAAGTGATAAGTTCTCAAATATCAACATGAAAACAATACCAATAAACTGCTTTTGCCCCTTCATATACAAAGCCACTGGGGTCCTTTGCACTTTGAGTGATCTTTTACATATAATGCTTGTGAAATGTCCTTACACATGTATTAGTTCACTGAGTTATGCATATTTTTAAAGTTGACAATGATAAAAATCAGATTTGTAAATATCAATTTCTCACCAGAACCATTTTTAAATATTAGAAAGCTGTCAAGCTCACAGTAGCAGATAGAAGTTTTCCAAAATTCAAAATTTCGCTTGCAATCACTAATTTCATCGTTGATAACAAATGCTATGAATTGCTTTTCTGAAGTGACCAGCTTCTTTCATTGGCTTCTGATGAAATATATTTAAATACACAATTCTAAACACGTATTGTTTGCCCATCCAGTGTTCCAATAAAAACACATCAATGAGTTGGGTAATAGCTTAAGAGGAGCATGTGGGCCTAGCTTGCACAAGGCTCTAGTTGGATTCCCAGCACCAAAAATATAAAAATAAAATAAAAACAAAGCTAATTTTTACACCCTAGTCATTGCACATGTCTTCCTCAAAGTGCCCATCATACTTCCGTGTGAAGCAAAATTGTTTGAGGTAGACTTCCCATTTGCAACTGAAAAAAAATGGAAAAAAAGATCTATACCTCAGGTTAATATGCAATAGAAATAATTTTAATAACATTTTCTTCTTTCCTCTGTGTGGTGGAGAAATACATAATGGCTACTTGCAGTTTGAATTTGCTACCTTTGGCACATACTAGTTATGTGCCAAACCACCAGAAGAGCCCGATTTACCCGGTATTGCTTTACACTATCAGTGCAGGTGGCAGTACAGTTGTTGGAGGATATATCATAGGATTCAAGAAAGTTATTCCAAACTAAATATTTCAACTCCACTTTATTTTATTGTCAATCATTAACATAAAAGACCTTTCTTGTTGACAGTGGGTCCTTATTATGTGGCTTAAGACCTAAAATTAAGGCCTGCTTGTGTATGCCTTGTCCTCCAGTGAAGCAGGAACATGGCCTCCTTGCAAGCTTTCTTTCCCACAGGGAATAAAACCTGTCCCCCAAACAGTATCAACTGCTATAGATGCAGTTCCTGCTCCGGAGTTCCCTGGAAGCATGCTGAATTACTCTCACACACCCTCTGGTGAGGTCCCTCAACCTCTTGACATTACAAAGCCTGCCTCCCATATCCCTGGGTTCCTCACTCTGCTCCCAAGGTCAATACCAAATGATCTGGCATTGTGTGCAATGTCCCCTGAGGTGTGCAGGTATGTGGCTCACATACTGTTGTGGAGTTCATCTATTCAGTAGCAGGTGTCATGAGCTTGGCCATCCTTATAACCCCATGGTGGTGAGAGAGGTCTAGGAGATCAGGAACTGGATCTTGTTCTTGGGCATTGAAGATTAAACAATGAGGCAAGTGTAGAAAGCAAGTTTTATTTAAGAAAGTGTTAGAGACAAACTTCTCTGAAGAGAAGTGGAACTTTGGAGCCAAAAGTCTGCCGGGGGGGGGGGGGGGACAGACTTGCGGGCTTGCTCTTTCATAATCCCCACAATCCCTGTTTTTAATTATTGTCTTCTCTTTCTTCCCACATAAGTGACCAAGGGCAGGAACATGGAGGCTAATTGTTAGCACCCCAGAGTGCCCAGGAGAAAGATCCAGAGTTTAACAACCCATTGTTCTCTCTTTGATGACCAGATGTCATCCTCTCTGGACCCTCATCCTTCTTTACCTGAACTCTCTGCGGACTGAATGTGACATATCCTTCCCACTTAGGCCAGGCAAGGTTTCTGGCAAAGAAAGCATGTGGGAATTCAGTGCAGTGGGCACATTTTATGGAATTATTCTGTTAACCTTGTGTTCCCACCATTCTCATCTATCTGTCCCGAGCAGTGGGAAATCCTCCATCACCCATGGGCAAATAGGAAGAAATGAACACAAGAGCCAGAGACTATCAGCAAATTAAAGAGTTAGTCACATCTATAGATTACACCATTTTTAAAATGAAAACATAAATTTTCAAAAGCTATATGAACACAGGTTTAGTGCTTGCAGCTAGATAATTCTTTTGCTTGTTACTGGGTTTTTGCAAGGAGTCACTGGCAGAATTTTCCCTGATGTTTCCCCCCACAGCTTTTATTCATGAGAGACATTCACAGCTCTGTTAGTCACTCAACTATCATGCACAATTCTCAGGCTGAAGCAATACAACTTACATTTCATCAGATACTTCAGAGGCTTTTTTAATTCTAGTTTTCGAATCAATAAAAATGATTTTTAGATTTTAAATAGTACCTAGTATTTGTCAAAATAATAAAGTTATTTGTGTTTAAATTCCAAAGGAGTGCTTTAAAAAGGAGACTGCCATATAGTTGGCATCATAATATTTCACAATATTTTGTTACCTTAAGACACCATAAGTAAAATATCAAATATCTATAAAGATGATTGAAAGATACATTTTGCATGTGTTTTGTTTCTTATTTAAATATTTTCCTAGATTATTTTACATATAATATTCACCTTTTTTAGACAGAAAATTGTCTGAATTTTAATTTCAGATTTTTAGCATATGTAGATGAAGATGGTGGAGTTGTGTTTGAAAAATAAAGTTTTAACCCCTTCTTAGCAACAAAAAAAACGTGTTTTAACTTATTCTTTTATTTTATAATAGTAAATATTTTAATTCGAAAGTAATAAGATGTAAAATAAAATTAAAGAATTCTAAAATATTTCTTTTTAAATTAAATTTTTATTGCAGAAGAAGATAAGAATATGCATTTTCATCCTGTGTTTCTGTGAAACATAAGAAAAACTTTTGGGTTTTAATATAACAAATCAACCGAGGGTGACAAGTTTATACTAATTATGGCAGATATGGATGAAGATGCTAAAGATGAACCAGGATAATTTCTGAACATATACATATTTATACCTAAATCTTTGACCCTAGAAAATTTTACACAACTCGGGTATCAATAAGCACATGTTAGCCAGGCACGGTGGTGCATGCCTGCGATCCCAGTGGCTTGGGAGGATAAGACAAGAGGATGGTGAGTTCAAAGCCAGCCTCAGCAAATTAGCAAGGCCTTAAGCAACTCAGTGAGATCCTCCATGTCTCTAAATAAAGTACAAAATAGGGCTGGGGATGTGGCTCAGTGGTTGAGTGACCCTGGGTTCAATCCCCAATATGAAAAACAAACAAAAAAATAAGCTCATGTTCCCTTAGCAATTAGAGCCCAGATGACGTCATCCTTCATATAGCCATTTACTATGCCATTTCCTCACGAGAGAACAAGAGTGGAAAAGGGAAATATCATGACTATTATCTCAGAAGAAGGTTTTGAGATATCAAACCCTTCTAAAGGATCTTGGATACCCTCAACGTCCTGTCCCACAAACAGTATTCTAAGAATCACTAATAATAACTTAGAAATTATAAAGTATCTGGAGTCAGAGAAGTATAAAGCATCTGGGGTTAACTTCAGATTATCCTTATCATTTTGTTTCCTTTTATTTTACTAATATTGTTAATCTTTCTTCCAAACTATATCTGAATTCATCATGTCACTACATAGTAAAACACCAGTTAAAATTATTCTGCCCTTTTCCCTTCACAATGCATATATAGAGAGATGGGGGGGTGCCAACTCTGGTAACCGATACTCATTTTTTATGAATCTGTCAGCATAATTCCCTGTACTGTTTTTTTTTGAGCTCTGGCAATATGTGTATACAAGCACACACACATATGTACAAAGACACATACATACACATATGCACTGAATTATTTATGCATTACATCACCTTATTAATTTACAAATTGTTTTCCACAATATTGATATTTAGACAAATCGATGCTATAAGTTCTCCTTGAAAATCCCAAACCATGAAATCCTCTGTTTGTCATGCTCACTAGGGTCTCTGTCAGTTCTTCCACCCATTTAATACACCGTTGGTGACAAAGAGAATATGAACCAATTCTACTGAAAATAAAGAATCAAACATTGGGTACGAAGTTGACCCATTGCAGCAAGTATGAAAAAATAAGGGAAAAAATTAACAGAGGACAGTAGGAGGAATGATGGCAAAGTAAAATAAAAGTTTACTCATAGTAAGTGTTTCAGAGGGAAAATGACAAACAGAACCACCGGTGATATTTCATACAGGGAGATTTAATCATCTGTCCTTCATCTAAAGAGTTCCACTTGAGATCACGGCCAGAAGACAGAAATTAGTAAAAGACTTGCTGTCACTGGGAAGACAAGAACAGTTGATATCTTAGTCTTGACTGTAGGCTGGGGAATGGAACCAACTCTTTCTGAAATCAGAGTAAACTTGCCTACTGACTTTCTGAAAAGGTTATTAGAATAACTACTCTTGATATGTTCAAGATAATAGAGGTGACTCTTAAAAGGAAATGGAGAGAAAAGAAAACCCTCAAAAATTACAAGACCGACAGTCAATTTCTTAACAGAAATGATGGAAAATACTAAAGCAGTGGAAGCAGATCTTTAAAGTACTTAGAGAAAAATAAGTGACAGCCAATAAATATTTATCCAGCAATACTAGACTTCGCAAAATGTAAAGGAATAATATTTTTCAGAGAAATGTCAAAAAAAACTGAGGCAATTTTCTTCTACCAGTAGTACTCCAAAAGAAAAATCTGAAGACAGAGATTCCAGACAGGAATATGAAATGTAGGGAGAAAAAAAAAAGAACACTGGAAAAGATGAAAAATTGATAAGTGAAAATGAACATGGATTACATCAAATAATAATTAAAAATTCAATTCATCTGTATAACCAAAAATTTGCATAAACAACAGGGCAAATATATACAAGGAATAAATAAAGTAACATTTAAATGTATGATACCATTAGATAAATTGTGTACGTAATAGTCAAAGAATGTATAGCAACCATTTTAACAGGAGACAAACCTATTAATCCCCAAAAGCAAGTAAAATACAAAGCAGAGTTATAATTTTATGACTTTTTATTATAATTCGTTATATACGACAGCAAAATGCATTATGATTCATTTTACACATATAGAGCACAATTTTTCATATCTCTGGTTGTACACAAAATAGCATCACACCATTTGTGTCTTCATACATGTACATAGGGTAATGATGTCCATCTCATTCCACCATCTTTCTTACCCCTATGCCCCCTCCCTTCCCCGTCCTCCCCTTTTCTCTATCTAGAGTTAGTCTAATCCTCACAGTTAAAAAAAAAAATATATATATATATATATATATATTTACATATATATATATTTATTTATATAAAGCAGATATACAGGTTGGAAACAAGTGATAAAATGGTAGGTAGATATCAGCCTAAATATATCAGAAATCCAAATAAAGATAAATGCACTAAAATCAGAACCTCTGTGTACCATTGTGGAGAATATATAATTAATGGTACAGCCACTATGAAAAATGGTTTAACAGTTTCTCAAAAAATTAAAAAATAGAACTTCTATATGATTCAGCAATTCTATGTCTAGGTATACACCCCAAAAGATTTGATAAGGAGATATTGGTGCATCCATTTTTTTTTTTTTTTGATTCCAGGGATTGAACGAGAGGCACTTATCCACTGAGCCACATCCCCAGCCCTTTTCATTTTTATTTTTGAGACAGGGTCACAAAGCTGCTAAGGCTGGCTTTGAATTTGCAATCCTCTTGCTTCAGTCTCTGGAGTTCTGAGACTTACAGGCATGCACCACTATGACCATCTGGACCCATGTTCTTAACATCATTGTTCATAATAGGTAAATGCAGCTCAATTGATAGATGAATGGGTGAGCAATGAGTGGTAGCCAGACAATAGAATATCATTGAGCCTTTGAAGGGAAGTTTTGACAAATGCTACAACATGAATGAACCTTGAAAAAACTACAAGTGAAATGATCCAGTCACGGAAAGATCAATATCATATCATCCCATTAACATAGGGTACAAAAACTACTCAAATTCATCGATACAATAAGTTAAAATGTGGTTGTCAGGGCTGTGAAGAAGAGGAAATGAAATGGGGAGTTGTTTGATGGATAGGAAGCTTCGGTTTTGCCAGATGGAAAGAATGCTGGGGATGGCTGGTGGTGAAAATTTAGTACATTCACAATATGAATGTACTAAATATCACCAAACTGTATCCTCACAATGGTTAAAATGGTAAATTGTATGTATTTACCACAATTTAAAAATGGGGGAAAACATTACATGCGTTTAATACTCCAGGTGTTAAGTTTACAGAGACTAAAAGTAGAAATGAGTGACTCACAACTGTAATAGGGACTTTAAAATAAGTCTTTCAATAAATTATGAAATAAATTACTAAAAATGTTAATGATATAGAGCACTTAAAGCAATGTACCTCATGGTCAAACACAGAACACTATAGTGGTAGTGTGTGGGAAATTTAAAGAAATTTAAGAATAAATGTTAAGGTAATAAAGAAACAGAATGATATATTCTGCACAATTATGCAAATAAAACATGTACATAAACACATTTTCAAATACAAATGTATCTCTAAAAATATTAAAACAGGTCTCAAGAAGGGGGAAAGATGTGGATTAAGCATAAATATAAAGAAAAAATAATAACATAAAACACAATAATGAATATATTAAGCACCCCATCCAGTTTCCTGTCACTATTATGTTTGTAATATTGGTAACTGCCATAGAATTAGAAATTTTTTATTGGTTCTTCTCAGTTATACATGGCATTAGAATCTATTTGGATAAAATTATACAGCATGAAATGTTTCTTATTCTAATTAGGATCCCATGTTTGTGGGTGTGCACGATGGTGAGATTCACTTAGGTATTTTAATGTGTGTACTTAGGAAAATTATGTTAGATTATTCTGCTGTCTTTGCCATTCCTATCCCTCCTCAGTAGATTATAATTATTTCTTTCTGTCCCCTTCTGTGATTCCAAATTGGCAAGTAAACAGGAATCAACAACAGATCAACAAAACAGTTCAGAGATCTAATGGAAGATGGTTTTGCCATCTATGTTTTTAATTGGAAGGACTTAAGAATGTCTATGAGAAAATTTCCTATCATTGTTATTTTCAATTGTTATTCCTATCATTTCCTATTATCAATGCAGTGTCCTTTTATTCCATTCCTTTTCTGAGTGATGGAAAATGAAAACAGAATGAGATTGTACATTAGTTTGTCATTGAATTGAGTTTCTTTCCTGAAAACCTCATGTGCGTGTGTTTGTGTGTGTGTGTGTGTGTGCATGTGTGTGTGTCCCCACACCTATGGACTATCTGATGAAAAGATAATAGAAGATACAGGAAATGGCTAGAGATTCCCTTAATGCAAATGTAGGATATTTAAACTTAGCTGCCTAAGAATGGCTGAACAGGGAAGGTGACAAGGCAGCCATCTCAGTCAGATAAACTTTCTCAATTCTTGAAATATCCCTAGAAGATCCAAAGACCTACATAGCCAACTAGCTGCCATCATGATACTATCACTTGATCTCCCTTTCCATTATGAGAAGTGAATTTTCTATGCATGTTTCTATTTAAACTTTTCTCTCCCCTCTCTTTCTCTCTCTCTCTATATATATTCCCCATTCTTGTTTTTCTTCTCTCTCCCCAAAATTTTAGGTATTAATCATGGCTCCCAATAATTGATATTTATGTGACTTGGGAAAGTTGATTAAATGCATAGTTGTCATAAGTAAACTAATAATAAAGTGTACCTTATGTGTTGTGTGAAGGATTAAGCTATTATTTACAAATTTCTTTCAGGAATTTCTGACACATAGTAGTGTATACACAGAAAGGATTAAGAAATACATCTATAAAGGAAATTAAATGTACATGAAAGGGATGAATCACAGACAAATAAATAGCAAAGGTGACAGTATACATGGTAGAGCTTTAAATATTTTAGATAACAACAGAAATATACCATATTTGAACTCCAAATCAACAATGTGAATGAAATACAATTCTTTCCTCAATTTTCCTTCTTAATTTTTATTCATCATACAGAAAAAAATAAAGTGTGTGTGTAGATATAGATATTATATATATAGATATTATATATTGCATATATATATACAATATTGCTTTTGTCATTTCATTTTGTCTTTGTTTTCCTATGTTCATTTTAATGTCTTCAAATTTGCCCATGACACCTGGGTAAATTTGCTAATGATTTGGAAATATGGTCTCATTTTTCTTAAGACTCAAATAATTTTTGGAAATAATCCTCCATTCCTGTTGGTTCTTTTTTCAAACTATTCATATTATTATCTTCAAACAATATTCCAATAAGTTTTTAATTTAAATAAGTTATTAAATTTATTTAGTAAGGGTCAATTAAATAAGTGATATGTAATTTCTCCAGCCTGAGAGGATCCAGTCTTTTTCCAGATCAGTTTACATGAAATTTATTATTAAGTATTAGGGGGAAAATAATGTACCAATATAATTAAAAAGAATCACTGTCATCTTTTCTGTAACTATTTATATATAGCATCACTACTGATTTAAACAGAATGCCATTTTTCTGGAAACATTGTGTGTGTGTATGTGAATTAATTTTTTCCTAGTGGCATGAGGAGGGAAAGAAAGAAAGAAAGAGAGAGAGATAGAGAGAGAGAGAGAGAGAAAGGAAGGAAGGAAGGAAGGAAGGAAGGAAGGAAGGAAGGAAGGAAGGATGCATATTTGTCCTATGCTACTATTTCTATGCTAATTTCATTCTTAAGTTAACTTTTCTGCAAGAGGCTTATTTTTGTTTTACTTTGAAGATGTTCCACATAAATGCACATTGACTGCACTATTGGAGCAAATCACATGTGTTTGCAAAGATGAAATTTAAAGTTGGCCATACTATTACAAAAATTTGGTAGAGAAAGGAAGTTTGTGCCTACAACTGTATAAAAGATGCTGTGAATATATAAATAAACTTAAAAGGATCATGCTGTCTGGCTTATTTTTATCTTTTAATTACTGAGAGTTTTTATAATTTGGGGTTCAGAGGCCATGTATCTCTCTTTGCAGAGGAGAATGATTCATTAAAAACAGTAATTCTGTTCTGAGTTGTGATACAGTAAATTAGATACCATTTTCTCCTTGGAGGAAGATTTAACTCAAATTATTATAGAATTTCTGCAAAGGATGTAAAAGGAAAGCTCTCACAAATAGTCATCAAGTATGTCATGCTTTCATATACATACATGTACCTTCAATTTGATTCCCAACAAGATGTAATTTTATTCTGATTGAAGAAAAGTGTGCCCTAAAAAATATCTACTTTCTCTGGCTTGCCATCAAGACAAGCTTCAAATTCACAGGTACACAATAGCTAAAATTATTTATATTTTAAAAATTTTATTTTTAAAACTCATGCTTATTTTAAAAAATGGAGTCCTGACAGTGAATTATATGGTCTTTTTAATATCTCCTGATGTATGTTATTCACATCAAATTACTTTTATGTAAAACTGTCCTATGTTTTAAAAATTGTTATTCTATTTTATATTTCCATATTCTTTTCTCAATGAAGTTAGTTTTGAGAGTTATTTGTGCTTACATGCATATTTACATATTATATTTTGGATATTTTCTACATTTATGATTTTTCCATTTATTACAATGCCACAAGGACCTTTTCCTAAATCTATCTCATTTTAGAAATGAAACAAAACAAACGAAATAAAACAATTGTTGTTACTAATGGACTTCAACATACTGTACTATAAAATAAATCTAAGACAAATTTAACAAAGACCTACGATTGCCTGTTGGATTTTGTAATATACTCACATCATCTCACGGTCCATTTACATTATTTATTTGGCAGGAGTGAGAGGACAAGATAGAAAATTGTTTCCTGTTTTCCAGTACTTGAAAGATTGTCACATGGACAATCCACTTCCTTTTAAAGATATTCTAGGATGAATGGGTCTACAGTGAGGAATAGAAATGAATGAATGGGCTGGAAGCTGAAAGGTGCTAAGTAGATGCCTTTTGATAAAAATCATTCCCATGGAAATCACCTGTAATTTTTAAGATTACTGAGAAGGGAATATCTGTAACAAAAATGAAACTACATGATTACATGATTGCTGTTGTATACTTGGGCTGCTGTGTAGGTTTTTGGACCGTGGAAATAGACAGGGAAGCATTCCCTCAGTGAGCAAACTCGGGGTGAGGGGTAGTGGCAACGGGCACCCTGATTCCCATGATTGGAATGCCCAGCAGTTTCCCCCTGAAGCTATTAAGATAACTATGCCAGTGCACAACCTGATTTTCATGGTGACATCCTTGAAGGGAGAGGCTCTGTGTTTGTATTGCCCTGGACCTTATCTCAGTTAGTTAGCACTCAGGGTTAAAGGACTACCGGTTAGAGTGCAGTCTTGGTGGTGGGTAATATGTAACTTTTGGGGGGTTATGAAAGGCAGCAGCAGAGAGGAGCGGGGCTTTTGTCTGCCACTTTTGCCTGCTTGCATATACTCTGTGCGATCTGTCCCTTTGTTTGTTTCTTCACAGTCTTTCTCCACAGGTGTCCCTTGCACAGCTGAAATAAATTACCATACACCAGGTTGCTTGTAAACAATGGGCATTTATTTCTCACAGTTCTGGAGGTCAGGAAGTCCAAGATGAAGCCACTGGCAGATTCAGTGTCTGATAAGATCCCATTTCCTGATTCATGGACAAACCGTCACCTTCTTGCTGTGCCCTCACATGGTGAAAGGGCCAAAGCTACTCTCTGGTTTTTCTTTTTATAAGGGCTTGAACCTAATTCATAAGGTGAAGAGGGCAGTTAGTAGCATAACAGACAAAAGCTTAATAGCAGCTATAAAAAGGGGCATAATTGCAAGTTTATTTCTGACTTTGAACTTCCATTTTCTGAAAGGAAATATGAAGTGGTAGGTGCATTCAGGAAAACTGATGGTTGAGAAACATTAATTTTCTACGGTCCAATTATAAAGATCTCTAGTGATCTCTTGATCAAAGAACAAAATCAAGCATAGTTTAGGATCTGGCTTGTGCCTAAACTGTCCATTAGAGAATGTCAAATGAATCTGGCATGTGAAAAGCCTGGGTCACTGGAAACTTAGAGGTATGAAGAAATATGGAGTTTTTAAAAAATATTATGATGAAGATCATGAAAAACTTAACTTTGGGTCTTCTGATGAATTTTAGTTATCTCTGAAAATAGGTAATTCTGAATAGAACATATTGCTATTCTGCAACCCACCCACCACTATACTCATTTCTAAGGCATGGAGATAAACTCCTCTTTTAAGTTTTATGTCTTGGCAGCAAATTGAGTTGGGAAAGTAATAAAGAAAAATTCTGCAAAGCACTGGAGCAGAGTTGCATTTTGGAACTGAGGCATATATAACACAAAAGAGGAAGAAGACATCATGATCTATAAAAATCATTGCACAACTTTAGCACCTGAGAAACTCTGTTACTTTAGCAGAGGCAAGAGGTGAGAAGACCTAGAGGGACACAGCAGTGCTGTGACAAAGGGAGGTAGCCATGCTGAGTTGGAGACTCTAGTGTTTGTAGGGAGACACTGTTGCCTGTCCAGAGAATCAGCAGAAAGGCCACAGTAGCAAGAGTGTCTACTATGTTATTCTCTCCTTTGCTAGGCATCCTTCAGGACTCCTGTGTATTCCACATGCTACATGGATGTTGACTATATAACCCACCTGACCTGAGTTTTTATTTCTATTCCAACCCTTCCACCCCAACTCCATGAAGAAGATTTTATGAGGGATTAGTCTTACAATTGTGATTTAGGTGAGAACACCTGCAACTTAGACTGCATGACACTAGAATAAATAAAAAACTGGTTTAATTTTCAGGAAACATTCTGAATTCTTTTCCACACCACCTTAGAAAGATTAGAGCATCAGTTATATTGATTTCCTAATAACCTAGATTTTTGGCCCTCCAAGGGACAGTTAAGGGCAGAATCTAAGAACATAAGAAATCATCTAAGTAGCAAGTAGGATTGATGTCCTCATTAAAAGTAAGACACTTAACCCAAACTTTCCCATCTATATAGACGGACAACTTGCTCATATGATGACAATAGGTAGTAAAGATTTTACGCAGTAGCTCTTTCCTATAAAAAACACAGAAACTATTGAAGCCTAAAGAGATTATATACATGGTTGCACCTAATAAAATATGTTCCTTGGTCAATGTTCGTAGTAGCTCAATTCACAATAGCTAAGCTATGGAGTTAAACTGGTGCCCTTCAACAGATGAATGGATAAAGAAAATGTGGTACATATACGCAATGAAATATTAATCAGCCCTAAAGAAGAATGAAATTATGGCACTTGACAGTAAATAGATGGAACTGGAAACTATGATGCTAAGTAAAATAAGCCAGTTCCTAAAAACCAAAGACCAAATGTTCTCTCTGATTTGTGTATGTTGAATCACAAGAGGAGATGGGGAGGGAGGAGTGGAGGTTCACCAGATTGCTAAGGAAGGAATGGGAGGATGAATGGGGTGATGGGAATGGGAAAGACAGTAGAATTAATTGGACATAACTTTCCTAAGTTCATATATGAATGCACAACCAGTGTAACTCCACATCATGTACACCCACAAGAATGGGAAGTTATATTCCTTTTATGTATGATATGTCAAAAAACTTCTGTTTTCATGTATAACTAAAAAGAACAAATAAAAAATATTCTCCCTGGGATAAATTTAAAAAAGAAAAAATATGATAATAAAGCATATTACTGAACAATGCAGCACCAAAGAATGCTCTCTAAAATGTGTGGAAAATGACTGATAGTACCTGTTTTAGAGAATTAGTTGCTATATGCTTCTCATTTTAAAATGCATCAAAGATCTATGCGATTTTGAATTTTATCACAGTCTACTTCTTCTCCCCCCCAAAATAATTCTATACCAAGACTAATTATTGCTAAGTTTACTGAAAATTTGTTACAATAAAATCACATCAACATCTTAGAGGAGGGTATTTATTTAGGAGATAGAGGGGAAAATGAATATATACAGTGAGTTCAAAATTATTTCAAATAATAAAATCCCTAATTGAGAAGAATGTGTAAGTGGGGATGAACAAAACTGCTAATCCTAAATTACACTATTCAAAATGGTCTGATCCACCAAGAGGTACTTCCACAAATCCCAACTCTCACACCTTGACTTCAGGGTCAGATTCTATTTAAACATCAAGAGATTTTTTGATGACTTTATAAAACTTAGACCATAATAGGCCCCTTTTCTCATAATCAGTAAAAGAAAATCACTGTGCCATTTTGGATAGCAATTTGACAGAATCATACAAAACTTCAAATGAGTATACATCATGACCTAAAGATTATATTTTGGACATGTGTTCTAGAAAGATATATATGTATGAAAGAGATACAGAAAAAATGTTTTTCATAATATTATTTATAACAACATAAAAAGGAAAAAAGAGTCCTTCTATATAAGTGGTTTAATAATATCATCTATAGATTTCCCTGCAGAGGTTATAAATAAAAAACTGTAACCTGTGTAATGAGATTTTAATATTCTCGAGAACTTACAAATTCTCCCTGGAGAATCAATTCCCCTCTTGTGACTAATTTAATAGTTTGATTGTAATCTTCTAGTTTTTATTTTCTGTACATTTGCACTCTCATTTACTGGTAATCGTAGAAGTAATTAGTTTGTTTTAAAATCCAAATGAATTGATACTATATTGTTCCATAAAGCACCCTTCCTTTCATCTACTATAGTTTGCACAATTTCCCGTATAACTATATACACACTATTCTATCAAATAAGTTAAGGCTTCTTTTGGTTAGGATTTAGGACCCTCCAAGTGTATGGCATTTGTATAGATATACATGGCTTATTAGTCTTTGGTTCTGAAACCAAAATTTCTCTTCTTTCTGAGGGAGGCACTTACTTTGTTCCACAATTATTCCTATTCCATTGCCCTAATATCATTATAACTGGAAATTTACTATTCGTCTTCTGTTAAAATTCATTTTGGTTGTGAACAATGTCTTCCAGCACTATCCAACATTTATTTTACTTCAAATTTGTGTTCATTACGGGAAATCAAGTGCAATTTGTGGTAAATGTATCTCCACAGTCTCAGAAAACAAGCACATATGCCTCTTGAGACTCTAAATAGGTTTTAATTATTTTTCCAAAATATCAGCTAGGAATTAGAGATAAATGAGAGGCATTTTATGGGTGAGGTATAGAAGTCATCCTGCTTCTTAGTATTTCCCCACTCTGGGCTTAACAATTGTTGTTGAGTGGGAGTTCACCTAAGATGTGGAGCTGAGGCAGTTATTCATGCAACACTAAGCAAATGATGTCAAGGAAAGTGATTAAAAAAAAAAACATAATTGATTGCTGATGTATTTTGTTCCTAGGATGTAAAGAATAAGTGGTGTTATTTATAAGAAAAGATTTTTGACATATCATAACGTGTACTCCCGAGATCCTAATTATCTGAATTTGTTCATTATTGTAATGGAGAATAGAAATCTCCACAGTCCTGAATATCTGGAAATGGCATTGCCATTATTTTGCAAAGCAATGAGCAAGCTACCCCTTGCAGCCCAAGGGAAACTGATTAGACTATGGTCTAAATACAGTGCAGATCAGATTCGGAGAATGATGGAAACATTTCAGCAACTTATTACTTACAAAGTCATAAGCAATGAATTTAACAGTTGAAATCTAGTGAATGATGATGATGCCATTGTTGCTGCTTCAAAATGCTTGAAAATGGTTTACTATGCAAATGTAGTGGGAGGAGAAGTGGACACAAATCATAATGAAGAAGATGATGAAGAGCCCATCCCTGAGTCTAGTGAATTGACACTTCAGGAGCTTTTGGGAGAGGAAAGAAGAAACAAGAAAGGTCCTCCAGTGGACCCATTGGAAACTGAACTTGGTGTTAAAACTCTGGATTGTTGAAAACCACTTATCTCTTTTGAAGAGTTCATTAATGAACCACTGAATGATGTTCTGGAAATGGATAAAGATTATACTTTTTTCAAAGTAGAAACAGAGAACAAGTTCTCTTTTATGACATGTCCCTTTATATTGAATGCTGTCACAAAGAATTTGGGATTATATTATGACAATAGAATTCGAATGTACAGTGAACGAAGAATCACTGTTCTCTACAGCCTCGTTCAAGGACAGCAGTTGAATCCATATTTGAGACTGAAAGTCAGACGTGACCATATCATAGATGATGCACTTGTTCGGCTAGAGATGATTGCTATGGAAAATCCTGCAGACTTGAAGAAACAGTTGTATGTGGAATTTGAAGGAGAACAAGGAGTTGATGAGGGTGGTGTTTCCAAAGAATTTTTTCAGCTGGTTGTGGAGGAAATCTTCAATCCAGATATTGGTATGTTCACATATGATGAATCTACAAAATTATTTTGGTTTAATCCATCCTCTTTTGAAACTGAGGGTCAGTTTACTCTGATTGGCATTGTACTGGGTCTGGCTATTTACAACAACTGTATCCTGGATGTCCATTTTCCCATGGTTGTCTACAGGAAGCTAATGGGGAAGAAAGGAACTTTTCGTGACTTGGGAGACTCTCACCCAGTTCTATATCAGAGTTTAAAAGACTTACTAGAATATGAAGGAAATGTGGAAGATGATATGATGATCACTTTCCAGATATCACAGACAGATCTTTTTGGTAACCCAATGATGTATGATCTAAAAGAAAATGGTGATAAAATTCCAATTACAAATGAAAACAGGAAGGAATTTGTTAATCTCTATTCTGACTACATTCTCAACAAATCAGTAGAAAAACAGTTCAAGGCTTTTCGCAGAGGTTTTCATATGGTGACCAATGAATCTCCCTTAAAGTATTTATTCAGACCAGAAGAAATTGAATTGCTCATATGTGGAAGCCGGAATCTAGATTTCCAAGCACTAGAAGAAACTACAGAATATGATGGTGGCTATACCAGGGACTCTGTTCTGATTAGGGAGTTCTGGGAAATGGTTCATTCATTTACAGATGAACAGAAAAGACTCTTCTTGCAATTTACCACGGGCACAGACAGAGCACCTGTGGGAGGACTAGGAAAATTAAAGATGATTATAGCCAAAAATGGCCCAGACACAGAAAGGTTACCTACATCTCATACTTGCTTTAATGTCCTTTTACTTCCGGAATATTCAAGCAAAGAAAAACTTAAAGAGAGATTGTTGAAGGCCATCACGTATGCCAAAGGATTTGGCATGCTGTAAAACAAAATAAAAAAAAAAAAGGAAGGAAGAAAAAAATGAAAAAAAGAAAAAATTTTTAATAAATATAATGAGGGATAAATTTGGTGGTGATAGTGTCCCGGTACAAAAAGGCTGTAAGATAGTGAACCACAGTAGTCATCTATGTCTGTGCCTCCCTTCTTTATTGGGGACATGTGGGCTGGAACAGCAGATTTCAGCTACATATATGAACAAATCCTTTATTATTATTATAATTATTTTTTTGCGTGAAAGTGTTACATATTCTTTCACTTGTATGTACAGAGAGGTTTTTCTGAATATTTATTTTAAGGGTTAAATCACTTTTGCTTGTGTTTATTACTGCTTGAGGTTGAGCCTTTTTTGAGTATTTAAAATATATATATACCAACAAAACTACTCCCCCAAGGAAAACATTGCCACCATTTGTAGACCATGTAACCTTCAAGTATGTGCTCTTTTTTGTCCCTGTATCTAACTCAAATCAGGAACTGTATTTTTTCTTTTTTAAACGATTTGCTTTTTAAACTTGAAGTCTTGGAAACAGTGTGATGCAAGTACTGCTGTTCTAGCCCCCAAAGAGTTTTCTGTGCAAAATCTTGGGAATCAATAAAGACGGAAGGGAGAACTCGTAATGTTTTAACTGCAGCCCTCAGAACTTTACTTTAGTAACAGCACAACAAATTAAAAACAACTCATGCCACAGTATGAAAATAAAATAAAATAAATAAGAAACGATTTTTTCCAAGAATGGTTAACTTCATTATCATTTTTTCATGGACAAAAACGAGTAATACTTCATAATTTTGGCAAAGGAGAGTTGGGGAGAGAGAGCGTCTCAGTTTAAATGATGAAAAGTACTTACAAATTCATTTATTTTTTTCTTCACCACAATTCCTGAGACATAAATACTAATTAAGAGGATGCAAAATAATAATAATAATAATAATAATAATAACAATAATAATAATAATAATAAAGTTAGTATCAGGTAAGCTTGAAAATATTTCCAATTTTTTTTCTAGCAGTTCCAAGTTGACTTAATAAGTTTATGTCACATTAATTTGAATGAATTTACTGTTCAAATTTTTGGAGATAATAAATATATAAGAAATAAATTCCTATGATTAACGCAACTTGAAATAAAATGTTGGATAGTGCTACAATGCATTATTCACAAACAAAATGAATTTTAGCAAAAGATGAATAACAGATATCCTATTATAGTGACATTACAGCAATGTAATGGTTGTGTAACAAAGTGCTTGAGGAAGAAATTTGCTTCAGAACTAAAGGCTATCAAGGCATGTGTGTTTACACAAATTTCATTTCTTCGGATGAAGGCCCTAATTGCATGCATTTAAAAAGCAAAGTTAGAAAATTTAACATTTTCTATGAAGAGAAAAAACATCCTTCTGTGGGAAGGTGACCTTTAACTAATTTTGAAATAAACACTGAAAAATGTTATTCAGAATTAAACAAAAATCACTTTTGGCAGGTTAAGGAATTCACAATTAATATTGGATGATTCAGTTTTTGAATGTCAGCTAATTCTTAATTTATTATAAACTTACTCTTGAGAGAGAATGCATGAATGAAAGTTATTGCATCAATATTGCTTTTCTATATCAATTTAACAACACATTAACAATAAATGTGCAGCTGGTATTAGCAGTTACCTCCTTTGAAACACATTGCCATGGAAAAATTATTGACACATTTAGTCAAATGCTAACAAGGTAGTCTTGGCCATGAATGGAAAGTAATTTATTTTCACAAAAACAACTATATGAAATGAGTCTTTTACTGACTTTNAGCCCTGAGACAAGGAGGAAGAGGAATTCTATGATTAGAATGCTACAAGAATACTAGAATAAGAATGGAAAAAAGAGAATACCCCACTGAGGGCTAAGAGGGAACATTTTTGTTACAAGAAAAAGAGAAGCTCAGTAGACACAATAATACTCATCCTACTGTCTTTCCATGTCTATTCCCAAGAAAAGAGTTTTAAAGTCAAAATTAAGCTTTTCTCCACTTTTATTTGTGGTGCAGAGTAAGAACTTTTCCCCTTTTATTTACAGATATATATATATATATATATATATATATATATCAGAAGGGCAAGCAGGCATATTCATGAGAGAAAGCCGGAGGAGTAGCCGCACTTTATAATAACTGACTTTTACTGTAATTTGTCCAGTTAATGGCCTAATCATCTTTCAAGGGCCCCACCACCTCTCACTACTGTTGCACTGAGAACTGAGTTTCAACATGAATTTGGGAGGAATTAAGCCATACCTTAACCATAGCAGAGTCCAATATATTTTTTTTTTTTAGAAATATCATTTAAAACTAAAACTAGGTCCTCCTTATTTCCACAAAGGATCCCATGGTTCTTAATGGTCTTTCAAAAAGTGAACTGGAAAATAAAATTTCCTAACCAAAAAAAAAAAAAATGCTTCTCTCCCAAAGTCTCCCCAAAGTATGGAATAGCAACATGGCTACAGATGTGATATGATCAAGAGCCTCAGGAAGACCATCCATGGAGCGGTAGCTGCAACTATTTTGTATAAAGAAATATTTTCTGTTATCCAGATTATTTATTAAGTTGCAACAAGAAAATCCCTGCTATTGACAAAGGTGTAACTAAGTATGTTCAACAGATTCTCCCAACTAAACAATTTAACAATTTACTTATCAACAATTTCCTTTTCAACAAATAAAAGTATGAAGTAAAAAGCTAACAAATATGAAAACAGAAAAGACTCCAAAAGGAAACAACACTAGAAGGCCCACAAACCCTGAGAAGCACACATCAGAACACCTATGTGTGTAAAATACTTGAATATTGAAAATCATACCCATACTCTGTAAAAAAGGGACATGATGGATTAGGACAGGAAAGACTTGTGAGTCAATTATTTTCTACATTCTATTGTGCACAGAATGTCTCTATAACGGAAATATTGAAATACTCACATTTTTATTGTTTCAAAAGTACACTTACTAACCTTGGCTGTGTTATAGGTATTTTGTTTCCATTATGTCTGTGGATGAGATGATACCTTTGTGAATTTGATCTGAAGAAGAGAAAAAGTAGTGATTTGCCTGAATACCCACAGGAGTGTTCTAGTTTCTAGTCCTACTTAGCAACTATACCACCTTCCTGGATGTAAACGATTGTGTTTACTATCACAGTATTTAGAGATAGAGAAAATTGTAAGTTCTAGCGTGATAGTTTCCTACAGTTGTTTTGAGTAATAATCTCAAGTGAACAAACAAAACAAGACTACATATGCCTTGAAGGCTAAGACCAAGAACTATTCAATTTAAAATTCCTCGGTACCCAGCATAGTTCTAGATAAACATATAAATGATTCTATACGTGTAAAACTAAATGAATAGTAAGTGCCTTAAATACATTATGGAGTTTCTTTATAAGGCTGCCTGCCTCTAGAGATTAAAGCTGGTCATTAAACAAGGTGGTCTCTTGTCCTAAACATTCTCATTTCAAGCTATGAAATGTAAATAATCTGAAAAAAGAATCTGTGAATTTTGTGGCTGTTTTTTTTCCTCTGTATCTTTAATTTCTTTGTCATTCTCATATATATAAAATATATTGTCTATTTTTTTTCTTTTTTCATTTGTCAGTTATCCATCCCATAGACTGACTTACTCTCTTTATTCATTCATTGGTTTCTTCCTCCCTCCTTCCCTGTTTCTTTCTATTATACACATTCATGATTTCTAAATCTATTTACTTTTAGCTATTAAGAATAGCTAGAAAAACAGTTTTTGACAATACAATTTTTTAGCTTGGATGTATATTCAAGTTTGTGGTTTCTATAAGGTATACAATAGTGCCCTCTAATGCCATTTTTTAAAAAATTATATCATACCTGTTTTTTTCAGGGTGCTAATTTCTGTCCACTTAGGGACCCCATCTCAAAAATGAAAGAGTATAAAAATAGTTCAGTTTTTAAATAAACATATCATTATGCAATATCTTTAAAATCTTCCTGATTATATTGCCAGCTTTGTTATTTTTGTGGCTTGAAACTCATCAATGTTTAGCACAATTAATAAAGATGCTTAATTGTGAAATGAGAAATTAAAAGCATCATGATTAAAATATCAATTCAGATATTAAAGTATGTACCTTATCAACAAAACTGATGCATTTTCAGACTTTTCTGCCTTCAAGATTTCATAAGCATTGCTTTAATAAGTGTATTTTAATGGTATTGCTATTAATTTATTTCTTGCTTTTAAATTTTTTCTCAGATAAAACTATATTACTTACCCAGAGACTAATAATTGAATGTAATTTCATTCATTTTAGAGCTTGCAAGTCTTTCATGCCCACAAAAATCTATAAATATATTTTGCTTTATTTCTAATAAAAGAGTAGACTTAAAAATTTTACCTAATTGTTTCCTCAAGTATTGTGAAATTTTCTAATATACTGATAGTGAATAGTCAATTCCTTTTGTCCAAACCAAAAATAACAAACACAACTGGTGCTGCTCAGTTGTCTAAATAATTAGGGATCTCAATATTTTCTCATAATTTTTCCTAAGACTCTCTTGAAATACTAGTAGGAAATTAAATATTTGAACTGGGTAATGACACAAAAAAATATAGAGTTAAAAGATATATTTGATCTTAACCAAAAGACTGAGAAGCAATGAGGTAAAAATAAAATAGGATTATGAATACATTAGAAATTTAAGTCTATTAAATAAATCTGTCAAGGGTCAACAACACAAAATTACCAAGCAGAGAAAGACATTTTGAAAGTAATACCATTTCCTTAATTTAGTTATGGAAGGGATGAACAAAGAAAAATACAAAAAGTCCTAAACAGAAAAATGAAGATTTAAGAAAAAGGAATTCACCCTGTGTATGAGCTGCAATATATCTTGGCAAGAAAAACTTAAACACTTCACTCTTATTGACAGATTTTGAATTAGCTGCTAACTCTGTAGGGAAAGATCTTGGTGTCATTGGAGACAGATCAATGAAAACATTCCCTCAATATCCTTCACATTTTAGATCTCATCACTAGCTCAAGACATTGTTCTCTGCTGTATTAGCCATGCACCTAGCTTCTGTTAACTTGAAGCTTGGCCATCTCCTCTATACACACATACTGTACAGTCTTTTCTCTGAAGGATGCCATAATATGCCTGAGGCACCCGACCTTGGCCCCCTGCATCCCTCCTCCCTCCCCTCACTCCACTTTTCACAGTCAGGAGTCCTACCATTCCCTCTCCTAATCACTCCAGGGCCAAGTACTAGACATCCAGGGCCAGTCTCTATGCCCCAGGGGCTGCGGGAATTACTCAGACCTTCCAACATCTAACCTTACCTGCCTCACTTGCTGCTTCCCACAATAAAAGCTTTTGTCTGTAGTTCTCCACACCCTCTGCGCCCTTGACCTCTCCTTGACCACAGGCTAGTTACTAAGCCTGTCTCTTAGTGAATTCAAGGAATCATTCTGCATTAAAGTCTGTTATCAGAAAATATGAAAATTCTCTAACCAGTATTTTAAGATTTCCCTTCAAAGCTAGAAAAGTTTCTGTCAGTCAAGCCTAAAACAAACATTAAAAATGCAATAATAAACATCATGAAAGCAGTGAATAGAAGAGAAAGAAAAAGAGAGAGAAAAACCTATGTGGTCTACTCCCTCCTCTCTTCTTGGGAACTATGAGTGACAAACTTTTTTAACACCTATAGCAGTCATCTCCTGATTGTTGGCCCTGCTATACTTTAATTTTTTTTTTCATAGTTTTTTTTTTTATTGGTTGTTCAAAACATTACAAAGCTCATGACATATCATCTTCCATACATTTGATTCAAGTGGGTTATGAACTCCCATTTTTTACCCCAAATACAAGTTGCAGAATCACATCGGTTACACATCCACATTTTTACATAATACCATATTAATGACTGTTGTATTTTATTTAAAAAAATGTGTCAAAGCACATGCCTCTCAATTCTTCTTAGGGCTTTGGTTTAGAGTCTAGTTTTAGTTTCAGATTAGATGCTCATGGATAAGAAATACAGACCATTTAGGTCCATTTCCTTCCTGTAAAATGATATCACTATTATATAGCAAAAGCCTATTGATCCAGAGTTCAGGTTTGTTTGTCCCTCCCCCAACCCAGTACCTTTCTATTTAGAATAGTGTATTTTCCATCTCTGCAAATTCTGTTAGGTCTTGCAAAAAGCCTAATTTGTCTTTTCATTATGCTGATAATTTACTCTACCTTCCAGAACATACAAAATATATTTTAATAGCTGTTCTAACATACTTCTATTTTATTTCCATAATCCTCTTCACATATTGATGTGTTTGTGTTAATTAATTTTTCTTTTGGTCATGAGTCACATTCTCTACTTTTTTGTCATCTTGAGAATTTTTTTCAATAAATGCTGAATATTGGGAATTTTATGTTTTTGTTTTGCTCGTGTGTGTGTGTGTGTGTTTGTGTGTGTGTGTGTGTGTGTGTGTTATTAGTTACTAAACCCAGAAATGCGGGTAATTTCATGTTTTGACTACTCTGTAGCATTGTAGTTTTTACAGTGTTAGCTTCATGCTATCATTCAGTTAAATTCCTCAGGTTCAGTCAGACCCTTCTGAGCTGGTTTAGGGTCTGTCATAGAGTGAAGACTGAGCAGCCTTTTGTCTGTGGCTAATTGGGCCTCAATACTAGGGTGAGAACTCTGCCTGATGCTTCATGTTATAAGTTGTTCCTACTGCAGCAGGTGAGAAAAACCAAGACTGTCTCTTAGTGAATTCAAGGAATCATTCTATATTAAAGTCTGTTATCAGAAAATATAAAAATTCTCCAACAAATGTTTTAAGATTTCACTTCAAAGCTAGAAAAGTTTCTGTCAGTTAAGCCTAAAATAAACATTAAAAAATGTAATAATAAACATCACAAAAGAAGTGAATAGAAGAGAAAGAAAAATAGAGAGAAATTAATTGCTGTTCTTATAAAAACAACAAAAACATGACCAGACTGATCAGGATAAAAAGAAAGAAGATAGGAATTTCCAGTATCAGGAATAAAAAATGAGGTGTCATCACTGTATATAATGCATAACAACTAACGGAATGTTTAATAGAGGAAAATATAGAAAACAGAAATAGACTCATACATCTATGATGTTTATTTTTAACAAAGGATCACAGTGATTTATAGGAGGAAAAAATGAGCTTTTCAACAATAGTGCTGGAATAATTAGATAGCCATATGCTAAAAGAAGAAATAATAGACATGAATGTCACTTCAGACTCAAAAAATCTACTTGAATAGAAAGGAAAGTCAATGTCAGAGATAAAACTCCAAAAGTTCTAGAAGAAAATAGCAGTCATACTTGCAGTTCTGTCTTTCACAAAGGTTTCTTAAATAGAACACAGAAAACATGAAATATAGACGTGGAAAATGATAAACCAAATTGATTCAAAGTTAAACGTGTCTGCTATTCACAAAATACTGCTAAGAAAATTGAAAGATGATCCATCTACCGAGAGAAAATATTTGCAAACTGAGAGAATTCATTGGCAGCAGAGCTTGCCTTCATGAGATATTAAAGGAAATTCTTCACAGATGGAAAAGAATCTACACAAAGTGATGGCTGCTATTTTTGGTGGTCACTGCCCTTTCTCAGGTAGTTCTTCCTGTAGCTGTGGAAATCAATTCTCAGCCAGAGTCTGAGGCAGCTCTTCTTTGCCATCAAATTTTAGCCACCTTCTCTTTCCACACTGTGATCTCTAGCTCCTCAAAGGAGTGAGACACACTGTGGACACACATGCAAGATGTAAGCTCCTACAATCCTGGGACCCACTCTGTGTCTCTTCTCTCAGAGATCACAGATCCACACTGACTGTTGTCCAGGGTTGGAAACTCCTTGCATCACATATTTTGTATAGTTTTCTAATTGTTAAAATATTACAGGTACATCTGAATTCTGTTTTTTTTTCCAATTGGTCAGAAGGAGAATTTGGCATCTCTAGATTTAAGTAATAGATGGAGAAATCAATCTTAACAGTGAAATATTTTTTTTTATCTCTCACTTTCTAGTGATATAATTTTTTTAATAGATTAAATTGGACTTCAGGATTAAAATGTGTTTCAGAATTGTATGTAATTGTGTCGCGACTTCTTGCCCGCAAGAAAGATGCAACTCAAGAATTTTTTTTCAGCAGTTTTATTTAGGCCCCTGATAGTTCTTCTTTTCCCTCTCGGATTCTTCTACCCCCTCGGATGCCCCTCCCAGCCTTAATAAAGCATCTCAAGCCCCAATGCAAAGCAGCCACGTGGAGCTTTCTCATAGGGTGATGAAAAGTCATGCGCCAACTCTCCCAAATAAGGAGTTGTTTGTCACAGACCACAGCGGAGCCAGCGCCATCTTGTAATGGCGACCATAATTTGCATAAACGGCAGAAGCGGCTCACCACAGTTCCCCCTTTCTGTTTTCTTAAAACAATACAGGCAAGAGTAGAGGTCCTATCCCACTGTGCAGAAGTGGCTGCATAGTATGGCTCAGTCTTAAGGAGGGCCCTTCCCCAGATCCGAGACCATATCAGCCGACGCCTTTTTTTGTGGGGCGGGGAGTGGACGCGTCTAACCCGCATGCAATAGGACATGCTTTCCTTGAGGTCCACGTCAAGGATCACTCAAGTGCAGTGCTTTGCCTCNTAATAATGGAAAACCTTTACCAAAGTAATATTAATAGACTCGGTAGGCTTAGAATATTCAATTAGTGGGTTGAAGGTTTATTCGAATTTTATACACCTCCAAATAAGCAAATATCATTAGAAATGAAACAAACAAAAATAATAATAATTTATCACAAAATACCTAAGTAAAGAATTAATGGGAAATAGTTGTCATACTGCTTCCATTGTTAGACAAGATAGGAAAAATTAACATCTCTTCTTAAGGGAAATTAAGAAAGATAAGAAAATTTAAAGGTTTATTTTAGCAGGAATGAGAGACAGAACCATGGAAATTAAAAGATATTTAAATCTGTAGATTAGTAGTAGTTTACCTTTAATAAGACTATAATAAAGCCATAATTGAAATGCTATAAAAACATAGGTAAATACTTAAGATACACAGATGATAGATAGAAATAAATATAGATATGGAATAATGTTTTCAATCTGCTCAAATGTACCAATTTAGGGAAGCTCTACTGGTCTAGTTATTATTATCTTGGTCTAGATATTATTAAATGATCTTAATGATAACATTGTACAATTGTATTTTCAGACAAGAAGGTAGATATTTTATCTACTTGGGCATTACTGTGTTTTATTGTTCATTTAGTTTAATAAACATGCTTTTCTTGGCAGACTATCAAGCTCACAGTCAATCTAGGTGGATTTTATTTTCAACATATATAGAAGGCCACAACTCTCAAATTTTCTGAAATGTTTCTAGAAATCGCACCTTGGGTACTCAATATGGCTTGCACTTCAATCAAATTTTTCAACCTGAGACTGAATAAAAACAACATAAACTTATTTCTTGCGGTTCTGGATGCTGGAAGTTCAAGAACAGAACTTCAGGATGGTGGGGTTCTTGCCAGGGCTTTTTTCCCAGGTTGCAACTGACCATTTTCTTATATCCTCACATGCAGGAAAGAGGACTAAAGAGCTTTTCAGGTCTCTCCTAGGGACATTAATCCCATGATTGAAGGGTCCACCCTTATGACCTAATCACCTCTCAATGCACCTGTCTCCTAACATTGTCAGAGTTAGGATGACAACATGTGAATTTGAAGGGATACAAATATGCACTCTATTATCTACATTGTGTTATCTAAAAAAATGTCTTTTGTTCAAACATTTATGGAATGTTAGATAGAAAGGAAAGCTATGTCCTTGGACCTAGACTTTACCTGCAGTTAAGGTGAAGTTTTCCTTCTGCTCAATCATTCATTTGGATATAGGAAAGAATTTAAGACAATCCTAAGCACCAACAACAGATTCTTCTCATTTTTTTTCTGTCATTAAAAACCAGGATTTCGTCTTTCCTTGCTTCACAGAACTAAAGCCTGATAATTAGAAACTCTGCTAAGGATCATCAAAAGTTTCAGTTCTGTAGAATAAATTCTGTTATTTATTTTGTTTCTTTTCCAAGTGTTTGATTTTAAAATGTAGTCTCGCATACTTTTTTTGTAATTTTACAAATTTATAATTTTTGCACTTTCAGTGTGTGGGTGTGTGCAAATGAACCCTATGTGCTTCTGTTAATTTTCACGCTGTTTTCTGCTGTGTTCCTGCTGGGATGCTAAAATCAATTTAGAAAAAAAAAATGTCATTGCTGCTACCTGCGTATTAGAGAAAGTATTATTTTTTTCATTCACTTATAGAAAAGAAAACACTTTTAACAAAAAAAATGACTTGCATTATATTCTTTTACTTCAGACTTCTGGATTAACAAGGATATGCTCCTGTACCAACACTGTGATTCAAATGATGCTCCTGGCAGAAGATGATCTATTCAAATGGAAAGAACGTCCAGTCTATGACAAACACATTTATTAGAGAAGAGATTTATTTACACTGTCTAAGCATTGATAGTATTTTTGCTCTTTCTCATACTGAACCCTTTTAATATTTATAAAAGACTTATTTAACCAGGTCCTAGATGTTGCTTCATGATTGGAGAAGATGGGGCAGACATGTTTAGGTGCTTCATTACCATAGCAGGCTAATTGGGGAAGAGTTCAGCCCTCAGTGAAGGAAATGCTACATGTGATCCCAGAGTTCTAAGTTGCAAGTAACTTTTCTGTAGGAAGATGATGGCATGTTCTGAAGATTCCCACATTTCCCCCCAGGAAACCAAACAAAATGTAAAAAAAAAACAAGATTTAGAAAAAAATATCTACAAAATCCAAAAAAATATGTGATGATTGTCAGAAACTTTTGAGACAAGAAAACCCGAAGTAGTAAGCAATAAATATCCTGCCAGGAAGAGCTGGGAATGATGAGGGGGCCTCACAGGGTAGACATATTAATTAATTAATTAATTAATAATTTTTATTCTTAATTTTAATTTATTACATATGACAACAGGATTCATTACAATTCATATTACACATATAGAGCACAAATTTTCATATCTCTGGATGTACACAAAGTAGAGACACATCCTTTGTGTCTTAATTTATTTATTCTATTAGAGCATTATACTTATAATTAGCCGAGTTCCTCCTGATAAAATTATACATGCATGAAATCTGATCGATTCCATTTCAGTCCCTGTTTCTCCCTCCCTTTCCTCCATCCCTCAATGCCCTCCTCTCTACTGATCTTCCCCTTGTTCATCTATTATCCATCCTTGATGGGTGCTTTACACACAAACACACAAAGGTAAAATTCCCCATGATATACTAATATGTGCACATAAAGTCTTTTAAAAATTCATTCTGTGTTCATTCCTTTTTCTCATTCCTTTTCCAACTCTCTCAATCTCCTTTTAGTCCACTGATCTTCCCCATATCTTTACAGAATACAAATAATAATAAATGCTGGTGAAGATGTTGGGGGAACAGTAAACTCATACACTGTTGGAAGGTATTTTAGTCAGCTTTTTTTTGCTACTGAGACCAAAAGATCCAAAAAGATCCATTAGAAGAGGAAAATTTTACTTGGGGGCTCATGGTTTCAAAGATCTCAGTCTGTAGACAGCTGGATTTATTCCTCAGGGCTCAAGGTGGGGTCGAACATCATGGTGGAGGGAAGCAGTTCAGGACATGATCAAGGAGCAGAGAGAGACTCCACAGTCCAGATACAAAATATATATCCCAAAGGCTTTGCCCCATTGCTCACCTCCTCTTGACACATTTTACTGTCTTCAGTTACCACTCAGTTAATCCCCATTAGGTGATTAATTCACTGATTGGGTTAAGGTTCTCATAATCCAATCATTTCACCTCTGAATGTTCTTGTGCTATCTCACACACGATTTTTGGGGGGACACGTAATATACCTGTAGCCCACTCCACTGTTTATAGCAATATAATTCACAATAGCCATATTATTGAATCAGCCCAGACAACTCTCAATAGATGCATGGATAAAGAAAATGTGGTAACACGAGTTTTACTCAGCCATAAAGAAAAAATGAAATTATAGCATCTGCTGATAAATGGATAGAAATGAAGAAGCTCATGCTAAATGACTTAAGCCAGACTCAAAAAATCAAGGTTTGAATGATTTCACCCATATGTGGAAGCTAGAGCAAAACAAAGAAAAGAAGTGGAAGTGTAAGGATCCGATGTATCTGTTTTGATGGAATAAAAGCTTAAACGTTGCAAGCAGACAAAATTAAGTTATAGAGAATCAAAGAGGATCATAGAAATTAATAGTGATTATCTCCTCTAAATGGGAGGACACATGGATAAACCAGTAGGCAGGGCAGAGGAAAAAGGCAGAAAAAGTATACTGGTAAATCCAGAGTTGGTATCCTTTAGAATGTACCATCAGGAAATACATGTCCTAATGCTTTAGTCACTGTGGACAGTGTGTGAACCAGGCATTGAAGTTCTCCTAAGTTGAGTACCTTATGGAATTCAGAAGATAAGGAGAAGGTACACAAATGCTGTAGCAAGAATGCACTGATTCTGACCCCTACTAGCTTTCTAAAAGTCCAGCTTGTGCAGAATAAGGCAGCAAAGTAGGTACTAACACAGAAGAATAAAAATGGATGAACAAAGTGAAAGAGAACTCAAAAGTCTCCTACCTATAAAAGAATATATCAGAGAAGTAAGCATGATCCAGATGAAAGCTATAATCCAAATTTTAACATGAAGCAAGAATTCTAATGAAGTTCATATACATATACATATATGTATTATATTCATAGAAAAGGTGTATATGTACTCAATACATATGCATATTTGTTCATATAGAGAGGACAGAGCAAACAACAAGAGAAAATAAAAAAAAGAAAGAAAGAAAAATCTGAAACTCAGGAAAGAAATTATGGGGGAAAACCCAGTTAATAGATGAAGATGAAATAACAAGGAGAACAGGGTAGAATGGACACATGGATTTGCATAGTGTGTTAGCAAGTATTTCATTTCTGTGACAAAAATACCTGAAACAGGACAACTTAGTGGAGGAAAAGTTTATTTTGGGCTCACAGCTTCAAAACTTTTCAACAATGGCCAACTCCATTGTTCTGGTCCTGAGGAGAGGCTGAACATCTTGACAGAAAAGCATGGTGGAGGAAAGCTGTCAGTTCATGGCAGCCAGGAAAGAGAGAGAAAGAGAGAGAGAGAGGAAGAAGACACATGGGAAGACAAAAATATTATCCTCAAAGGCACACTCTGAGTGATCCATTTCCTCCAGCCTCACACACCTTGCCTACAGTACTACCCAATAGCCCATTCCAATTATTAATTAATCTCGTGGATTAATCCATAATGAGAGTACAGTTACCACCATTGCCTAAAAGCCCCAGGTTCTTGGTGGACTCCAGATGATCATGGTTAGATTCCCTTGCTGAGGCTTTGGGTGGGCTGTTTTTAGTACAGTCAAGGTCATAAACACTCTGATTCAGCACAGGTACTCAAGGTCATAAACATTTGCTTGTGAGCATGCACTCCCTGGTGCAACCTGCTGGCCATCTTTGTCTGGCCTGCATGTAAAAAGGCCTATAGAAATAGGGGCTCACATCTGGGGGCAAAATGGAATGAAACTGGCTGGGGCCTGAATCTGGCTAAAGGTTGCTGCCTCCTCTGAATAAAGCTTGTCCACTACTCCAACTGTATCTTGCATCTTCTTCTACCTGCTGGGATCTAGAATCTATTTTCTAGATTTGAACTTTTGCCCCAACAGGGATCTTGCTTTCAAAATATGAGTTTTCTTGGAGACATTAAAAATCTAACCCATAACAGTAAGTAGAAAAACAGAGTAAAATGAGGGAAACAATGATAGTCAAACAAAAATTAGGAAAAAAAAAACATAGATAGTAAGCCCTCAAAAGAGGAATTTCATATCCTATCCCATATACACAAGGGAACAGAATAAACTTAAACTATAATTGAAGAAAACTTTTCTAAAGCAAAGGAAGTCTAAACCCACATATTAAAAGGAAGCTCTGTGACCAGGGAAATTTGACTTAGAACAGTTAATACAAAAATATATTGTAAGAAACATTGGAACTTTAAAGCCAAACCTATTTTAAGAAGACAGGAAAATATATCAAAACTCTTATAATAAAATAAAAACAGCTTATTATAAAACTCCAGAGTTCAATTTCAGACATCACTGGAACAATACCTGCAAGACACTGAAAGGAAAAGATGACAAGTTAGTATTTTATGTCTAGGCACATATTTCTATCAATTTAAATGGTACTACAAACATCTGATTATTAACAGTTCTGTAAATATGTTTTCCAATGATCTCACTGTGAGAAAATAGTACAGGATAAACTCCAACTGGTCAAGGGCTTGAGAAACTACAATAAAGACCTGGTGATGAAGGTAGAGGGTATTTAACTATAGATCTAGAATAAAAGTAAAGGCCAGAGCAGAATTATCAGAAAGAAATGTAAATGTAATTTGGACAAATACATAAAATCATGCATGGAATCAAATTTCTACCTCAGAGAGCTAAAAATGTTCATGCCATATGAAAAACACTGTATTAATTTTAGTAATTTTAAGAGAATTTAAAATTTAAAAAATTTCGTACAAACCTTAGTATTACAACTTTAATTAAAATAACAAGTCTGCTGCCAAGTTATCAAATACTATGACAATTTGATTTGAAAAATATGATATTTCAATGGTTATTTTTAAAAAGCCTCATGCATATTCGTTTTGGTAAAGTTTAAATTTCTATCTGCTAAGATTAGTGCCACAGTGATACATGGGATTGATGATTTTTCCTCAATTATCTTTGGACATGTTCAGAGTGCCCCAAAACTTTCAATTTTCTAGACTACTTAGGTATTATCAGCAAATTTGAAAGTCATGTCACAAATTCCATACTTAACTTTCTATTCAACTAGTGAACTCAGTTATCCATACTGTAGGACAACTGCCAAACCAAGAGACAAGATGAGAGAGAACATCATAGAAAATGCCAGTTATTAACCAATCCACAAGTTCAAGCCAGACATACTCCATATGGTAAGCCAGCCCTTTATTTATTCCTAAGTGCACACACACACACACACACACATCTACAATTAACATATAAAGTCTGTGCTAATTCTTAATTGGGCTGCAAAACCAAGAACTTTGCACATTAAAAAGTATTAGAGATTTTAAAAATAAACTGCTGTTGTACCTACTTTCAAAAATAATTTTTCAACAGTACTTGCATTTGTGTAGTACATTGGTGGTGTGAAGGCAGGAGACAGTGGGCAAAAAGTGACCACTTCTAGAATTTCTGCCCTTCTATTGAGCAGGTATTACCTGCCTTAAAAGACTGAAACTTTTGTGTACCATTTGTCTCTGTGAAGCACTTAGGAGATCAGAGCCCTTCTATCCCATGATCGGATTTTCATTCTTTAATCTTGTACTCCTTCAAAATTGGTTGTACAGATAATTTTAATCTGTGGAGCACCCCTGGGTCTCCAAGTGGTTTCCTACTTCTTTCCATCTCCAAATCTTCCTTCCTTATGGAGCCATATATTTAGGTTTTTCTTTTAGGAAGGAGACTTCTACAAAAAGTCTCTGGATTAAATATTTTGTCAGTTCTCTTTTCTTCACCATTCATGTTACACCTAAACAGATTTAAATGATTTGTATTCAATAACTACAAAAATGATTTACTGTAAATGTTATCCAGACTTAACTTCATTAATTAATCATATTTGATAAGATGCTGTCTTGATCCTTAATTAACACAGTACATTTCCCCAAGGAACTCCCCAAATGCTTACTTGGGTTTACATTCTTCTTGTCTTTAATACTAGATGTTTTCTTTATTCATTCATTCCATAAATATTCATCAACATGCCAAGTGCCTACTGCTCACCAGATATTATTCTCATACCTCAGGAAGATCAGTGGATAAAAGGTAGATAGACGTATTTCTTCTCTTATGTAATTTAAAAGTATGTGTTTCAACAGAAGTTGAAGAGTACCAAAAAGAAAAATAGGTAAAGTAGTGGATCTTGGGATTATTTGGAAAGGGGTGACTTTTAAAAGGTTGGTTACAATTAGCTTCACTGAGTTGGTCACATTTGAACAAGGACTGGAGGGGAATGAGACAATCTTGTAAATTCTTGGCAAGTTTGGTGAGAAGAGAGAGGAAAGGGAATGATCCTGGAAGGGTGGAATCTTCTGAATTCTCAAAAGTCATTATTATGACTTTGTTTTTTTGACCCTTCCTTTGTCATGCCACTGGAATATGTCAAATAGAGACATGACATAATATGACTTTACATTAAAAAAAATACTTCTAGTATTTTGGGAAAAGATTATGGGACAAGGCTCAAAGCAAAGAGAGTAGATACACAGGAGACTCTTTTAATGATCCAAGTAAGAGATTATAGTAGCCTGATTTAAGTTGAGTGGTACAAGATGGAATAAGAGGCCATCTCTGGATTTCTGAAGCATGCTCACAGTATCGCCAGAATTTACCTGAAGAATGAGATGGGGTAGGTAAAAGAAGGAAAGAAGGCAAAGAGGATGTCAAGGCTTTTGCTGAGCAACTAAAGAATGGAAAGATAAATAGAACTATTTTAGAGAGAAAATACTATCAGGACTTTTGGATATTAAGGGCACCTGAGACCAAGGTAGCAGATACATAGCTTCTCAGTGAAAGAGGGATTTCTCTGCAATTTAATACTAAATGCTCAGAGAAGCCTGGAGACTCAGAAGATTGGATAAAATAAAATGAAGGAGAAAGCCACTGGCAGCAGCTACTGGAGCTGACACACTACAGGCAAGTTAAGGGGGACTAGAAAAGCCACAATTCAGGGGGCCCATGGCAGTGCAGAGAAATCTGAGATCAAAAACAGTGTCTGAACTTATCTGAACCTAGAGGGGAAACAGTACAGGTTCTTGACAAACACACTCAGCTATTAAATAAATGCAAGCTGTATCCTGACTGGCCCAAGGGCAAGAACCATCTTGGACTCCCAAATATGATTTGTCAAGAACTATGTAATGTTTTGAACAACCAACAATAAAAATTAAAGAAAAAAAAAATAAAAGAGATAGGCTTTTAAAAAAAAAAAAAGAACCATCTTGGAGTCATCGTACCCGCCATGACATCAGTAGGACTCTGAAAATCAGAAAAAAGAAAAAGGAAAAAACTCACACACAACCACCATATCCCTCAGGCACCTACTGTGGGACATCGGGCCTGTCCAGCATATTGTGAGAGAAATTGTGTGGAGTAGGCTGTACCTAGGGAGAATGCAGTTGGAATGGCAAAGGGGAGCCTCTCTATCTGGCAGCTCAAGTGACCAGCCAAAGCCATCTGGGAGTTGAAGCAGGTGGGAAGGAGTATACTCAGGAACTACAACTAGGAAGGTCCAGATCCTGGGTACAATTGAGTACAGGATGGGCCCCCTGCACCAATGTTGGAGTTCTTGGGAGGCACCTGAGAACTAAACCCACAGACATGATCTTGGGGCAGATCAACCTAGTCTTTCCAAAGAAGACACCTATCACCCTAGCCCAACAAGACCTGAAGCCCGAGTAGGTCTCAGTGCCACCAGCTGTGTCTCCCTTCGACAGAATGTGCTGCAGGAACAGTATCCTGGGAGTCCGCAGAGCTGGTAAGAAGAGTCTCAATGCAAACCAACAGTACATTCTAACCCACCTCATACTGGCGAGAGGAAAGACTGAGTCTTATATGAAATAGCTTCATTCTTAGGCCATGCCAACTGGTAACTCAGAGAACAACAAATTAACAGCAAGGGGTTAACTTCCTGCACCCCTTGCTCTCTCTATCCGTACTTTAGTAAGAATAATTGGATGAAAAACTACTGGACATAGACATTGACCACTCATTCCAGTCAAATATTTTGACCACTTCAGTGGAAAAGGTCCCTTCAGTTTACAGCATGATATTAGACTTTTTTTCTTCTTTTACACACACACACACACACAGACACTTTTTTTCTTTTATTTTTTGATAGTCTTTAATTTATTCCTTCTGTGTGTGTGTGCCTGTATGAGTGTGTGTGTGTGTGTGTGTGTGTGTGTGTGTGTGTTGTGAGAGTGAGTATCCGAATTCTGGATGTCTGATTCTTTCAGGAACATATATACATACACTTATTTGTCTTGTTTTCTCTCATATTCAGCATTTTTAAATGTAATTATATTTTCCTATCATTGTCGTGTGAGGGGTTGGGTGCCCTGGATTGTATATTTTAGTTTTATTTTGTTTAATTTCAATATTTTTATTGCTCTTATTTCTCTCTCAATCTTCTGCTATTGGCATGATTTTATTGTTCTTTCTCACTGTCTTCCAATACTGCACTTCTTCTATCTCCCCCATTCTTCTGTATGAACATCACCTGCTACTGCTCTTCTGCATTCTCTTTGTTCATTTTCTGAAAGTATATTTTCGAATTTCCTAACACCTTTCCCTTTCCCCCAATTAACTGTATTTTACCATCATTCATTCAGAACTAAATGGATGATATAACACCTGCCCCCACTAAGTGCTATATCATCATTACTGCTTTGGATGATTTGGTTGAAACCTGATACTTTCTTTAAAGCCATACCTAGTTCATGGTTATTGTTTTCACTGTTGAAAATTACTAAATCCACCATTCCTGTTTATTGGTAGTAATTAATGTTGAAGACTTCATAGTAGTTTCTGGGTATTTAACACTATTTACTATTTGTTGTTTGCAAAAGTTGTTACTATCATTTATTTTGTCCCCATTATGGGAGGTACTGAGAACCTACAGGGACACTAAAAGTCCACACATTAGAGATTCTGCTGCAGAACTAAACATTCCCTCACATTATTCCTACTCAAAGAAGAAAGGAGACCAAAAAAAAAAAAATCCAAGCCATCAACAAGGATCCATGGAGGAATAATAAGACAGGAAACTTAGATCCACCCCTTGTCATCTACTCAAACATCAAACCAGATAAAAGTTCTAGAACAAATATGATAACTATACACAAAAGGGCACACACAAAAAAAATAAAGAGGTAAGAGGCAGAGGAATCCACTTTAATTGATGTGCAAGACCAATAACTCTAAAAACATGATAAAACAGGCAAACAAATGCCCCCAAGTCCACAAACCCCCAACAAACTCACTGGAATTGAGGTAGACAAAAACCCAGAGAAAGATTATAAAAAACTGATATCAAAATGATCAATGAACTAAAAAAAGATCTAAGGAAGGAATCAAGAAAGCAATTACAGGAGATGAAACACCACTTTTTAAAAAGTAGAAACAGTGAACAGAAAAACCAAAGAGAACTCCTAGAAATGAAAGACAAGATCAATCAAATTATGAGCTAACTTGAAGGCATCAAAAACAGACTAGATAGTATAGAAAACAGAACCTCAGCCCTTGAAGATAGAACTTCAGGCACTGGAAGACAAGCAATATGATCTTGAATATGCAGAAGACACTAAAGGGAAATATGGAACATGACCAGAATATACAAAATTTCTGGGTCAACTCTCACAGACCAAACCTAGAGTCCCTGTGATAGAAGAGAACATGGAGATTCAAGCTAAAGGCATAAAATTATTTTCAATGAAATAGTTACAGAAAACTTCTACCATATCAGAAACAAGATAGATGTCCATATACAGGAGGGTTATAAGACCCCAAATAGAATGAGTCAAATGAGAATCTCATGAAAACATATCATAATCAAAATTTCTAACATAGAAAACAAGGAAAGAATATTAAAAACTGTGAGAGAAATATCAGGTCACATTTAGAGGCAATATAATGAGGCTCCCTTCTATGTTTTTCTACCCAGATTTTAAAATCAATGAGATATTTCAAAACTTATGCAAAAAAATTATAATCCAAGGTTAATATACAGAGCAAAACTCAGTTTCAAATTCAAGGTGGAAATAAAACCATTCCATGAGAAGAATTAAATAAAAGAATTTGTGAGCACCAAACCATCAGACTACAAAGAATACTCATAGATAAACTTTGCACAGAACTAAAAAAATAATTCCCAAATCCACAAACAGAGGAAGTTCAATAGAAGAAGAATCCACTAACTTAGAACCTAGATAGACCTAGATAGAATAAAATGTAGTAAAAAACCCAAATGTCAGAAAGCCACAATCACATATCCATAGTAATTGATAATGTTAGTAGTCTCAATTACCCAACTAACTGACACAAATTAGCAGAATGGATCAAAAAACAAAAATCCAACTATGCTGTTTACATGAGACCCATCTTACAGACAAAGACACCCACAGGTTGAAGGTAAAATAATGGTAAAAAAATATTTCAGGTACACATGGTCCTGGAAAACAAGCAGGAGTAACTAGATTGATCTTCTAAACAAACAAACAAAATACAAATAAAGAAGCTGTAGAACTGACCCACACCAGCCCTCACAGGATCCAGATTTACTCTGTGCCTTCCTCTATCCCATACCTGGCCCAGATCTGTCCACACTGTCTTGTGCAGGACCTAGGTTCAGTATCCATCTGAGATTGCCCCCACATACCTGGGAGCCTAAGCCTAACCCACTTTCATGTTGGGATACTACAGTGATCATCATATCCTTGGCCATGCAGTAGCCTTTAACTTTTTGACAGCAGACAGGGCCTAGAAGCAGCTACATCTCAGAGCAGGCATCCTAAAGAGAGTGTGAGGCCCACCTTTTCAACCCCATCTCTGTAAGACATTGATTTTATCTTGGGGCACCTTAACTATTATCTCAATTTACCTTGGCTATTGTCACTACCACTTTTAGATGCAGTAGCAGGCATTGAGGAACACCAGAAGTGTCTGGAAGCCCAACATCAAAGTGAGATACAGACAATATGCATGGGTACTACAAGAATATAAGGAAGAAACTGTAATAACTCAGATCCACATTGCAAGAAAGGAAGACACATAAACAGCATGAAAAAACAAGAGACGAAAGTGCCCCAAAACAAACCAGGATACTATAATAACAGAACCCATGGTCAGCAAAGTTGGAGAAATATCAGAGAAGGTGTTCAGAAATGATCTGCAAATTAAAGAATGACCTAAATGAGCAAATACAGGCAAAACTTGATCACTCCAACAAAGAGATAAGAGAGCAAATACAGGTAGCAAAATATTATTTCAAGAGAGATAGAAACTCTGAAAAGAAAACAGTGAGTCCTTGAAATGAAGGATACAATAAATCAAATAAAAAACTCAATAGAAAGCATAATGAACAGACTAGATCACTTGGAAGAAATAACTTCAGTTAATGAAGACAAAGTATACAATCTGGAAAATAAAGTTGATCACACAGTGAAGATAGTAAGAAACCATGAACAGAACATCCAAGAATTATGGGACAGCATAAGATTCTTGGTTGACATCCATTTTCTTTCAGAGCTTGGTATATGTTGTTCCATGATGGGTTTGAGGATTTGGGTTGAAACATCCGCTGAGATATAAATTGGTCTCCTCCTACATGTGATCTGATTGTTCTTTCTTGATAGAATCTCTTTTAAGATTCTGTCCTTATTCTGTGTGCTAGGAATTTTCATTATAATGTGCATTGGTGTAGGTCTGTTGTAATTATGTAGATTTGGTGTCCTGTAAGCCTCTTGTATTTGGTCTTCCAATTCGTCCTTCATGCTTAGGATATTTTCTAATATTATCTCATGGAAGAGATTGTGCATTCCTTTGGTTTGAAACTCTGTACCTTCCTCTATCCCATTAACTATTGGATTTGGACTTTTGATGCTGTCCCATAAATTGTTGAGGATGTGCTTAAAATAAATCTATTAAAAATAACCAAGGGGAATAAAAGGCATATTATATATGGCAAAACAGTGATACAAATTTCATCTCCTAATCACAAATGCAAATCAAAAGACAATAGGATGGCATCATTAAAATGCCACAAGAAACATTTATCTTTCAGCCTAGTATTCAATTTCTAAAAAGAAAGGCAAAATAGATATTTTAATTAAAGAAATCCAAGGGAATTAATGCCCAGGAGAAGTCTTCCCCAACAGAAATACCATAGGAACTTTCTCAAACACTACCAGGCTGAAATATGTATCTACATGAATGTCTAGAGAACAGTAGGAATTTTAACTATACAGACTTTATTTTTCTCCCTCGTTATCTTTTAACTGGTAATGTTTCAAAGCAAAATTAATTAACAAATAAATGAACCATGAAGTTTATAACATATAAGAAGCTAAAATGCATAGCAAAAACAGCACCAGAAGAGAAGGTACAAATAGAAGTACAATGTTTAGCCTTTTTCAAATAGTCATACATTCCAATATTATTTGACGGTGAACTGTGACAAGTGAAGGATTCATGTAAGACCTCAAGAAGTCTCTAATAAATAAAGGTACAGAGTAAAAGAAAGTCAAAGAAGGAAATAAAATGGAATATTAATGAGTTAATTAGATTAATTAAATCTAAAGAACTCCTGAAAAAATATAAAAATATATATACAACACACAGAATTGGAAAAGAATAGCAAGATGATGGTGTAAAACACAAGCATATAAATAATTATATTAAATATAAAGAGACTAAGCTCTTCAAGTAAAATGAAGGGTTTGCCACATTGCCCACACTATCAAGACTCAACTGTTTGCAAGAGAGTGTTGCAGACAGGTTACAAGTAAAATTTTTTAAAAAATATATCACATGTAACCATAAGAAGACTGTATCATTTTCTCAGAAAGTAGATGGAACTATCAAAAGTAACAATATAGATAAAGAGCAATATTTAGCAATGGCAGAGAGCCATTCAACCAAAAAGTGATAGAATAATAAATTTGCTTGCAGTTATATCTTTAGAATATATGAAAGAAAACTAGGTACAAAAAAGAAAAAAAAAAGAATTGGACAAAGCAGCACCTCTGAGATTTAAATAGTCTTTCTTCCACAGTTGATTGAAAAGTAAAGACTTTGTTATTGAAAAAAATAGAAGATTTTTAATTGTAGTTCATAGGGATGAGGCAAAACTGGGCTTATTTTACTTTTTAATCATCCCTCAAATTGTTGTGCTTTTGTTAGATGTATTATTTCTACAGCCTTATAGTTTGCAACATTTACATTTCTTTCTGATAATTCTGCTCTGGCCTTTACTTTTATTCTAGATCTATAGTTAAATACCCTCTACCTTCATCACCAGGTCTTTATTGTAGTTTCTCAAGCCCTTGACCAGTTGGAGTTTATCCTGTACTATTTTCTCACAGTGAGATCATTGGAAAACATATTTACAGAACTGTTAATAATCAGATGTTTGTAGTACCATTTAAATTGATAGAAATATGTGCCTAGACATAAAATACTAACTTGTCATCTTTTCCTTTCAGTGTCTTGCAGGTATTGTTCCAGTGATGTCTGAAATTGAACTCTGGAGTTTTATAATAAGCTGTTTTTATTTTATTATAAGAGTTTTGATATATTTTCCTGTCTTCTTAAAATAGGTTTGGCTTTAAAGTTCCAATGTTTCTTACAATATATTTTTGTATTAACTGTTCTAAGTCAAATTTCCCTGGTCACAGAGCTTCCTTTTAATATGTGGGTTTAGACTTCCTTTGCTTTAGAAAAGTTTTCTTCAATTATAGTTTAAGTTTATTCTGTTCCCTTGTGTATATGGGATAGGATATGAAATTCCTCTTTTGAGGGCTTACTATCTATGTTTTTTTTTTCCTAATTTTTGTTTGACTATCATTGTTTCCCTCATTTTACTCTGTTTTTCTACTTACTGTTATGGGTTAGATTTTTAATGTCTCCAAGAAAACTCATATTTTGAAAGCAAGATCCCTGTTGGGGCAAAAGTTCAAATCTAGAAAATAGATTCTAGATCCCAGCAGGTAGAAGAAGATGCAAGATACAGTTGGAGTAGTGGACAAGCTTTATTCAGAGGAGGCAGCAACCTTTAGCCAGATTCAGGCCCCAGCCAGTTTCATTCCATTTTGCCCCCAGATGTGAGCCCCTATTTCTATAGGCCTTTTTACATGCAGGCCAGACAAAGATGGCCAGCAGGTTGCACCAGGGAGTGCATGCTCACAAGCAAATGTTTATGACCTTGAGTACCTGTGCTGAATCAGAGTGTTTATGACCTTGACTGTACTAAAAACAGCCCACCCAAAGCCTCAGCAAGGGAATCTAACCATGATCATCTGGAGTCCACCAAGAACCTGGGGCTTTTAGGCAATGGTGGTAACTGTACTCTCATTATGGATTAATCCACGAGATTAATTAATAATTGGAATGGGCTATTGGGTAGTACTGTAGGCAAGGTGTGTGAGGCTGGAGGAAATGGATCACTCAGAGTGTGCCTTTGAGGATAATATTTTTGTCTTCCCATGTGTCTTCTTCCTCTCTCTCTCTCTTTCTCTCTCTTTCCTGGCTGCCATGAACTGACAGCTTTCCTCCACCATGCTTTTCTGTCAAGATGTTCAGCCTCTCCTCAGGACCAGAACAATGGAGTTGGCCATTGTTGAAAAGTTTTGAAGCTGTGAGCCCAAAATAAACTTTTCCTCCACTAAGTTGTCCTGTTTCAGGTATTTTTGTCACAGAAATGAAATACTTGCTAACACACTATGCAAATCCATGTGTCCATTCTACCCTGTTCTCCTTGTTATTTCATCTTCATCTATTAACTGGGTTTTCCCCCATAATTTCTTTCCTGAGTTTCAGATTTTTCTTTCTTTCTTTTTTTTATTTTCTCTTGTTGTTTGCTCTGTCCTCTCTATATGAACAAATATGCATATGTATTGAGTACATATACACCTTTTCTATGAATATAATACATATATGTATATGTATATGAACTTCATTAGAATTCTTGCTTCATGTTAAAATTTGGATTATAGCTTTCATCTGGATCATGCTTACTTCTCTGATATATTCTTTTATAGGTAGGAGACTTTTGAGTTCTCTTTCACTTTGTTCATCCATTTTTATTCTTCTGTGTTAGTACCTACTTTGCTGCCTTATTCTGCACAAGCTGGACTTTTAGAAAGCTAGTAGGGGTCAGAATCAGTGCATTCTTGCTACAGCATTTGTGTACCTTCTCCTTATCTTCTGAATTCCATAAGGTACTCAACTTAGGAGAACTTCAATGCCTGGTTCACACACTGTCCACAGTGACTAAAGCATTAGGACATGTATTTCCTGATGGTACATTCTAAAGGATACCAACTCTGGATTTACCAGTATACTTTTTCTGCCTTTTTCCTCTGCCCTGCCTACTGGTTTATCCATGTGTCCTCCCATTTAGAGGAGATAATCACTATTAATTTCTATGATCCTCTTTGATTCTCTATAACTTAATTTTGTCTGCTTGCAACGTTTAAGCTTTTATTCCATCAAAACAGATACATCGGATCCTTACACTTCCACTTCTTTTCTTTGTTTTGCTCTAGCTTCCACATATGGGTGAAATCATTCAAACCTTGATTTTTTGAGTCTGGCTTAAGTCATTTAGCATGAGCTTCTTCATTTCTATCCATTTATCAGCAGATGCTATAATTTCATTTTTTCTTTATGGCTGAGTAAAACTCGTGTTACCACATTTTCTTTATCCATGCATCTATTGAGAGTTGTCTGGGCTGATTCAATAATATGGCTATTGTGAATTATATTGCTATAAACAGTGGAGTGGGCTACAGGTATATTACGTGTCCCCCCAAAAATCGTGTGTGAGATAGCACAAGAACATTCAGAGGTGAAATGATTGGATTATGAGAACCTTAACCCAATCAGTGAATTAATCACCTAATGGGGATTAACTGAGTGGTAACTGAAGACAGTAAAATGTGTCAAGAGGAGGTGAGCAATGGGGCAAAGCCTTTGGGATATATATTTTGTATCTGGACTGTGGAGTCTCTCTCTGCTCCTTGATCATGTCCTGAACTGCTTCCCTCCACCATGATGTTCGACCCCACCTTGAGCCCTGAGGAATAAATCCAGCTGTCTACAGACTGAGATCTTTGAAACCATGAGCCCCCAAGTAAAATTTTCCTCTTCTAATGGATCTTTTTGGATCTTTTGGTCTCAGTAGCAAAAAAAAGCTGACTAAAATACCTTCCAACAGTGTATGAGTTTACTGTTCCCCCAACATCTTCACCAGCATTTATTATTATTTGTATTCTGTAAAGATATGGGGAAGATCAGTGGACTAAAAGGAGATTGAGAGAGTTGGAAAAGGAATGAGAAAAAGGAATGAACACAGAATGAATTTTTAAAAGACTTTATGTGCACATATTAGTATATCATGGGGAATTTTACCTTTGTGTGTTTGTGTGTAAAGCACCCATCAAGGATGGATAATAGATGAACAAGGGGAAGATCAGTAGAGAGGAGGGCATTGAGGGATGGAGGAAAGGGAGGGAGAAACAGGGACTGAAATGGAATCGATCAGATTTCATGCATGTATAATTTTATCAGGAGGAACTCGGCTAATTATAAGTATAATGCTCTAATAGAATAAATAAATTAAGACACAAAGGATGTGTCTCTACTTTGTGTACATCCAGAGATATGAAAATTTGTGCTCTATATGTGTAATATGAATTGTAATGAATCCTGTTGTCATATGTAATAAATTAAAATTAAGAATAAAAATTATTAATTAATTAATTAATTAATATGTCTACCCTGTGAGGCCCCCTCATCATTCCCAGCTCTTCCTGGCAGGATATTTATTGCTTACTACTTCGGGTTTTCTTGTCTCAAAAGTTTCTGACAATCATCACATATTTTTTTGGATTTTGTAGATATTTTTTTCTAAATCTTGTTTTTTTTTTACATTTTGTTTGGTTTCCTGGGGGGAAATGTGGGAATCTTCAGAACATGCCATCATCTTCCTACAGAAAAGTTACTTGCAACTTAGAACTCTGGGATCACATGTAGCATTTCCTTCACTGAGGGCTGAACTCTTCCCCAATTAGCCTGCTATGGTAATGAAGCACCTAAACATGTCTGCCCCATCTTCTCCAATCATGAAGCAACATCTAGGACCTGGTTAAATAAGTCTTTTATAAATATTAAAAGGGTTCAGTATGAGAAAGAGCAAAAATACTATCAATGCTTAGACAGTGTAAATAAATCTCTTCTCTAATAAATGTGTTTGTCATAGACTGGACGTTCTTTCCATTTGAATAGATCATCTTCTGCCAGGAGCATCATTTGAATCACAGTGTTGGTACAGGAGCATATCCTTGTTAATCCAGAAGTCTGAAGTAAAAGAATATAATGCAAGTCATTTTTTTTGTTAAAAGTGTTTTCTTTTCTATAAGTGAATGAAAAAAATAATACTTTCTCTAATACGCAGGTAGCAGCAATGACATTTTTTTTTTCTAAATTGATTTTAGCATCCCAGCAGGAACACAGCAGAAAACAGCGTGAAAATTAACAGAAGCACATAGGGTTCATTTGCACACACCCACACACTGAAAGTGCAAAAATTATAAATTTGTAAAATTACAAAAAAAGTATGCGAGACTACATTTTAAAATCAAACACTTGGAAAAGAAACAAAATAAATAACAGAATTTATTCTACAGAACTGAAACTTTTGATGATCCTTAGCAGAGTTTCTAATTATCAGGCTTTAGTTCTGTGAAGCAAGGAAAGACGAAATCCTGGTTTTTAATGACAGAAAAAAAATGAGAAGAATCTGTTGTTGGTGCTTAGGATTGTCTTAAATTCTTTCCTATATCCAAATGAATGATTGAGCAGAAGGAAAACTTCACCTTAACTGCAGGTAAAGTCTAGGTCCAAGGACATAGCTTTCCTTTCTATCTAACATTCCATAAATGTTTGAACAAAAGACATTTTTTTAGATAACACAATGTAGATAATAGAGTGCATATTTGTATCCCTTCAAATTCACATGTTGTCATCCTAACTCTGACAATGTTAGGAGACAGGTGCATTGAGAGGTGATTAGGTCATAAGGGTGGACCCTTCAATCATGGGATTAATGTCCCTAGGAGAGACCTGAAAAGCTCTTTAGTCCTCTTTCCTGCATGTGAGGATATAAGAAAATGGTCAGTTGCAACCTGGGAAAAAAGCCCTGGCAAGAACCCCACCATCCTGAAGTTCTGTTCTTGAACTTCCAGCATCCAGAACCGCAAGAAATAAGTTTATGTTGTTTTTATTCAGTCTCAGGTTGAAAAATTTGATTGAAGTGCAAGCCATATTGAGTACCCAAGGTGCGATTTCTAGAAACATTTCAGAAAATTTGAGAGTTGTGGCCTTCTATATATGTTGAAAATAAAATCCACCTAGATTGACTGTGAGCTTGATAGTCTGCCAAGAAAAGCATGTTTATTAAACTAAATGAACAATAAAACACAGTAATGCCCAAGTAGATAAAATATCTACCTTCTTGTCTGAAAATACAATTGTACAATGTTATCATTAAGATCATTTAATAATATCTAGACCAAGATAATAATAACTAGACCAGTAGAGCTTCCCTAAATTGGTACATTTGAGCAGATTGAAAACATTATTCCATATCTATATTTATTTCTATCTATCATCTGTGTATCTTAAGTATTTACCTATGTTTTTATAGCATTTCAATTATGGCTTTATTATAGTCTTATTAAAGGTAAACTACTACTAATCTACAGATTTAAATATCTTTTAATTTCCATGGTTCTGTCTCTCATTCCTGCTAAAATAAACCTTTAAATTTTCTTATCTTTCTTAATTTCCCTTAAGAAGAGATGTTAATTTTTCCTATCTTGTCTAACAATGGAAGCAGTATGACAACTATTTCCCATTAATTCTTTACTTAGGTATTTTGTGATAAATTATTATTATTTTTGTTTGTTTCATTTCTAATGATATTTGCTTATTTGGAGGTGTATAAAATTCGAATAAACCTTCAACCCACTAATTGAATATTCTAAGCCTACCGAGTCTATTAATATTACTTTGGTAAAGGTTTTCCATTATTAACCATCTACAGTGGGTATTTGTTGTATTGCTTCATAGGATCACAGGGCTGGGTCCATTTCACCTTCATGGAATTCCCTCCTTCCTGAGTTCTGGACTTTGGATGTGTGTCACCTTCACCCCACTATGGGAAATGGTTACAGTATTCCGACTTTGTAAGAAGAGAGTTAGGCAGAGAAACCTGGGTTCTGGTGGAACGACTAGGTCACCCGAGGTTCCGGTGAGTAAGAAGATAATTACAACCTGATCAAATCATAAGAAAAAAATGGTAGATGGAAGGAAATGATAGACCAGGCTGAATTTTAAATTGAACCTATTTCTTAGTCTTTCTGTACCTTTTCCTTTGAATTTTTCTTGCTTTCTCCTTTTTCTTTGTTTATACTGTCTTCTCTTTTCTTTCCTGTTATATGTACCTCTTTTCCCACTAAGTCTCCTTTCCCTCTCAGTTGTCTAAGGAAAACTGGATTTTATCTCTGACAATAAAATTATTTTATTTCTTTTGAAGTTCAATTGCTTTTCAGTCTCATGAATACCTCTAGGGAAATCTATAGTCACAGTTGTCTAAATTCCTATTCACTTTCACTTTTGGCAGAGTTAAGAGATTTAATATATAATGAAGAAACTAAAAACTGTATTTTTCAGAAAGACTGAACTAACAGGTCTGATATTTTCTATGAAAAGCACACATTGATTTTGGTACTAAACTATTGATACATATTTAATACACATTTATAGTTGTTCTGTGATAAAAATAAAGTAAATACATATCTTTGGGCATTCTAAATAAGGAATGATTAATGACAATATCTCCATTCAAACGAATGTCTCAATTTCTTTGTAGAATTAACGGATACTTAAAATTGATATCAGTCCATGTCTCTTGTTTAAAAACTTATCTAGATATCTTTTAACTCCCAAGAATATTCACTTAATTAATTTGGTTGATAGTAACAATTACTTCCAAGTATATAATGAGCTTTGCATCTCTCTCCTGAAAATGTGAAATTAGCAAATGTTACGTCTCTCAAAGAAAAGCCTTAATTAATATCAAGAAAACACTACTTTCTCATTTTAATGGAGAGTTAAAGATGGTCTCCATAACTGTAGATATATATATTTTTCCAGATCTATTTCTATCACTAAAGAAATCCCAGTGCTTCTTATGAAAACTTTGCCATCAAGAGACACACAAAAACTCAGATAAATAATTCTTGAAATAGGAAAATATAATTATTAGAGCACATTTATTTCATTTATTTTGTTTTTCTCTGCTTACATAATTTCTGCTCATTATGCTATGTCTAATGGTACCATGGCTAACTCCATTTTCTCCTAAGAATGTATGATCAACATATTGATCTTGAAGAAATATATTCCATAAATTCTCTAAAATCTCTAGTTTTAATCAAATTTTGAAATCCTAGTTAGTAGACATAGTTTTCCATTTTGTAAGCCCTATGAAAACAGTGTGTTGCTCTTTCTCCTTTATCACCTCTTCTCAACAAATGCAATTAACTAATAAAACAAAGCCATCAAGACTATTTCTTCCATCTCCGAGACTCAGGAATCTCTTAGCATTTAAACCATGTTCTTATTCTGTTTTTTTTTCTACCCACCTACTTCTTCCCTATTTTCAAGACGATTCCAGCTGTTTGAACAAATAACCTGGTTTAGATTTTCCCAGTTTCATCTCTAATACTGGTGCCCATGGAGACCTATCCTTAACTTCTACCTCATTAGACCTTCTTGGGTACAGCTTCCAGAACAAGTCCCTTCCCTGTCTGCTTTATGAGGCCAATTACAACAATTAATTCAAATGCCCGTTATGGACAATTTTGAAGGAAAACCAATTCTCACACAGAGAAAGAAATAGGAACATAACAACTGAGGGCGTTTCTTCCTAAAGCATTTGCCCAAAATTCTTTAAACATGCTATGATCTAAAATATTAAGTTCCTGTGATAGGGAAAATAACCATTATCTGTACATAGTGTGATTTACCTTGAAAAGCTTTGCCTTAATTACTATGTCAGATACTGTATTTTGAAGGAAATACAGGTGTTGTTGGTGTGGAAAAGAGTAAGGGATTTCTCTAGCAAGAAGAGCTCTTCACAGTATTATATAGCTATTGCCTTCTATGATGGAGCTCTGAAGAGTGGGAGGTATTCTCTAGAGGGTCATAAACAAGGGAAATTTTGCATAGAAGTTACCTGGGAAAAAGAAGAATTGAGAATACTTAAGCAAGAATTTCTGAAACAGACTTTGGAGCTAACTTCCACTTTAATTACTAATTATGTAATCTTTGCAAATTAATTAACTTCTTTCAATTCCATTTTCTCATCAATAAAATGAATTAGGAGTCTCAATTTCTCATGAAATGGAATAAAATTAAACACCTAGTATAGTGAGATTTGATACATATAATAAAAATAGAAAATGTTATATTTTTTCTTCTGGGTGAGGCTCAACTTGCTATGAATTTTAAATTGCATAAATATGTAGGCAAGGAAGAGGAAATTGCAGTACAATTAATGAGATGAGCCCTTTCAAATTATATCTTTTCTCTGCCATTGCTTAGAGAATAAATTATTGTATGAAGGGTAGAAAACAAAAGTAGGGCAAATTCAGAGTTCCCACAAATTTCCTGGACTTCGTATTTTCATTAGTTCCATTGACCAAATAACTCTAAGAATATAGCCATAATATAGTAGGAAAAAAACATACATCAGGACCCTTGAGTTTGAATGGTGGCCAAACTCTTGATAAACTTATTCCACTTGTTTCCTCATGATCATCATTAATCATCTCTAAAACTCACTTTTCTATTGTGAAAAAAAATATTGAAAGTCAATATCCCTTTGTAAGGGGGCTTTGTGATTATTAAATAACAAAGGAGTGTAAAACTCACTAAATGGCAAGGGGTGGCGAATGAACTGAGAGGAACAGCTTGTTTTCGTGTTCTAATGATGACTGATACCCCTCTATAATTTTAGGTCTAGAAATGATTTTATGTAAAATTTTATCTAAATCTGATACAGTAAACTAAGGCCATATGTCTCCCATTTTGCATCTGAAAACGAACCATGAGTGTCCTATTCTCTTCCTCCTAGTAAGAGTACACAAAGAGAAGTTATCTCAAATCCCTCATCCCAAGTCCAGGGGCAGAGATGACCAAACTGTCTGGTGTGGAAGCTTGGACATTCTTAGAGGCGGGAACGTGATAGAAGAAGGGGAGAAAGTGGAGCTCCATGGGAATCTAAGCACTACTGCACCCGAATCTATAGCTTAGTGTATGCTGCCAGCTCCCTTGAAGTAGGAGTTTGATTTTGTAATGACTTGGAACAAATATAAGGGAATTCTACAGCTTCTTACTGATAACGTAGTTTCCACAAAATCATTTTCCCACAAAATGTTTACTCTCTTATTTGCCTGATGTGCCAACTTTTCAAAGTAAAGGAAAAGAAATGTTTTTCTTTTTGATTGTTTTCATGCCCTTGAATTTATTTATCTCTCTTTACTTTTCTCTTCATTTAAACCAGTGAATAAGGGGCCTTTTTATTGCATCAGGACTCAGTTGATGTATCCTTTGCCAGATACCTCGTATGATACAAATAATATAAGATTATCAAGAGACAAGAATGCAAAGTCCATGGGAAATTTCCATTGGTCTTCCTTTTAATTCATATGAACATTCATTGTGAATAACATAATTCTGGATATTTATAATTATAATTATAATATTTTATTCTATTATAATTACTACTACAAGTATGATATTTACAATTATAATCAACCTCTGGAAATTTAAGGGGTACACTAAGTATGAGAAGACATTCCAAAAGTTTGAAAGGAGAATATCCCTAAAAGAGTTATTAGGCCAGATTATTTTATTCCTGATATCTCAGTGTTAACTCAAGATATTTTATATTTTAGACAATTCATTGCTAATCTATTCTTTCTCCACTTTTGTTTTCCTGCTGTTTCAATTAATATTTTATTTCTAGAATGTTCTGCCTTCTTCTCTGATTGTTAATGGTAAGAAAATGTTAGGTTTATACAGTGGTTAGTGCCATTAAAATACAAAGTCTTGATAATTTTTATTTCCTTAAATTGGTACTATCTTGAGTCAGGTTAAATTTGTACTATCACTTGAATCAGGTTATGAAAAAGTTAGTGCATAGATGATTTCTTTACTATTTTTACAGAGAAAGACCACAATCTTCATCATTCTAGATAAAGAAGCATAAGTGATTCATTGATTTTTCTCCTCGTATTAAAGTGCAAAGGATCACATATTCATGTACTTTTTAAAAATATACTTACTTTTAGTTATAGGTGGACACAATATCTTCATTTTATAATTTATGTGCTGCTGAGAATCAAATCAAGTGTCTCATGCTAGGTGATCACTCCACCACTCTACCACAACCCTAGCCCCTCATGTGCATTTTATATTTGAGTTTGAATCAATCAGAAACCTAAGATCTGTGTTATGGAGAGAAAGTTCCACTGAAACAGTTTGCAAATTCAGATAGTTGCTTTGATTCTATCCTTGGAAAGTGTCTGTCTTCACCTAAATAATCACCTACAGTGTATCCACTTTGTCTCTATGTGACTGTGAGGTAGACAAAGAAGATTAAGGTTAGACTCTTGCCATAATATGTCTTTCTACCTAGAATAGGAAATAGGAGATGTCTATAAAAATCCTAGGAAAGAAGGTAAATTTTTTTGCATACTCTGACAATTAAAATGACATTTTCTGAAAACCTGAAAAAAAAAGGAATTTCCTTTAGGGATTAATCAGGAAGAATTCAGAGGGAAAATAAGGCCCTAACTAGGTCACCTATGAATTTCCTGTTTGGTGCTAATGACTGAGCAATGAAGGAGAGATGAGAATACCTAGGAGAGGGAATCTCAGAAATAAATTTATGGAGGCAATAGGATGCAGAATGTGTTTTAAGTGTAAGATGAGTGGTGTAGGTTGGGCAAAGAATAGAGTGAATGCAGGAAAATGAACTAAGGATAATGCAGGAAAGTACATGCTACATAGATTGTGGAGATGAATGTAACACAAAGGGACTTACAGTTCAAAAGACCACGTTATAGTCTTTAAGCTTACAGATATGTTATTTCTACTTAAGCAAAATTTTGAAATTAAAAATTTCTCTGTGCTTTTTATTGTTTTTCTTATTACTCTGGTAGAACATGCATTGGAATCTATTATGACAATCAAATACACAGATAATACAGCTCTTAAATATCACTTTAATAAAATATATGGCCTCTTTATATATTGCAATAATTTCTTTGCTGAGTTGGCAAATACCTGTGCTGAGCACTGTTGTTCCATTTAAAGAGACTATATTTTTATCTTAGTGTGCCTTATTTCTTTCATCTAGCTCAGTTTTTTAAAATAATTCCAAGATATTTTCTTCAATAGATCATGATCCTTTTTGGTTTATGTGTTTATTTGTTTTGAAAGAGAACTGCTTGTTAAATGGGATTTGCTCTTGAGATCTATTACTAGAAGAAATATCTGAAATGCATAATCAGAACATGTTATGCTTTAGATATGAGACATTCCCAAAAGCTTGTGTGCAGGATAATAGAGTTTAGAGGTGAAATGATTGAGTTATGAGAGCTTTGACCTAATCAGTGTTTTAATCCACTGGTATGATTAACTGAGTGCTAATTGTAGGCAGGTAGGGAATGGCTGGGGTAGGTAGGTCATTGGGAGCATGACTTTAGGGTACATCATTTGTCTCTGGCGAGCAGAGTTCTCTCTGATTTCTGTTTGCCACATCCTGAGCTGCTTTCTTCCTCCACATCTTTGACCATGATATTCTGCCTCATTTTGGTCTCAGAGCAACGGAGTCAGCTGTCTACGGACTGAGACCTCTGAAACTGTGAGTACCAAATAAACTATTCCTCTTCTAAAAAATGTTTTTGTCGGGTCTTTTGGTTCCAACAATAAAAAAGCTGATGAAAACAGAACATCAGACTCCTTTCATCTTTTTTGATCTTAATGAAGAGAAATCATATTACACAATTCATTCTTGAAGTATAGAAAAAAAATGTGATAAAGTCAACTATTCACGTTACTGATTGTTAAGGAAAATATCATCATAGATTAGCATATTTTATTCTGAAGGTTTCCTGTGGTGTCACAAGGAGAGCTTTGTCACTGAAACAATTCCTGAGACTCCCTGTGATTTCCTATAAAACATATCCAGGCAGCAGGAAGTTATTCATGAACATGCTTCCATTAGCAAATAACAAAAAAAAATTCTTTCTGCACTGCAAAGTATTCAGTTTGACATTCTCCTGAGGTTTATGTTAAGGATCTAAGAAGAGACAGAACATAGTCATTTAAAATAGCAAAGCAGCTTCTCTTCAAGTTTATTTTCTCATCTTCCCTTGTCACTCTGCATTTTTTACTTTATTCAATTTCCATATGATCACTCTCTGTTAAACCCTAAATGTCCAATTTATTTAGATATCTTCTTTTTAAAAACTCCCTGAATACTAAGTAGTTTGCTTCCTTCTAATATCCCTCGAAATTTCTTATTCTAAATTATGTTGCTTCTTCATGAAAAATGTATTGCGTTCCAAACTGTCAGATTCTTTGATCACCTTCATTTTAAAAAACCAAATCCCTTTTCTAGAAAGCTCAAATCCTTAGGACTGTCTTGTTATTCTCGTTGTCATGAGAATAACACTCTGCACTTCTAAAAACTTAAGTAACTCTACAAACTACACCATAAATAAGAGTTAGTCAGTAACACAATTACTCCTTTTGGTTCTTTATTTTTCAAACTGTGTTTTGAAACAGTTTACCTTTAAGATTTTTTTTTAACAATACACAGTGAAATGTAAGACTTCTTCTCTTAAGCTGATTGCCTCACCTGGGTGATCACGGGTATAGATGTTTCATTGAGTTTGACTTGTGTCTTGTCAACATAAGATTTTATATACGTGTACATTCAATTGTGTTTTTCATTTTCTGTCACAGTCAGCAAAAATTATCCTCAGCCCAAGAAACAGAAAGTATCCTTGTGGTCTTAAGTGGTAGGTTTCTTCCAAAATTCACTTTTCTGAATCAAAATTCCTTTCAGCATCTCGGTGGTCTGGTGATTATGTCTTATACAACACCCTGCCTGACCCTTTTTGTAGGCACCAGAAGAAGAAGAAGAAAGAGGGTAGCCTTTAACAATTTTTCAAGTGATAACATAGGAGGAAAAGAGATAAAACTGACTCTCCTTTGACCAAATAACCAACTTCACACTAAAATGTTCTTCTGTGAGCATGATTTATATAACTGTGTTAATTGTTTCCTTTCTCTTTTCATTCTTTTCTATTCTCCTGTTAGTGAGCAACATAATTATCATGTGTAGTCAAATTAAAATGTATATATATATATATATATATATATATATATATATATATATCGTGTCCAAGTCCACTCTGAAAAAGTTAGATTTTTTAGAGTTTCTATGATTTAGTTAATGAACTTATCACTGTTGTCACCATAGAAATTGATACTAGGTCCCCTTGATCTCTTGAGCTCTCTTTCTGTCCTTATGTTTCTTCACTTGTCACGGAGGTGATTTGCGTAACTGTGTTGTCACCAGAAGCCCAGATGTAAATTTGACCCAGGAAGGAGATGTATGTACTCTTCTCAAATATTAGAGCAATTCAATCCTAGAAAGATGTGTGGGCAGATTTCCCAGAGTTTATTCTAGTAATAATTATCATACAAGTTATAGTTCTAGAAATAAAGACAGGGAACACTAGCTTTTAATTGGACACATTTAATAATGAAACTACTTTTAAGTCAATGGGCAGGATTTAGAGAAACCCACAAGAGATAGAGCTCTGTGAGGACTGGCAAATCTTGTAGGATTCCTTACCAGAGTCATGGCTCTGGTTAGAGGAAGCACAATCTTCTCGGACAACCAAGTTTGGAAAAAGAAAAGAAAATATGCCACTCTCACTCTCCTCCTATGCTCTTCCTTCCTGTAAGTACCCATTAAGTCCAGAAGGCATGAAAGCACAGGGATGCTATCTGCATATATCAGCACTGACACATCAAGATGGAAGCATGGAAACTGGATTTGGAGAGGTAGATAGAATCCAGCACAGCTTGCTATCAAATGTGAATGTTTACGGAACCATTCATGACACAGAAAAAAAATTCTACTCACCTGATCATTGCAGTAAGTGAACCAGAGGTTAATTGGACCTCTTATGAGTTCCACAGCTGCTGGCCATGTGACACTATCCCTTGTACAACTGAAACTCTCCATTGTTTGGATAATATCAAGTCCACCTTGACTTGATGCATGTATCTATAGTGAGCCATGAACAGTGGCTAATCAATTAATCAATTGGAAGTCTAGGCCAAGAAAATAGCATAAAAAATGAAATATGCTAACAAAGTGTGGTAGGAGCAATCTGTGGAAGAATCTCTAGAAATAGGACTAGAGAACATGAACATGTAGAGGAGGATTTCATTGTAGAATAGAAATGCTTTTAGAATAGTGAATCCAAACCTATTCAGAGGCATAAAAATCTTCACGAACAGATGGTACAGAGTGTCATGGCTCTTGCTTGTGATAACTTTGAGGTTCTCAATCATCACATCTCCTGACTCATGATGAATTTTCTATGACTGGCTAAGGATCTGGAGTTCTGTGTACTTTGATCAATAAAGTACTCAGATACCTCTTGAAAGATGGTATCACTTAGGAGCAGGCCTGAAAATCCAGGTAAAGGAAAACCCTCCCAATACACCTTTGTTTTTCAGTGTGTGATGTTTTCTTTTATGTAAAATGAGAAATGACTATGCATGTATCTATAGTGAGGCATGAGCTGTGGCCAATCAATTGGACATCTAACCAGGAAAACAGCAAAACAAAATTGAAATATGTTAACAAGATGATTATAGTAACAGTCTATGGGTGCATCTCTAGAATTAGAGCCAGAGCATCTGTTTTGAGAAGGCTGTCAATAAGAAAGACAATATGGACCAGCTTCTTGCCCTGGTTGAGAGCTGCTAAATTGGCCATCATAATAGAGAGAAAATCTCACAAATCCCAAGAGATAAAATCAAGAATAGTCATATGCCTGTAATCCCAGTGGCTTGAGAGGCTGAGGCATGAGGAATGCAAGTTCAAATCGAGCCTCAGCAACGTAGTGGGGCCCTATCTCAAAATAAAACATAAAATGCCTAGAGATTTGGCTCAGTGGTAAAGCACCTCTAGGTTCAATCCCCAGTATAAATCATCATCATCATCATCATCAAGGATATTTAGATAGATAAGAAAAGAGAAAGTTTCTCAAAAATATTATTGGAACACTTTTAAACATAATAATATCTGATTATAATTTTTGGTAATGCAGGGTCTACTAATGTGAAGAATGGAATTCTTTTTGAAGGAGATAACATTTTAATTAGAGTTCAGAGATAGTATTCTCTATAATCAAAATCTATTGCAAATTTTCATTTGTTAATGCTGATGAGTTATGAAATTTTACATATTTTATCTTTGAAAATGTCTTTTCATGCAGATATTTACTGACAAATGCTGATATCATTCAATGAGCATATGATCCTAATTGAGCATATTCATCAATTTGAAAGCATTTATAGAATTCTATTAGATCCCTGCTTGATATTGGTGTTTTAGCATGTTGTTACATTGCATAATAATTTGTTCCCAATTGAAGGTTATGTGAAAGGTCCTCAATTGCACATTTAAGTAGATTGTAAAGTATGGAAATTTTTTGCACTTTCATTGAGGTCAAAATATGCTGTTAGAACTGTAGTTTGAGTTCAGAAAATATATTCCATGAAAAATTGTATGGGAATAGAGATCTCCTTTCCTGTTTTAACTTTTGACAACACAAGAAATGTATGAAGCAGCTTGAACCAAACAATATTTGTGGTTGAGATAATTCTATTGTATCATAAGTTTCACACTTAGATCTTTTCCAAAACCATTTAGTGTTCAATTGCAGTGAGTTAGTATAGTTCTTCCTTCAGGTAAGTTTTAATCTTGGGCTTGACCCCAAAAACTCACAACAAAACTTTATCACTGTTATGCCATCAAATTACTGGTATGGTCAGGAAGGTAGTACATTCACCTTTTTCTGACAAAAATTCACAGAACTAAGTAAGTCCAAGAGAGTGGATGAATTTTATTTGTTATACAACTCTTCAATAAGATGTGATACATTTAAATATTTTGCAAAGTGTCCATCAATGACTATTACAAAGAATGTCTACAATCTTTAAACACTTAATAAATTTGTCCAAATAAGTCTTATTTTTATTCTATACATATATTTGCCACCAACAGTTGTGACACATCTTAGTAAATGTCACTTTAGGTTGCACTAAATGAGTTTTTCAACTTCTTTGAAAATATTCTTGAGTATAGTTGTTCCACTTGGACTATTAAGAGGCTAATTCTTCAATGTTCATACTCAACATTGATTCTTTTAATAAAAAATGATACCTAAGCAATCATTTTATCAAGATTCAAGAAAAAACATCAAATATTGTTAGTTTTATTTTTTGTTGTTATTTTGTTTGTTTGTTTGTTTTGTATCAGGGATTGAATTCAGTGGTGTATAACCACTGAACCACATCTCCAACGCTTTTGATATTTTATTTAGTGGCAGGGTCTCAATGTATTGCATAGGAACTTGCTAAGTTACTGAGGCTGGCTTTGAACCCGCGATCCTCCTTTCTCAGCCCCCAAGCTGCTAAGATTACAAGTGTGCACCACTGCTTCCAGACTGTCTTGTTTTTTAACTGATGATTGATGATGGCCCCAGTGTTTAAATGTTTTGAGCAACCATTCATGCGGAAAAGATTATAGTCATTTTACTAAATGACAAACAAAACTTGTATATATTTATGGCATACAGCGTGATGTACAGTTATATGTGTACATTGTGGAGTGTAGAACAAAATAATATATTTATTACCTCTCATACTATGTCTTCCTTGGAGAAAAGGAAGAGAGAAAGACAATATGTTCCTGAAGTACTCCACTCCATTCCCAAGAACGTAACCACATTAAGAGAACAAGGAGAGCTGGTTTAGGCCAGGATGTCCAAATAAATATTGTCTCTAAGGACAGTCTCTAAGGATACTACTGGCTTTCTCAATGCATGCTGGTAATTAAGGACAGCTCATGTTATCTGTAGAAAGGTTCTTTTGTGTGTGTGGATGTAGATGCTATTTCATGGAATAACATTGTGAGGGATGGAGGCACGACTTGGTGAAAAATGTGAGAGCTGGAGGTGTTATCTGACCAGCCCATTACCACTGGATGTTCCTCATATGTATTTTTCCAAAAAACCTATGCCTCCCATACCATCTCCACGAATGTTTTTTTGTAACGTGGCAACCCATCCCACTATCCTAGCACAACTGGGCTGTGATGAGATGCACACTTATATTGTATATTGTGTGTGTGTGTGATATGAATATTTCAAACCTACTAAGGTTAGTAAGTAGTGTTAAAACAAGTTTTGTCTTTTTCATTTAAAATCTGCACACAATTTTTCAGCTGCTCAAAGCAAGTATGATTTAATTAACTCACCAGAGGAAAACTGCTTCCCTTGCTTAGCTAACAACTGACCACTCAATAACTTGCTTTCTACAGTTCCAGAAAAGAACAATCAAGGTCTCAATAGCAACCATATCTCAGGTTAGCTTTTGCTCTGACCTCATTTCTTCTGTCACAATGAGAATTATCTAACACTTTTACTTCCTCTTACCACCTGGAATGCTCAGGAATCTTTAAATTTTGTTATGATCGGAAGCTTCAATCTAAAATATTTAAAGGTAAAGATCTTGCTCGTAGTTGGAAGGCTTTAAAAAAAGCTGGAGATAGAGGAAATGCATAGACTTCAGTTGTAGCAGTGTTTTTCTTTCTCCCTTTTCACTCCTGCTACTAGTGGTAGCAAACTTTTTTTTTTCAAGTAGTATGCTAAGTGAAAGAAGCCAGTCCCAAAGGACACATATTAAATGATTCTATTCAAATGAAAGGTCCAGAGCAAGGACTCCAGAGACAGTAGATTAGTAGTCGCTTAGGGCTCAGGTCACTAAAACGAAGTGGTAGGAATTGTTATATTTGACTTCTATGATTGCTTTACATTGTAAGTGTGCTAAACCCCACTGAATTGTACTCTTTAAGAGGAAGAATTTTATGGTGTGAAAATTACATCTCAATAAAGCTATCTGGAAATAAGCATAAAAGCATAAACTCTGGTAAGAACAGATATGTAAATGTGTAAACTGAAAGCATGAAAATTATAGAATATGCAGATGGCTATGATATCATGGTTTTACAAGAAATGATAAATATCCTTAATCCCAAAAATAAATCTTAAAAAATGAGAGAAAAGTAAATATGAAACTCAAAATATATTTACAGAAGTAATGGTTGAAATTTTCTCCAGTTTTTTTTGTATGAGACATAAACCTACAGACGCTTTCAAGAAGCTAAAATAAATCCAAATTGAGCAAACCTAAATAAATTCATGTTCAGATAGATATGTCACAATCAAGCTTCTAAAAACAAGCAATAGCAGAAGAGATAACTCTTCCAATAAGGAAAGTTCTAAGCCTAAATGGCTTCATTGATAAATAATAGCAAGTGTTCAAGGAAGAAAAATTTCAGTTGAAATCAAACTCTTCCAGAAAACAGCAGATTTCCATAGAGTAGATGCAATTCCAGAAAACTCATCCAGAAACCATAAGAGATATAGAATACAAAAAAAAAATAATTTGACTTTTAAGAATTAGCAGTTAACTTAACATGTCTAAAAACTTCAATTAAATAGCACTTAAAAAAAAAACCTACAAAAGCATGCAAGCATCATGCTTACTCCAAGAATAGGAAAAAGCAGGGTATTTATTCTTCCTGCTTCTACTCAACATTATATTGAAGATTGCAGCTAGTGAAATATAACAAGACAAAGAAATAAAAAATCTAGAAACTGTAAAATAAGAAATAAAATTGATTCTCTTCTGAGATATGGCTGCTACTACATAGAATGTATAAAAGAATCAACAAAAATGCCACGATCTCATTCCACCATCTAGAGTTTTTCTATTCCTCCCATGCTCCAAGACATGAAAGCTATAAATATACTTTGTGTACAACCAGAGATATGAAAAATTGTGTTCTATATGTGTTATCTGAATTGTAATGCATTCCACTGTCATATATAACAAATTAGAATTTTACAAAATTTTTAAAAGAAAGAAAAAAAGCCACTATCATTAATAAGTGACTTCAGAAATGACATAAGATACGAGGATTACAGAACAAAATCATTTTTATGTCTATATAATAGCCAAGACAATCAAAAAGAAATAATTGACAGTAATACCATTTATAACAGCATGAAAACACAAAATATTTAGGAATTAATCTAATCTAAAAAATGTATAAGTTTGATTAATCAATTTACATAGAACTCTAACACAGATGAGCAAATTAAATAAGACGTGTGTGTCATTTGTATACATGCACCAACAAGATATATACAGACATATTCTATTTAAATATTCAATAATATTCAAATATTAGTTTTCATAAACTGATATGGAAATTCAACAAAATGCTATTCAAAAGCACAAGATTTGGGGGAGAAATAGACAGGGATCCAATTTTATTCCTCCGCGTGTGATTGTACAGTTTTCCCAGCACCATCTTTTGAAGAGAGTATCCTTTCCTTATTGTATGTTCCTGAAGCTTTTATTAAAATATAATTGACTGGGAACACTTGGATTCATTTCTGGGATCTCTATCCTGTTCCTTTGGCCAATGTGTTCATTTTTATGCTACTATCAGCTGTTCTGATTATAATAGCTTCATGATATATTTTAACTTCATGTAGTATGATACCTTCAGCTTTGTTTCTTTTTGCTAGAGATTGTTTTGGTTATTTGTGGTCTTTTCAGGATCCATGCTAATTTCAGGATCTTTATAAACTAATTTTAAAACAGGCAAAAGACTGTCAACAATCAACAATAAACCCAACTAAAAATTGACAAAAGATTTAAAAACTGTTTCATAAAAAAAGAGGATGTCTTAATGACAAACATGTCCATAAAAGATGTCCAACATCACTTGTCATCAGAAAAATGCAAACTAATCAAACCAAAATAACACACTACAATTAGAATGGCTAAAATTAAAAAAAACTCACTAATAATACAAAGTATCAGCAAGAAGGTAGCAAAAGTGCGTCTTTCATCCTTTCCTATGGGGATGCATCAACTGACACATTTAGGTATCTGAATGAGACATACATTTGAGCAGAATATGAGACAAGATGTGGCTGTATTGTGTACAGTTGTAAATTTCCTTGAACTTTCATTTAAAAAGGTCATGAGATGTAATTTTTAGACTTAGTGATTCATGGGAATCTCCTAATTTGAATGTGTGTATATTCATACTTGTGATATCTCTGCTGCTGACACTTTATTATTATAGCATTTTCTTCTGTCATTTGCTATCAATATGGAGTCTCCGATGAGATATATTTAACAATATAACTGATTACATTTTGTGAAATAGGATAGGGAATAGATTTTTGTGCCTTTGTACAGAGATTAAAAAAATACACCTCTGTTCATGGCCTGTATTAGTAAAATAGATTTTGATTTTTCCCTGCCTATTGGTTTATTTTTCAAAGTATTTTTCAGTCATTGCATCAAGTGAATGAGATAAGTTTCATCAAATTTAAAGAGTACATTTGAAATAGTCTGTATTAAACTATTGGCAACAAGGACAAAATCAGCTAGAAGACCTGGAGTACCATACAAAGTCTGCATGCCTGTCACCTCTGAGAAATAGGAGAGCTTGATTAAAGCATGCCGGATAAAGAATGGTTTTAAATACGAAGTCAAATCAATTGTGAAAAGTGCACATTATTCAAAGACCCATTTCAACTACTATTGCCTCTTTAGAACCTATGCTGGTCTTCTAAACCAGAAGTTATATTTCTTTCCTTTGAAGCTCCTCAGCACTTTATACCATTTATGTCATAAATCATAATCTTTCTTATTGAAGTGTCTTATTCCATGATTAAACTGTGATTTATTTGAAGGTGGTAACTATGTCATTTTTTGTTTCACTGACAATATCTATTATGGCATCCAGAACAAGGTAAATGCTCAATATCTGGTATTCGGGGATTGACTTATACCTCTATCATTGTTTTCTGTAACTATAACATGCAATGAAGAAAGTGCAAAAATAATGGGAATACAGATTTGTGAATACTTTTAAATTGAATACCATTGCATAGCCAGCACCCAGATAAATATGCAAAGTCTTAGCAGCTGGATAGCAGCTTCTCAAGTGCCCCAGATAATCTTACTACCTGCCCACCCCAAAGGTAACCATTATTTTGACTTCAAAAGAACATGGATTTTAATTTTGACTACCTTTGAACTTTCCACAAATGGAATAATACTATGCTCTTTAATCTCTGTTTTTTCCCCACTCAATATCACATTCCTGAGACTCATTCATATTGTAATTCATTGCTTTATATTACTGTGTAGCTCTGCTACTCAAAGTGTGGTCCCTAAACCAGTTGCATAAACATTACCTGAGATCCGGTTAGAAATGAAAATTTTAGGGTCCCACAAAAGACCTGATTAATCAAATTCTCCTAGGATGGGGCCCAGAAATTTGTGTAGGTAATTATCATGGCTGGCAGAATTTGAGAACTGTGGCTGTATAGCATGGCTGGTCCCCAACTGACAATAGCTCAACTTATGAGTTTTTTACTTTACAATGGTGTGAAAGCAATACTCAGCCCAGGACCGGATGAATACAGCCAATTCTACATGACCTTTAAAAAAGAACTAATAACAATATTCTCCAATTTATTTCAGGAAATAGAAAAAGAGGCAGCACTTCCAAACTCATTCTATGAGGCCAATATCACTTTGACTCCAAAACCAGGCAAAGACATATAAAAACAGTAAAACTTCAAACCAATATCTCTAATGAACATAGGTGCAAAAATTCTCAATAAATTTCTGGCAAATCGAAAACAAAAACATATCAAAAAGATTGTGCACCATGATCAAGTGGGATTCATCCCAGGGATGCAAGATTGTTTCAACATACAGAAATCAGTAATTTCATCACATCAATAGGCTTAATGATCATCTCAACAGACACAGCAAAAACATTTGACAAAATACAGCACCCCTTCATGGAAAACACTAGAAAAACCAGGGATAACAGGAATATATCTCAACATTGTAAAGGCCATCTATGCTAAGACCCAGGCCAACATCATTCTAAATGGAGAAAAATTGAAGACATTCCCTCTAAAAGCTGGAACAAGACAGGGTTGCCCTCTTTTACCACTTCTATTTAACATAATTCTTGAAACACTGACCAGAGCGATTAGATAGACAAAAGAAATTAAAGGGATACACATAGGAAAAGAATAATTCAAATTGGCACTATTTGCTGATGATATGATTCTATACCCAGAAGACCCTAAAAATTCCACCAGAGAACTTCTAGAACTAGTAAATGAAATTAGCAACATAGCAGTATATAAAATCAACACCCATAAATCAAAGGCATTTCTGTATACCACTGACAAATCCTCCGATGGAGGACATTACTTAAATGCAAACTTTATTTTTATATATTCTTTGAAATAATAATTGTTATATTAATTAATTCAGAATAAAGTATGTTTCCAAATTCTGGAATATCAGAATATCTTTAAAATATCAGAATTTCTTGCTCTTCATAAATGCATTTACTGTTAGTCTGATATAAGGAACAATTCTGACACAGACATGAACAGCTTCCAAGGTCATTGTCATTAAAATGTCTGGGACAGGGCAAAAGGGACATAGATCCAAACATCAAGACTTGAGTTCAATGAGAAGGATACAGTGATCAGCTTTACTGGTGCAAATAAATAAACAGACACATTCAGACCTGTTATCTCAATTCAGAAATTTTTATTTTTTTAATTTTTTTTTCAATTCAGAAATTTTGAAATATTTTAAAAGTCTAAGTTATTTTCTAATTTAGACTTCTTGAAATTGAATATCCTTAGCATCCAAATGCTTGGAGGAACAAAAAAAATTATGTAGATGAGCAGACTGACAGTGTATTTCACTGATTGGATTGCTTATTGGAAGGATGTAAGCATGAGAGTCTGTTATTCTGAATAGCAGGAAGCAAAAAAGGCCATTGGTCCATCTTGAGTCCTCAATGTTCTATGGAACCACCATCCTCTGCCACAGACATGACCACGTACCCAATTCCTTTCAAAGACTCTAAATGAAGGCCAATTTTAACACATCTTAAGTTCATATAAGATCCCTTTCTCATGTGTGTGCTTCCTCCTCACTTTGAATCTTGGTAATTTTTTATTTCTTTCCAATAAGGAGAAGATCACTTAGAGCAAAATTAAAGGAAATACTGTTTCAAGATATTGGCAACTCTGTACTGAAAATCTGGTTCAGTTATTTCTAATCTCTTGAAGTCCCTTACACTTTTGAATTCTATGCCTTTCAATGATACAATTATAATGGTATATATTGTTTTGCCAAGTTTAAAATCCATGGGGAGATCACATAATGTGAGAAAATCACAGAGATTATAGATCTTGTTCTCTATTATTATTTTCCCAACCCTTAAAAAATATGTGTAATATTAACACCAAAGGTAAGGATGTACTGAACAAATTGACCTGAACTTCTACGTGTTTATTTTGAAACATCTCCTGTGATTCTCTGTGAAACTTACATTCCACCATTAAATAATAATACTGGAAGCAGATTGAGGCAAACAAGCTATTAACTGAGACTGCAGAATCGCAACAGGCAATGAGAACCAAGGTGCCTATGGGTCAGGGGGAAGATAAGAGTATATTAAATGGAATTTTTCTTTCCAGGTAAATTTTAAAAAGGCTTTTTTTCCAGGAAATTTTTTCCTTCCCTCCCTCTCCCATTCTCCCTCCCCCCTCCCTCCCTCTCTTTCTCTCCTTCTCTCTCTCTCTCTTTCTTTTGCAGTGGCTAATAAACTCAAGGGGGTGATTAACCACTGAGCTACATCCCCAGCCAATTTTTTTTTTTTTAAATCTTGAGACAGGGTCTTGCTAAATTGCTTAGGGCCTCACTTAGTTGCTGGCACTGCCCTCAAGCTTGGGATCCTCCTGCCTCAGACTCCCAAGCCACTGGAATGACAGGCATGTGCCACCATGCCTGGTTAGAGATAAATTTTTAAAAATAAATGTATTTTTATTTTCCCCTACTTTTCTAGATCTAACGTATCACATAACAAAAAATAGGGGAGTGAATTACATTGGTTGACATCCCCACGGAAAAAAAATTGTCATTGTGAATTTTTTAGTTTGTGAATAAAATAATTCAGAGACAAAATAATTATTCTACAAAGTACTCACTTGGAAACAAGCTTTTATATTTTGGAATTCTCTCCTTCTTACCTACAAATCACTGTGTGCTGCCAATATAATAAAATAACATAGATCAAGAGGTTTTTCTCTTTGTGTTTTAAATTGTCTCTGGTTTTATATAAATTCCTTGTATTGAATTCTATTCTTTCCACCCTTATTAGGCAGCTCTTGCTTTTATATGAGGATGTTTGATAATAATAGTCAAAAATCACTTAAGAACTTATCCAAGGCTCTTTATTGTTCTAAGTGATAGATCACAAACAAACACATATATAGAAGACAATTTCACTTGGATAAATATGTGTATATATGTTATATAGTGATAGAGGTTTATCATCTATTTGTCCAAATATATTAGGATGTATACTAGCTAGTACAAGTAATGATAAATATATATGAGAATATATGCATATATAATAATATATGCCCATATAAATATCTCTATGCATTATATTCTTTAAGTTACAAATATATATGTATGTGTACATTTTAATATATATCACTTATATGTTATATCTAAGATACATATGCACTATATATACATAAATGCTATGTGCATGTGTATAAATAACAGATTTATATTTGTGGGCAAAATTATTTAGACTAGAATTTAAACCTGGATAAACTGGCTTCAGAGGCCACAGTATGTCATCAAGCTTCTCCTATTTCTTTTAAGCATTCCTTGTTTCAAGGATATAAGTGATCATAAACAATGTGTGGGAAGTGGTGGGAAAATGAAGAGGCAGAAGCACAGAGGAGTTCAAAAATGAGAATTAGAATCACTATGTAATAGTAATCACTATATTACTATGACTGTAATCTTAAAACATCACACGAGATTTTTATAACCAAATATAAACTGTTAACGTCTGCTGATTTTCAATGGAGTAATATATTTAAATTTGTAGTCATCCTGTTACTGTTATCCTCATTCACAATGAAGGTTTATTTGGTAATAAATATAAGAGAAAAATTAGGTTTATCTTTGAAACCATATGTATTTGAAACTACAGATTTGTGATAAGAATAACAAGAGCTAAGTGGTATACAGATACCAGAAACACTCAAAGTGTTTAAGATAAAAAAAAATAGAATCTGGGTTGTCTTATTTTTCTTTAAAAATTCATTCCCAGCTACAACGTCGATGAATGAAAAAACTGCACAAAAGCTCCCTTTGGGAGATATCTAAGGAACAGTTTAAACATAAATTTCTGGTATATAAAAGATATGCAGAGTACCAGCCTGAGATTTCATTGTGTATTTTTCAAATTACCTTTTTTTCCAATTAATAATAAAAAAAATGCTTAAGATGAAATTCTCCAAGATATATTTGCACAGTCAACACTAATACCTGCGGACCTTTAATCCTCCAACTCAAAAGACAACAAGATGTGTCAACCAAGACAAGAATCAGCCACAGGGGTTTCACTTCAAAATTATTTATATACAGTGAAACATGACTTTCCCTGAAAATAAATTCTACACTTCCAAAGAGGATAAGCAGCTGAGATCTGTTTTTGCACTGTTGCTGAAGAATGGAGAGACTGGGTGAGAGGCAGCTCCTGGGTCACCTTGCTGAGAAGCAAGGATGATGCACATCCATCTGGTGCCCTGATACAGCCAGCTTGAGATGTACTCTCCTGGTCATCCTGAAGGTAGTGCACCATTACTCAAGAATCTAGAAAGGATGCACTTAACCTTCCAAAGAAAAAGCAAGTGTTTATATTCTTAGTCCCTGAACATATTCAGATGTAATGTAGCCTATATTTTCTTTTCCTAGTAGCCACCACTCAACATCTTTGAAACTGTGGAAATTCTCAAGCCAGGTGATTATATTATTTTGGATAGTTTTTCTTGACGTGGCGGAATAACAATTGAGAAGATATAATTTTAGCTCACCAGCTGGCACTGCTACTTGCGTGCTGACAGATACCTGTTTTGAATGAATTGACAGATTGCTAAAATGTTATTTTCAGTTGTTATCTGCTAATTTAACTTTGCAAATGGATGTAAAATTCAGTGATAAAAAGTACATTTAGAAAACTGAAAAGTAACCTTTGCTGACAAGAGATGTGTAATAATTAAGTCTTTGTTGTAACCTGATTTTAGATAGGACTGCTACTTCTCAAAGGCAAGAGGTTCCTTATTTGTACTTGTTTCCTCAAAGTTTAACATATACTGTAAAAGTTCTTAATGCCTATGGAAGCAAATGAGTGCTAGCATACTTAAAATTGTTTGTATCAAGTGATTTGGAAGACATGTTCACAGAAAGGGATTGTGATGGGCCAAAGGTCTTTTATGATTTTTTGGAAATGATATAGATTGAGAAACTTGTGTCGTTAAGAAAGATTATTTTGTCCTCCACATCCAGCTAGTTTTCTATTTTTTAAAGATTTATCTTAAATATCTGTTTTGTATTGATGCTTTCTTGTTCCCCCTCTTGCCCATCCTAGGATTACTTGTATTTGTCAGTTTTCCATGACTTTTCTGTTAAAAAATGCCAGAGATATTCCTCTTAAAAGATTAAAGTTTTATTTTGGTTCATGGCTGCAGAGAATCCAGGTCATGATCAGTTTGCTCTGTTGCTTTTGGGCTTGTGCCAAAGCAGAGAATCATGGCAGGGAGCATGTGGTATAGCAAAGGAGTTCACTTTGTGGTGGCTGAGAAGCAAGGGGGGGCGGGGGCTGGGGTCCTCATATCTCCTTCAATTGTAACTTCCCAATTACCTCACTTCTTTTTACTAAGCCTGACCTCTGAAGTGTTCCACCACATTCCATGGTCCCATAGGCTACAGAACAATCTTTCAAAACGTGGTCCTTTGAGGAACATTTAAAATCATGATTCGAACGATATTCACTCAAAGAAGTAAAAGCACCAGAGTAAACATGTAGGAAAATACATGGTTTTCATTCTAACACTTTTTTTAAAAAATCTGACTTATATGACATCTGTGTAAAGCACCACTAATAAAGTTGTGTTGAAGGATGACTTATAATGTATAAATATGCAATTTTTCTGACCATAAGAGGACAAAGGAGGGGGTAGAATGGTGGTATATTGAAAGAACATTTTTGTTGACTATTTTTTTTTAATTTTAATACTTTTTTATACAGATGAAGTACAACTTTTTATTTCTCTGGTTATACATGATGTAAAGTCACACCATTTGAGCAATCACACCTATACATATGGTAATAATGTCCTTCTCATTTCACCATCATCCCCCACACCTCCCTCCCTTCCGCACAATCCAAATTTCCTCCATCTGTCCCTTTCCCACCCCCATTATGGATCAGCATCCACTTATCAGAGGAAACATTCTGCCTTTGGTTTGGGGGAATTGGCTTACTTCGCTTAGCATGATATTCTCCAACTCCATACATTTTCCTGCAAATGCCATATCTTATTCTTCTTTAAGGCTGAGTAATATTCCGTTGTCTATATATACTACAGTTTCTTTATTTATTCATCTATTGAAGAGCATCTAGGATAGATCCACAGTTTATCTATTGTGAATTGAGCTGCTATAAATATTGAGGTGGATGCATCATTGTAGTTTGCTGATTTTAAGTCCTTTGGGTATAGTTGGAGAAAAGGGATAACTGGAAAAGTAATTTGGTGCCGGGCACAGTGGCACACACCAAAGGAGGATCGTAAGTTCAAAGCCAGCCTCAGCAAAAGTGAGGTACTCAGCAACTCAGTGAGACCCTGTCTCTAAATATAATACAAAACAGGGCTGAGGATATGTGTAATAATTAAGTCTTTGTTGTAACATGATTTTAGATAGGTCTGCTACTTCTCAAAGGCTCAGTGGTTGAGTGTTCCTGAGTTCAATCTCTGGTACTTTCAAAAAAAGGGACTTTAGTAATAAGCTGAACTAGATTGTTGTATGTTAATATGTTCATTGTGATTCTAAAGCATAATTTGGAAAATAATTTTAAAATATAAAAGAATTAATGAATGAATTAAATCAGTTTATTAAAAAATAGTTATTTAGTATAAAATAAAGAAGTTATGGATGAACAAAAACACATGACAATAAAAAAAGCAAGATTGCATATGTGAACCATATTTTATCAATAATTACACTAAATATAAATGGACTAAACAATTCAATCAATATCCAGGTATAAACAGAATGGATTTTAAAATACAATTCAGCTAGCAATAGAAAGCCAGTTATCACAAGTTGTTTGTTACATAACTGTACAGTATCCTTTCATTTTGTTCATAGCAGCATAATTCACAATAGCTAAACTGTGGAACAAACCTACATGCCCTTTAATAGATGAATGGATTAAAAAAGAGGGCATATATACACAATGGGATATTACTCAGCAATAAAAGAGAATAAAATGATGGCATTTGCAGGTATATGGTTGGAGTTAGAGAAGATAATGCTAAGTGAAGTTAACCAATCCCAAAAAAACAGATGCCAAATTTTTTTTTTAAAATAAGGAGGCTGATTCATAGTGGGATAAGGAGGGGGAGTGTTGGAGGAATAGATGAACTCTAGATAGGGCAGAGGGGTTGGAGGGGAAGGGAGCGGGCATGGGGTTATAAATGATGGTGGAATGTGATGATCATTATTATCCAAAGTACATGTATGAAGACAAGAATTGGTGTGATTACATTTTGTATACAACCAGAGATATGAAAAATTTGCTCGATATGTGTAATAAGAATTGTAATGCATTCCACTGTCATATATAAATAAAAAATTTTAAAAATCTCATTTCATATTTCATGTAGAGAAATTCTTTCCCCAAAAGAATAGAAAAGAAAAAGAAAGAAAATGAAAAAACAAACAAAAAAACCCATCTCTTGTTTTTTGTGTAACTGAGAATGCCATAAATTATTAGTTGATTTTGAAAGACAGTTCTGTTTGGAATTCTTGATTGACAGCCATTGTCTTCCAGCACTTTGAATATGTCAGCCTTTTGCCTTCTGGCATGACTTTTAATGACGCATTAACTGCTAATCTTAAAGATGACTTTACATGGTGAGTCACTTTTCTATCACTTTTTAAAGACTTTCTCCCTGTCTTTGACTTTTGGCATTTTGACTATGATGTATCTAGGCCTGAATCTTTTTGAGTTCATGCTACTTACTTTGTTGAAAGATATGTATTGTGTCTCATCAAATTGAAGTCATTTTTGAGCACTATTTTTTTTCAAATATTCTGTCTTTTTCTCTTTTCTCCTCTTTCGGCATTCCCCATAGGAGAATGTTTGTTTATTTGATTTTGTCCTACAGGTATCTGTGAATCTAATAACTTCTTAAACACTCTTTTTCACTTCTGTTTCTCAGAGTAGAATTTCTCAGTTAACCTCTCTTTAAATTCACGGATTATTTCTCCTGCCTACTAAATCTGCTCTTGAGTCAACCCAGTGAATTTTTAATCTTAGCATTATCGTTTTGGCTGTTTCTCAAGACACATTTTTCTTCTACTTTTTTTTTTTCTTTAGTCCTATACACAGGTTGAAATACACTCTGTGAGTGTATCTAATACCTAATTTTAAGTCTTCAGGATAAAGTTTCTAAGAAATACTCCTCCTGACACACAGGTGGGCCACGCTTTCTTGTTTCTTTGTGTGTCTTGTGGTTTGGGATTTTTAGGAAGGCTGGAAATTTAGTAATGTGGCAACTCTGAAAATGAAGTATTCTGTTTCCCAAGATTTTTAACATTTATACCACCTTGTCTGATAGCTTGCTGGTCAATAATGATTGAACAGAGATTGTGTTAAGTGGTTGATCCAGTGAGCGTCTCATCTTCCGTGGAGGGGCTCTGTGAATGTGTTGGGGACACTGTCAGTGCTTCAGTAGTTTATTCCTGTGCACTTCACCTTCTCCCTTTTGCAAAGAACCTCAAGGCAAGCCTCAGGTATCAGGGCCTCCCAAGTCATCTGATCCTGGCTACAGCCCTTTATGTGCACACGATCTTCTATACGGACAGACACATATCAGAGATTTTCAAAGTTTCCTCTGAACGTCTCATTTCCCGGTTATTTCTTTTTAAGTTATTTTTGGTCCAGCTCCTGTTAGCTCCCACAGGCATCACTGCCCCCAAGCAGCTGTGATGTTACACAATCGCCAATGATTTCTTTTGACAGATGCCCTGGGTTTAGGACAGTTCTCACACAGAGGTTTGAGTCAGGTCAGATAAAGATAAGCCCCGGGAATGGTGCATTCCAGGAGGCTGCCAGTCAGGTCTAATGGTGGCAATGCTCTGGTGATTGGACTTTGGGGAACATAAAGCCCATCTGTGCCCTTCCGTGGCTGACAGATGCTGATTTCCTCTACTGCCACGGCTCGAAGGCTACCAGCTTCCAAGGCTATGGAAGAACTTGTGGGTGAAAGGTAAAAGATAAGACAAGTGCCACAATGTTTGTATTAATGAAGCCAGAATTAAAGACAGGCTGTCAGTGGAGATAGGTAATCCGATCAGATCAAGAAAAGGGAGGCCAGTTTGAGCGTGGGAAGTTGGAGACAGCCCCTGGGAGGCTGAAATGTTAATGCCACCTCAGCTTTTCCTCCACCTTATCAAGATAACCCGCCCCTGCTCCAACCTGTTGCTTAGGTAACCTGTCCCAGGAATTGCCCCTGTCTACAGGGAGTTTTAGAAAAGTTGTTAATGCCTCCTGGGTCTTCCTGCCTGGATCACTCCATTGGGCCTTTTCCCTTGCCCATCTGCTTTTACCTTTTGGCCACCCCACCTGGGCCATCTCCTGGGCCTAGTCCTGTATGCAGGAAAGAGAGAGATAAGGAGGAAGAAGGTGGGAGAGCAAAGACAGGCTAAAATGTATAAAAGGGGCAGGACACTGTCACTTCTTGGGATACCAGGATACCAGCTATGGCCTCCTTCTCCCTCCAGGGAAAAGTCTGTGTTATTCCTTTGTAAATAAACCCTGCTTTATATGCTTGCCTCAGTGTGCTTCTCGAATGTTGTACTTCAATATATGAGGGAGCAGAACTTGTCACCGATAACCAATGGTACCATGAATATGAAATTTAGCCATTTTTCTTGAAAAAATGGTCATGGTATTGTGACAAGCCTTTAGACAATCCAAAGTTCTGGAAAAGTTGAATAAGAACATGCTTTTCCAATATACTTGTTCTTGTTATGGATACTTAAATTTTTGGAGGCATTTATTCTATAAGTGGTTCTAGTTAATGTATTTGACTAGAATAATAAATTATTACATGCTTTTCAGGGAGGATTTTTTCTTTTTGGGGGGGAGGATTTACTAAGCAAATTTTCTGTATAGAATTATTTAACTTCCAAATATGTATAATGTCAGTTTTAACTGTCTTAGGAACAGTAATAAACATAATAAGTCATGTTCAACCTCTTTGGAATGTGTTTGGAGCTTTCTTGAGAAGAACACCCATTATTGGCTATGGGATTGAAAAAACAAGAAAAGGTAAAGCTACAAATCCTCAAAACAAATTTCTAATGAAGCATATATGTTAGATTGGAGTATTAAGTTTTTGTGTTTTTGTTTGTTTGTTTGTTTTGTTTTTAACTCAGATATAGCAGTTTACCATACTATGCATTTCAAAGAGTATTAGGACAACATTTTAGTGTTGAATATAAAGAGGTTTTGTTCCAGGTTTTCTGAGTCTTTGTTACACTAAATATGTGCACTGCAATAGTCACATGTATCTAAAAACTACATGCTATTGTTTCCCTTTAATATGATATTATGCTATTAGTAGCAGTTAATTCAGAGATTTTATGAAGAACAGGAATCTGGAAAAAAATATGAATCTGGCCAGATTTTGGTGTCAGCACATTCTAAGAGACTAGCACAGGCCCTTAATAGACTTCATAGTACTGGAGAATACTGCAGTGTTAGAGAATAGAGGAAGGTCCCCTGTGTGCCCAGAATGGTATATGAGTTTATTGTAGACTTCCACCTCTAATCTCTTGAGAATGGAAAATGTCTATCATCACACTCAACAGAGTCTTGAAGATTGAAACTGCCTCTATTATGTGTTTAATTATATCTTCTCACAAGTGGCATTGTTAGCAGGACCCAATGTCCAAATGCTGGCCACTCCAGTACCACTACTCGGGGGATAAGCATTGGTAGAAAGGTCAGGTTCATTCAAGGCTGGCTCTGCTGAAGATGGAGGCTGGCTCCTTAAAGCTCTGTCTTCCCAGGCTCAGGGGCATGAAGGGTTTTAATGGAAAGGGAAAGAGGCAGGAAGGCTGCAGGCTGGGCAGGTCATCTCCACCTAAGGCATCTTTTCATTTCTCCTGTCTTCTCTGGAACATCGCAATGGATCCACACCTCCTCCATCTAGCAGCTAAGAAGGGGTGTTGCAAATCTCCTTTGGGTTCTGTGGCTTTAATGGAAGGTTTAGCAGTTAACATGGGATTGGGAGGTTTCTCTTCATCCAAAGGATTAAGAAGGGGTAGAAAGCAAAAAGGAAGGGCAGCAAAAGACAGAACAAAGGACAAAACAAACCTGGTGTGACCACCCAGCTCCTGTGTAACCATATTTAGAAATAGAGTTGTTATCATGCAATTGCTTTAAGATGACGTCACATTTCAGGCAGTAGGACGGCCTCCTAATTCAACATAACTCATATTCCATAACATGGACCATGAAGACAGACACAGGAGAATGCCACATGAGAATGGAGAACACAGCTGCAAGCCAGGAAACACCAAGATTAGCTGCCAAGCAACAGAAACTGAGAGCAAGGAAACAGGTCCCCACAGCTTTTGAGTGTCATAGGGACTGATACCTTTGGATTTTTAGTCTCCAGAATGGTGACACAATAAACTTCTGTTTATTGTTAAGAACAAGGTTTTGCAAAAAATTATTATGCTATCTCTAGGCCTCTGATTCTGGAAGCCTGAAATCAAGTGGGAAGACCTAACATGACACTAACATGACTCGGCTGTCTTCATCAGCATGGCTTGGTTTAACCAGAATCCTCCTGCCATAGCACATGGCTTGATCCACTATTCATTACAAGAATTTCCCAGAAAATCCCATCCACTTATCAGCTGGATATCTAAGGCCTTCCTTGCCACTCAATCTTCCACTGATTCTAGGTTGTTGTGTCATGGTCCTGTCTCCTCCTTAAGGCCTGAGGTTGAAACACCTGCCTAAATCAGTTTCTATTCCCCCCGAGTTTTTACCTTGTCTTTCATGGACTAACCCTCTGCCAAAGTTCTGTGCAGATAATGTTCTCCTTTGCCAACACAAACAAAAAACTTAACTCTGTGCAATCTGTGGATTATATTAGGGATATTTGGGGAGTTAGCATTTCATACTTGCTTGAAGAAAGCTAAAAATTTCCGTGACTTCTTGACATTTTCTCTAAGTCAAATATGAATGTTTAAATGTGACTGCAGAAGAGATAGAATGATGGGCTAGGTTTGTGGCTCAGTGGTAGAGTGCTTGCCTAGCATGTGTGAGGCATGGGGTTCGATCCTCAGAACTACATGAAAAAAGTAAAGAAAAGAAAAGAAAAAGAAGAGATAGATGGTTCCAAAATAGCATGTGTATGAGGAGTGGGGTGCTGCATATTATTAAATGGAAACATCAAAGTCTGTATTTTTCCTGCAACACAATCTAGAGCATTTACCCTGAGGCATTATTTCATTGAACAAATCTGCACTGATCCTACATTATAAAATGTGCTGACAATAAGGGATTTAAGAGAATGCAAATATAAATAGAAGTTTTTTTTTCTTTTTCTATAGAAGATTATTATTTAATTGAGACCAAGGGGACAAACACATGAATCCAACAGAGTGAAATAATTTGCAATGTAGAGGAGATGCCTTTAGTCAGAGGGAGAACAACACTAGGATGGCTAAGAGGATAAGCCAAAAAAATCATAAATAAAAATGATATTTAAGACAGATCTAAAAAAAAAATAGTAGAGTTCTTTCTTTTCCAAAGCAAAACCTTATTTTTAAGAAAGATTCCTTACTTTTACAGTTACATTAGTCTCTCACCACTTACCAACCTGTCTCCATCTATTTATCTCAAAGCATTTTAAATGTATCATCCACCATCCAGTATTTCCTCCCTTGCCCTTCATTCTCTAACCTTCTATATCCTGTTTGCAATACTTATCACACCATCAAAACTGCCCTCACCAGGGTCGCTGGAAAACTCCTACATGCCAACGTCTGTGAAAGCTTGTATTTGTATCTGTCCTTGACTCTTGCCCTACTTTATATGCCTTTCTTGAAATTTTGCTGCTTCATTAGTATATGACAATTATCCCCCATGGTTTTTTTCTCTTACATCTTTGGCCACTCTTCATTTGCATTTATGGTTTTCATATAAAAAATCATGCTTCATATGATTAGTCAATTAGGGTTGCCACAACAAAATACCACAGATTGGGTTGGTAAGCCACAGAAATTTAGTTTCATGTCGTTTTGGAGGTTAGAAGTTCTAGACCAGGTGCCAGCAGATTCTGTTCCTGATGAGGGCTCTGTTTCTGGCATGTCCTCGAGTGATCATTCTTCTGAGCATTTACAGGAGCGCGAAGATCTGAAGTCTGGTCCCCTTCTCATAAGGACCCCAGTCCTATTGGAATAGGGTCATTCCCTTGTAAAACTGTTAGACTTCATTACTTCCTCAAAGGCTCTAGGTCCAAACACATTCATATTTGAGGTTAGGGTTTATATTAGTCATTTTTTTTTCACTTAAATAACTACCTGAGGCATCCTGCTTATGAAAAAAAAGAAGAGGTTCATTAAGCTCATGATTTTAGAGATTGAACAGCAGGGTGCTGGAATGGGTTCAGCCTTGTAAGGGCAACATTAGCTTCATTCCAAGATGGCAGATGGCATTAGCAGGAATACTTGGGATCAAATGATCACATTATCATACAGGAAGGCAGAGAGAGACAAGGAGTCAGGCTCAGATTTTTAGCTCTCAGGAGCACGTTCTCCAGGAGTCTAGCATTCACTTCCCAGGGCAGCACCTCCAATGACCTAAACACCTCCCTCTAAGCTCTGCCTCCTACAGGGTCCACAGCTTCCATGTTGCCTCACTGAGGACTAAGCTCCTTCACAAGAACTTTTAGGAAACACTGGATCCATATCCAAACCATAGGAAGGCTCCAACGTATGGCTGTGGGAGGGGAACACAATTGAACCCATTGTCTTATTTTAGATAAATGCAGTTAAAAAATTTTTTTGAATGTGCATGTATCATAAAGTGTGTAGGAGAAAAGAGGTGGTGGAGGGAAAGTCCATCAGAAGAAAATGTCCAGACGTCCAGGAGTACACCTGTAATCCCAGATACTCAGAAGGATTGCAAATTCAAGGCTAGCTTCAACAATTTGGCAAGACCTTGCCTCAAAATAAATTAAAAAAAAAAAACTGGGAATGTAGCTCAATGGTAAATGTACCCCTGAGTTCAAGCTTCAATACCACCAAAGAAGAAGAAAAAGGGAGAGGAAGATAAGGAGGAGGGAGAGGAGGAGTAGAAAAGAGAAGAAGTTTGAATCCATCCCATTTGTTGATTCTTGGTTTTAATTCTTGTACTATAGGTGTCTTATTAAGGAAGTTGGGGCCTAGCCCCACGTATTGGAGATTAGGACCTACTTTTTCTTCTATTAGATGCAGAGTCTCTGGTTTAATCCCTAGATCCTTGATCCATTTTGAATTAACTTTTGTGCATGGTGAGAGAAAGGGATTCAATTTCATTTTGTTGCATATGAAATTCCAGTTTTCCCTGTACCGTTTGTTGAAGATGCTATCCTTTCTCCGGTGCATGCTTTTGGCACCTTTGTCTAATATAATGTACTTGTATTTTTGTGGGTTGGTCTCTGTGTCCTCTGTTCTATACCATTGGTCTACCAGCCTGTTTTGGTGCCAGTACAATGCTGCTTTTGTTACTATTGCTTTGTAGTATAGTTTAAGGTCTGGTATAGCGATACCACCTGTTTCACTCTTCTTGCTTAGAATTGCTTTAGCTATTCAGGGTCTCTTATTTTTCCAGATGAATTTCATGTGGCATTTATACACAATGGAATCTTACTCAGCAATAAAAAGGAATAAGATCAAGGCATTTGCAGGGAAATGGATGTCATTAGAGAAGATTATGCTAAGTGAAGTTAGCCAATCCCAAAAAAACAAATGCCAAATGTCTTCTCTGATATAAGGGGGGGGGTGATTCAAATGGGGTTGGAAGGTTAGAGCAAGGGAGGAAGATTACCTCTAGATAGGGAATAGGGTGGGAGGGAAAGGGAGGGATAAGGGGAATAGCATGAATGGTGTAAGGAGACCCTCATCATTATACAAAATACATGTATGAAGATGTGAATTTGGTGTTAACATACCTTATATACAATCAATCAGAGACATGATAAATTGTGGTATAAAGGTGTATTAAGAATTGTAATGCAAAAACAAAAAATTAAAAAATTAAAAATAAATTAAATAAATTTAAAAAAAAAAGAAAAGAGAAGAAGAAAGAAGGAAGAAGGTGACTAGAAAGAGTAGGCCATGTTTGGTGTGGCCAGAATATTGAATATGGAAGTGAACAGGAAATATTAGGAAGAGATGAGTATAAAAACTGAGATTGAATGTAGATAATAAATGAATTTTGAATTTTGTGATCAGGTAAAGATTTTGAGTAACTGGGCACTGTAATAACCACTGGAAACAAAGAAAAAAATAATGCAAGAATAGGTGATATTTGATGGATGAATTATTTATCAATAAGTTGTGACTTAATTAATGTAATTAGGTCTTACTAAATTAATAAGATCTACATAATCCCAGCACTTAATGTACTAAATGAACAGAATTTATAGGATATTATTATAGATTTAGTCCAAGCATCATGGAACCTAATATGAAAAAAGAAAACATACATTAAACATAAGTTCATAATCAGTTCAAAATCAAATCTTCCACTAGTGATACTAAATGGATCTGTTTCTTATGTTAACTCTGAGAATATAAGGAGATACCAGTTAATGGTTACCAGGATAATTTGAACTGAACAATACTCGCTGTTACTTAACAAACATTTTATAGTCAGCATGATATTTTGAATAGACCCATAAAGTAGTAGCTATTGTGGGAGTGGACCCTTTTCTCTCTTCTGCTTGCAGGAGCTTATCCTTCTGCTTTCTTTCAAAGGTGCAGCAACTGTGAGGCAGCACAAAGCCCATGCCAGGGCTGGCTGCTTGATCTAAGGCTCCCCAGTCTTCAAAACCATGAAACAAAATAATTCATTTTCTTTTGGTGGAGGGTGGGGGGCGGGTACCAGGGATTGAACTCAGAGGCACTCAACACTGAGCCACATCCCCAGCCCTATTTTGTATTTTATTTAGAGATAGGCTATCAGTGAGTTGCTTAGCACCTCACTTTTGCTCAGGCTGGATTTGAACTAGCAATCCTCCTGTCTCAGCCTCTCTAGCCACTGGGATTATAGGCATGCGGCCACCCCTCCTGGAAAAATAATTCCTTTTCTTTATAAATTTCTTTAGAGGTTGCTTAGAAATACTTAGGTATTCTGTTATAAAAACAGAAAATAAAGTGACACTTATACAGCAGAATATCAAAATCAGCTTTTAATTTAAGAGTTACTTAATTATATGAGAGGGATTCAGAGCCTAATTTGTTCACTTATATAATAAGATTAGCATTGACCTCTAAAGAATATCCTTCCCAGGTTGGAGAATGAAGGTATAGAGGAAACACAGAAAGCCTCATCCCACCTGCATGTCCAAGTTGCACTAAACCTGTTACCGGAAATCAGGTCCTCTCCCTATGCATTTCTTGGAGACTGTGAAGTGAGCTCACCTGACAGTCAGGTTTCAGGAGGACATTGTTTTCTCACATCTACTTTCCATCTCCTATCACAGGTTTATAAAGTGAGTCAAGTCCCAGAAGACCTGCAGGAGAAGCAATTACAAATTCAAATATTGAAGAAGAATGATCAAATGCAAATAATTTATGAGATTTTAGGAGCTAAAATTCTGTAAATATTATACTTTGAAATGAGTTTTGAAGGATTCAGAATAAAGAAGGAAAATTTTAAATAAAGCTAAATTTATTGATAGGAGTTAGTTTGGTTTGGTAGAGATTCGTGATTCAATATGGTATCCTGAGATGATTGAAGAGATTTTTAAAATTTATTTATTTATTTATTTGTCATAATTTGTTTTACATGATAGCAGAATGCATTTAGAGTCATAGTACACAAATGGAGCACAACTTTTTATTTCTCTGGTTGTACACAATGTAGAGTCACACTATATGTGTCTTCATACATGTTCCTAGGGTAATGATGTCCATCTCATTTCACCATCTTTCCTACCCCAATGCCCTCTCCCTTTCCTTCTCTCCCCTTTGCCTATCCAAAGTTCCTCCATTCCTCCCATATTCCTCCTCTCACCCCAATTATGGATCAGCATGTACTTATCAAAGAAAACATTTAGCCTTTGGTTTTTTGGGATTGGTTTTCTTCGCTTAGCATGATAATCTACAACTCCATCCATTCACCTGCAAATGTCACAATTTTATTCTCTTTTAAGGCTGAGTAATATTCCATTATGTATATACCACAGTTTCTTTATCCATTCATCTATTGAAGGGCATATAGTTTGAATCCACAATTTATCTATTGTAAATTGTGCTCCTGTAAACATTGATGTGGCTGCATTACTCTACTAGGCAGTTTTTAATTCCTTTGGGTATAGTCCAAGGAGTGGGATAACTGGGTCAAATGGTGGTTCCATTCCAAGTTTCCTAAGAAATCTCCATACTGCTTTCCCTAGTGGCAGCACCAATTGCAGTCCATCAGCAATGTAAGAGTGTGCCTTTTCCCCACATCCTCACCAACACTTATTGTTGCTTGCATTCTTAATAACTGCCATTCTGACTGGAGTGAGATGAAATCTTAGAGAGTTTTGATTTGCATTTCTCTAATTGCTAGAGATGTTGAACATGTTTTCATATATTTGTTGATGAATTGTATGTCTTCTTCTGAGAAATGACTGTTTAGTTCCTTAGCCCATTTTTTGATTGGGTTATTTGTTGTGTGTGTGTGTGTGTGTGTGTGTGTGTGTGTGTGTTAAGTTTTTTTGAGTTCTTTATGTGTCCAGGACATTAGTGCTCTATCTTACATGCGTGTGGTAAAAATTTGCTCCCATTCTTTAGGCTCTCTATTCATATCACTCACTGTATCCTTTGCTGAGAAGAAGCTTTTCAGTTTGAATCCATCCCATTTATTGATTCCTGATTTTAATTCTTGCACTTTAGGAGTCTTCTTGAGGAAGTAGGGTCCTAATCTGACATGATGAAGATTTGGGCCTACTTTTTTTTCTATTAGACTCAGGATCTCTGGTCTCATTCCTAGGTCTTTGATTCACTTTGAGTTGAGTTTTGGTGAAAGATAGGGGCGTAATTTTATTTTGCTGTACAGGGATTTCCAGTTTTCCCAGCACCATTTGTTGAAGAAACTATCTTTTCTCCAATGTATGCTTTTAGTGTCTTTGTCTAGTATGAGATAACTGTATTTATGTGGGTTTATCTCTGTGTCCTCTATTCTCTACCGTTGGTCTGCAAGTCTATTTTGGTGCCAATAGCATGCCATTTTTGTTACTATTGCTCTGTAGTATAGTTTAAGGTTCAATATTGTGATGCCACCGGCTTCACTCTTTTGCTAAGGATTGCTTTTGGCTTTTATTTTTCCAAATGAATTTCATGATTACTTTTTCTATTTATATGAGGAATGTCATTGGGATTTTATTGGAATTAAGTCAGTATAGTGCTTTTGATAGTTTGGTCATTTTGAAAATATTAATTCTGCCTATCTAAAAACAGGGGAGATCTTTTCATCTTCTAAGTAATTTCTTTTTTTAGCATTCTTTAGTTTTCATTGTAGAAGTTTTTCACCTCTTTTGTTAAGTTGATTCCCAAGTACTTTCTTTTGAGGCTATTATGAATGGGATGGTTTTCCTAATTTCTCTTTCAGAGGATTTGCCACTGATGTACAGAAATGCATTTAATTTATGAGTGTTGATTTTACATCCTGCTACTTTGTTGAATTCACTTATTAGTTCTAGAAGTTTTCTGATAAAATTTTTTGGATCCTCTAATATAGAATCATATCATTGGCAAACAGTAATAGTTTGAGTTCTTCTTTCCTGATTCATATTCCTTTAATTTCTTTTTGTCTGTCTGATTGTTCTAGCTAGAGTTTCAAGGATTATGTTAAATAAAAGTTATGAAAGAGGGCAACCCTGTCTTTTTCTAGGTTTTAGAGGAATGCTTTCATTTTTTCTCCATTTAGAATGATGTTGTCCTTGGGCTTAGCATAGATAGCTTTCATAATGTTGAGATATGTTCCTATTATCCCTAATTTTTCTAGTTTTTTGAACATAAAGGGTGCTGTATTTTGTCAAATGCTTTTTCTTCATCTATTAAGATGATCACATGATTCTCATCTTTCAGTCTATTGATATGATGAATTATATTTATTGATTTCCGTATGGTAAACCAATCTTGCATCCCTGGGTTGAACCCCACTTGGTCACTATCTTGGTGCACTATCTTCTTAACATGTTTTTGTATTTGATTTGCCAGAATTTTATTGAGAATTTTTGCGTTTTGTTCGTTAGAGATATTGGTCTGAAGTTTTCTTTCCTTGATGTGCCTTTGCCTGGTTTTGGAATCAGGGTAATATTGGCCTCATAGAATAAATTTGGAAGTGTTCCCTCTTTTTATATTTCATGGAATAATTTGAGGAGTATTGGTATTCCTTCTTCTTTGAAGGTCTGGTAGAACACAGCTGTGAATCCTTCTGTCCTGGGCTTTTCTTTGTTGGTAGGCTTTTAATGGCATATTCTATCTCATTGCTTGAAATTGATCTGTTTAACTTGTGTATATTTTCCTGATTCAATTTTGGTATATCATATGACTCTAGAAATTTGTCAAGATTTTCTATTTTATTGAAGTACAAATTTTCAAAATAGTTTCTAATTATCTGTTGTATTTCTGTATTGCCTGTTATGATATTTCCTTTTTCATCACAGATTTTTAATAATTTGAGTTTCCTGTCTCCTTCTCTTCATTAGCATGGCTAAACGCTTATCACTTTTACTTATTTTTTCAAAGAACCAACATTTTGTTTTGTCAATTTTTTCAATTGTTTATTTTGTTTCAATTTCATTGATTTCAGCTCCGATTTTAATTATTTCCTGTTTTCTACTGCTTTTGGTGTTGATTTGTTCTTTTTCTAGGGCTTTGAGATATAATGTTAGGTCATTGATTTGCTGACTTTTTCTTCTTTTAAGGAATGAATTCCATGCAATGAACTTTCCTCTTAATAGTGTCTTCATAGTAACCCAAAGATTTTGATACATTTTATCTGTGTTCTCATTTACCTCTAAGAATTTTTTAATCTCCTCTCTGATGTCTTTTGAAATCCATTGTTCATTCAATAACATTATTATTTAGTCTTCAGGTATTGGAGTAGCTTCTATTTTTTTATTTTATCATTGATTTCTAATTTTATTCCATTATGATCTGAAAGAATACATGGTAGAATTTCTAATTTTTTTGTATTTGCCAAGAGTTGCTTTGTGGCATTATATATTGTGTATTTTAGAGAAGAAACCAGGTGCTGCTGAGAAGAAAGTGTATTCACTCATTGATAGATAAAATATTCTGTATATTTCTATTAAGTCTAAAGTACTGATTGTATTGTTGAGTTCGAGAGTTTCTTTGTTTAGGTTTTGTTTGGAAGATCTATCAAGTAGTGAAATATATGTGTTAAAGTCCCCCAGTATTATTGTGTTGTGGTCTATTTGACTCTTGAAATTGAGGAGAGTTTGTTTAATAGATGCAGATGTTCCATTGTTTGGGGCATATATATTTATATTTGTTATATCTCGTTGATGATGTATAGTTACCTTAAGCTGTATTAAATGTCTTTCTCTACCCCTGTTGATTAACTTTCTTTCGAAGTCTACTTTATTTGATTTGAGAATGGAGACCCCTGCTTGTTTACGCAGTTCATGTAAGTGATACATTTTTCTCCAACTTTCACTTTCAGTCTGTGGATGTCTTTTCCTATGAGTCTCTGGAAGGCAGCATATTGTTGGGTCTTTTCTTTTTCTTTTCTTTTTTTTAATATAATCTGCCAGCCTATGTCTTTTGATTGATGAATTTAGGACATTAACATTCATGATTTGTATTCTCAGTCATTTTTCTTTATTTTTGTTTTTTTAACTTGACTTAGTTTCTTCTTAGATTGGTTTTTCCTTTAGTGTAATACCTTGCTTTGCTGATTTTCATTGTTGTTTTTCATTTCCTCCTCATGAAATACTTTGCTGAGGATGTTCTGTAGTTCAGGCTTTCTATTTGTGAATTCTTTCATCTTTTGTTTATCATAAAAGGTTTTTATTTCATCATTAAATCTAAAGCTTAATTTTGCTGCATGTAAGATTCTTGGTTGGCATCCATTTTCTTTCAGAGCTTGGTATATATTATTCTATGATCTTCTAGCTTTGAGGTTCTGGGTGAAAAACTCTGCAGAGATCCTAATTGGTTTTCCCACTATATGTAATCTAATTTTCTTCTTTTTCAGCTTTTAAAATTCTCTTTTTATTCTGTATGCTAGGCATTTTTATTATAATGTGACTTGGTGTAGACCTGTTGTGATTTTGTATATTTGTTGTCTTGGAAACCTCTTGTATTTGATTTTCCAATTCATTTTTCAGGTTTGGAAATTTTTCTGTGATTATTTTATTGAATAGATTGTTCATTCCTTTGGTTTATAACTCTATGTCTTTCTCTATCCCAATAATTCTTAAATTTGGTCTTTTCATGCTATACCATAATTCATGAATGTTTTGCTCATGGTTTCTTGTGATCCTCATGGTGTGGTCAACTTTATTGTCAAGATTATATAGTTTGTCTTCATTGTCTGAGGTTCTGTATTACAAGTGATCTAATCTGTTGGTGATGCTTTCTATTGAGTTTTTAATTTGGTTTATTGTTTCCTTCATTTCAAGGATTTCTGTTATTTATTTTTATTTTTTATGATCTCTATCTCCTTATTGAAGTAATCTTTTGCTTCATGTATTTGCTTATGTAGCTCTTTACCAAAATGAGCTCTTTCTGTGAAATTTCTTCTGCTGTGCTGGTCATGGATTCTAATAATGTAATGTCTTGGTTGGTTTGGAGGACTTTCTTCCCTTATTTTTTCATGTTGTTCATGTGTCTTTCATGTTGTTCATGTGTAAAGATTTGAGGTATATTTTTGTTTGAGGTATAGTTTTACCCTGTAGACTTATAGTGTCCCTTCAGGGTTCCAATACCTATCCTTTAAGGGGGAGATCAACATTAAGATATCCCAATACAAAGAATATAGAGGCTTAAACCAAATAGCTCCTATTAAGACATTTACAGTTTTGTCACAAAATATACAGAAATTGTGAGTTCATTTATTATCTAAAATAAAAACAGTAGGTTTGAAAAAGGGTCTACAGTTTCTAAAGGTGGACAAAGAGAGAATGGATGGGTGTAGGATGAGACACTAAGGATGTGGGAGGTGTGGATATAGAGTTATTAGAACTTAGGAAGTGTGAAAGAGAAAGCAAAAGAAGTTGGCTAGTAGCAGGAGAAACGAGAGAGAGAGATTTTGGGGAGACAAGCAAGTGGAAATACAACAGAGTATAAAGAACAAACAAATGTAAAAATTAGGAAAAAGAAAAAAATGTAAAAATTAGAAAGAATATATAACATAACTGTAATATACCATTCAGACATTCACTCAGTAGCCTAATGCATAAAAAGTTTGGTTTCACAAATATTGAGGATGTGAGGGCAGGAAAAAAGAGAGAGAGAAAAGAGGAAAAAAAATTAAAAGAAATTAAAAAAATCTCAAAGGAAAATTAAAGGCTTGTTTCTGTTGGAGTTCATTATCTTTCTTGGTCCCCTTCTCATCTAATAGGTGGCATTTTCTATTGTTTGCTAGTAACTCCACCCTCAGAATGGTGACGGTTATCTGGGGGGGCAGGGTTGGTCTTGAGGACGGAGCTCTTGGAGGTGGGGTATTGCACTTGCCAGTTTCAATGGGAGACTGCATCCCATGATTCTCCTTTGGGGCCTGCTCTTGTGGTGTGGGTGCCTGGTCTTATCTCCTTATATCACCTCACAATTCCTGGTCTCTGATTTAGTCTCTAAACAACTATATCTCACTCACCCTCTCCCTTTCTGCTTCCCAATCAGGAACCTCTCTCTTCAGAGGTCTAGTGGGCTGCGCTCTGGGGGCTGCACACCTGATGTGGAGAACTGTTTTGTATTGGACAGTTCAGGGCCAGGCTCTTTGAGCTATAAACTGGCCACATAGCTGCAAGCACTGTGCTGGGTTAGTGGCTGCTGGGGAGAGGGGAAAATTGGGTGGCTATAGGTACCTTGATATTGCTTCTAGGCCCAGCTGGTGTCCCAAGCTGGGAGTTGCCCCAACTAAAAATGGGGATGGTAGTAGAGAGGATAATCCAAGATGGCGACAAAAGTGTACCAAGATGGAAGCAGTTTCATTCAGAGAGTGGGTATTGGGGCCAGCTGGGAGGTGGCGTTGGGCAGTGTGCTCAGCGATGCAGCTCAGTGGCGAGCAATGCTGTCTCCAGACCCTGTCTGGTGCCCCTGTCCTCAGATGCAGGGTCCAGTATGGAGAGGACTATGGTAGTTGTTGCAGTGTCCCAAGATGGAGGCAACTGGGGGAGGCCCATGTTGGGTAGATAGGGGTCCACACAGGAGTAGCAGCTAGGGGTCTTGTACAGGTACTGATTCTGGGGGTTCTGAGCAGTCATGGTGGCTGAGGGTCCTATGTGAATGAGTGGCCAGGAATCCTGCATGGACACTGAGGCTGGGGGACCTGTGCAGACATGGCAGCCAGGATTCCTGTGAGGGAGCAGCTGTCGGTGGTCCTATAATAACTCACATAGAAACAGTATTCCCACTGCTTGAATCCCAGGTCACAGAGTGGAAAGGAATGCAGCCACCCTCTAGCCCACCATCTTGGATCGCCCCCAATTGAAGACATTTTAATTGCTTAACTAGTTAATGGGTTCCTTACTGAAATAGAGATTTAGTTATGACTGAGAAAAATAATTCAATTTGAGAAACTCCTTCATAGAAGGAAATAGAAGGAATTTAGAAGAAAATGGAACATGGTAAAGAAATTTTAGACTCTATTCATTAATGTGTTCAGTCAACTAAGCCTTATTTATCTCCATTTAGGGCTTATAAAATGCTCCCTTCTTTTAAGCACTGATAAACACAACGAAAAAAATAGCAGAATTTTTTTTAAAGTATTGAGTGGTTGATTCCTGTAGACTGAAATGGTAGTGAGCTACAGATTGAAACAGTTTTCCTAGAATGGAGAATAATGGGTGAAATTACAAAAGTGAGGGAAATTCAACACACAGAGAGCTTGGAAGTTGTCTCCCATAGTACTATTAAAAAACAAACAAACTGAAAACCATCTGTTTTTTAGACCTATCAGAGAGTTCAGGTTTCAGAGAAATATTCAACCTCAAAATCTGGAGAGACATGCAAGTACAGAGAATATCAGCAAAGATAAGTCTACCTGAAGCAGATACACCTAGAGCTATAGCTGATTGAAATAATTCAGGGGTAATTTTGACTCATTTCTGAGGACATTTTGTGGATTAGCATGAGCAGAGATTAGCTCCAGTCTTAGGAAGGCTCCACGATTATGTGAATTTGACTCCTGAAACTCCATTAGTTTTTCATGGTGAATATCGAAGAAGAAATCCCTCCTTTTTCAGAAGGGAAAACAGAAAGTAACCATTTTGAAATATATCCAAGGTATTTGTCTTAAAAGTCTGCACAATAAAAATAAACAGCTTGATTAGAGTCTCATCTACCAGGAGAAGGGCAATTACCCAGCATTAAGCCCCAATAGCCTTCCTGTGCCATGTAAGAGGAGAAAAAAAAAGGTCAATAAACACTTCTGAAGGTCTCAGATGAGGGACTCAAGACTCCTAGGAACTGAGCTTTAATCCTAAAATTATAGACTACTCCCCCGACATCTTACAGTTACATCAACAGGGTTCCAATAAAATGATAATGGATTAAAACCAAAAGACAGACTCATCTAAAGAAAAGTTCTTAGGGGAACATGGATAACTAGGGGGAAAAGAGAAGACAACAAAGAAACACTAAACACAGCCAAACTTCTGGTTGGATTAGTATATTATCTCAAACTAAAACTTCTGCAATTTCTACTATCCAATATGCCATGCCTAGTCTTCATAAAAAATCATAATATGCTAAAAAGAAATAAAAGACAAATTCTGAAAGACAAATCAATGATAACAATTGGATTCAGATATGACACAGATTGAGAATTTTCAAAGAGGCCATTTAAAAAAATTAACATTGATATATTAAAGACTCCAAAGGAAAAAGTAGAAAACATGAAGGAATAGATGAGTACTGTGAACAGAGAAATGGAAACTCTAAGGAAAAAAGCAGAGGAAAATGGTAAAAATGAAAATAAAATAAGGAATAGAGAAATAAATAATATTTTGAATGGACTCATCAGTGGACCAGAGAAAGCCAAAGAAAGATTCACTGAGCTTGAAGATATGCCAGTAAAGAATTTCCAAACAAAAATGCAAAGATAAAAAAAAAATTTTAAAAACAAAATCTAAAAGCTATGAGAAAATTGCAAAAGTTATAAAGTATACATAATTGAAATAACAGAGAAGAAAGAAAGGAGCTGGAAATATTTGAAGTAATGATGACCATGAATTTAACAAAATCGATGACAGACATCAAAACACAGAACCAGGAAGCCCAGGAAACACCAACCATGACAAATACCCCAAACTGACAACTAGACATACCTTATGTAAACTGCACAAAAATAAAAAGAAAATTATAATCTTGAAGGCAGACAGCAAAGCAGAAGGATGGGAATTAAATTGTCATCAGAAACCGCATGCAAGAAGAGAATGTTGTGAATTTTACTTTTTTAATTTGTTAACCTCATTTTATTTAATTTTTCAGGTGAGCTTATCATTTGTTTTAATTTTAGTATCTTATAGGCATGTCTCATTTATATAGAATTTTGGGTTTTGGTATGGAATATATATGTATATAAACATAATTTGAATAATTTCACTCCCCTATACCTCCTCCACTCTGCCTTCCTCCCTCCCTATCAACCCTCCTTCACCCTCATTTTCTCTTCTCTATTTTCATGCCATCATTTTTAAAAAATTTTTAATGTTTTTTCCCTCTAGTTTCCATATATGAAATAAAACATGTAATATTTTTCTCTTTAAGTATGACTTATTTTGTTTCAAAGTTATGGCCTCTGATTCCCTTCATTTTCCTGTAAATAACACAGATTTTTTACATGTTGAAAGAAAAAATAATCAAGAATTCTAAATCAAATGAACATGTCCTAAAAAGTAAAAAGGAAATAAAAACTTTCTCAGACAAACAAAAATTGAGGGAAGTTTCCAGTGGTTGAAATACCCTTCAAGAGATATTTAGTAACTAAAATTATTTTTAAAAAGCTAGATAATATAGAATAGTAATTTACATCTACATTTTTTAAAAAGGAAAAAATCAAAAAGAAGAAATTGATCACAGTAAAATGAAGTATTTTCAATTCTTTCTTCTTATTTGTTCTAAAAGTTTTGTTCAAAAGAGTAATATTAATTATATATTCGGTGATATAACTTACCAGCAAATGAAATGGATGAAATAAAGAAGAGAATTGAAAGTAATATGTTTAAATTTGTTATATGGTACCTGCATGACTTGTAAATTGGAATAGTTTTATTTGAATTAGATTAGTTGAAAATGTATACTGCAAACTCTACTATTAAAATTTGTTAAGAGGAAGAAAAATTGATTATATTAAGAGAGGAGGAAAATAGAATCATATAAAATGCTCAATTAAAATCAAGGAATTCAGAAAATTGGGGAAGATAAAAATAGAAAAAAGGAACAAATATAATAGCAAAAAATTACAAACGTATGATACTGACACAAGTATATCAATAATCACTAAATGTGAATAATCTATGAACACCAATTTAAAAATCAGAATTGAAAACACACACACACACACACAAAGATAGATCAACTTTTTATTTTCCACCAGAAACTTGACTTAATACATAGATACAGATAAGTTAGAGTAAAGGAATAAAAAAAGATATATCATGCTGACATAAATCAAATGGAAGCCATAGTAAGTCCATTACATTCAGGCTCCAGCACAATGAAGGTGATTAGAGATAAAGACAAAGATGACACAGTGATAGAGCTGTCAATTTTCCAAGATCATGTAGTAATCTTAAACCCCTAAGCACCTAAAAACAAAGAAAATATCAAAATCCATATGGCAAAATCTGGCAGAATTCAGTAAGAATTAACAATCCAGTGATAAGAGTTGGAGATCAATACCCCTCTGTCAATGAAGAATTTATAACATAGAAGTTAGACAATATGAACAGCCAGCTCCATTAATCAAGTAGATCTGATATTTATAGAATGGTCAATCCAACATCAGAAGAACACACAATTCTTCTCAAGCTCAAACTGAACATTTAACAACATAGATTACATCCTGGACCAAAAACACATGTCAAGAAATTTAAAAAGTAAGAATTATACAACATCTGCTCTCAGATGACTGTGGAATTAAATTTTTAAAATAAATAGAAAGAAAGATAACTAGAATTTCCCCAAACATTTAGACATTAAAAACACTTGTCTAACACATGGGTGAAAGAAAAAATCTCAAGAGAAACCCTAAATTATTTTGAACTAAATGAAAATGAAAGTAAATCAAAATTTGTAGCATACGGTAAAACCAGTTCTTGGAGAAAAATTTTTAGCATTGAATGCCTATATTGGAAAAAACAAAAAGACCTAAAATCAATAGTTTAAGCTTCTACTCTAGGAAACTAGAGAAGGAAGAACATTTGAAACCTAAAGCAAACAGATTAAAAGAAGTAAAAATTAGAGCATAAATCAGTGAAACAAAAAAGAAGCGAAATAAGAGAGAAAAGCAAATGCTGTTTGAAATGAGTAATCAAATGAATAAACATCTGGTTCGACTAGCCAAGCAAAGAGAAGATTTGAACTACTACCATCAACAATGATAGAGGGGAATTATCTCGGAGAAACTGAAAGGATTAAGATAAACTCTATGACTTGCCAAAGTAGGATGATTTTGTAAATCTGGATAACTGAACTCAAAAAACAGTGAAAGTCCTTTTTTTTTTTATTGGTTGTTCAAAACATTACAAAGCTCTTGACATATCATATTTCATACATTAGATTCAAGGGGGTTATGAACTCCCATTTTTACCCCAAATACAGATTGCAGAATCACATCCGTTACACATCCACATTTTTACATAATGCCATATTAGTAACTGTTGTATTCTGCTACCTTTCCTATCCTCTACTATCCCCCCTCCCCTCCCCTCCCATCTTCTCTCTCTACCCCATCTACTGTAATTCATTTCTCTCCTTGTTTTTTTTCCCCTTTCCCCTCATAACCTCTTATATGTAATTTTGTATAACAATGAGGGTCTCCTTCCATTTCCATGCAATTTCCCTTTTCTCTACCTTTCCCTCCCACCTCATGTCTCTGTTTAATGTTAATCTTTTCCTCCTGCTCTTCCTCCCTGCTCTATTCTTAGTTGCTCTCATTATATCAAAGAAGACATTTGGCATTTGTTTTTTAGGGATTGGTTAGCTTCACTTAGCATAATCTGCTCTAGTGCCATCCATTTCCCTGCAAATTCCATGATTTTGTCATTTTTTTTGTGCTGCGTAATACTCCATTGTGTATAAATGCCACATTTTTTTTATTCATTCATCTATTGAAGGGCATCTGGGTTGGTTCCACAGTCTAGCTATTGTGAATTGTGCTGCTATGAACATCGATGTGACAGTATGCCTGTAGTATGCTCTTTTAAGGTCTTTAGGGAATAGTCCGAGAAGGGCAATAGCTGGGTCAAAT
>NW_026000048.1:8949890-8991531 GCF_001458135.2 Marmota marmota marmota | reverse complement strand
TGCTCGGTGTCCTGTATGCATCTACAATTTGTATATCCGTTTCCTTTTTTATTTCTGGAAAGTTTTCTATAATTATTTCATTCAGCAGGTTGCTCATTCCCTTGGTTTGAACCTCTATACCTTCCTCTATCCCAATGACTCTTAAGTTTGTTTTTTTTAATGTTATCCCATATCTCTTGGATGTTTTACTCGTGATTTTTTACCAGCCTTTCTGAGTTGGCTAGACTCTTTTCAAGATGATATATTTTGTCTTCATTATCTGACGTTCTGGCTTCTACTTGCTCCACTCTGTTAGTGATACTCTCATTTGAGTTTTTAATTTGGTTTATAGTTTCCTTCATTTCTAGAATTATTGCTTGATTTTTTTTATAATCTCTATCTCCTCATAAAGATGCTTAATTTCTTCTTTTATCTGTTTATGTAATTCATTTTTAATGTGTTCTTTCACTGTTTGAATTTGCTGTCTCATATCCTCTTTAAGGTTCCATTCCATCTGCCTAAGATATTCCTTGAGTTCTTTATTTGACCATTTTTCTGATGCCTCCAGGTCCTCCTGAATATTTAGGCTGTCCTGCATTGTTTGTACTCCTTTTCTTCCTTGCTTTTTCATGCTGCTCATGTTACTTCTTGTTCTGTTTGACTGCTGAGTTACTGTTTACTCCTATAAATTTATTTGATGCTTGGGAGGAAAGATATTAGAAGGGAAGGGAAGAAGTCACTAAAGAGAATGAGAGTAACCAGGTAGAATTCAAGGAAGGGCGAATAAGGAAATTGAAAAGAAATGAAAAGACAAAACAAAAAAATAGAAAAGAAAAAAAGAAAAAAATTAAAAAAATAAAAAAATTTAAATTTAAATTTAAAAAATAATAAAAAAAATTTAAAAAAATTTAAAAAACAACAAAAAAATGAAAATGAAAAAAAAACCCAAATTAAAAAAAAAATTAATAAATGCAGTCATAGAGTTTGATTAACTTCTCTTCCAGTAGGTGGAGCTGTTCTCCTCTCAATACGCGGGAACAAATCACTGTGCAGCAGCTCCTCCTCCCAGACTGGGCAGATCTCCAATCCTGAGTGCCTAGGGCTTTCTCTTGTGTCTAGTCACTTCCCCACTTTTCCTCAAGCCAGGCTCTGCTCACCGGTGATGCTCACCACAATACTGGCTACACGCCAGGTCTGCTGCTCCCGGGAGCCCTATTTTCATGAACGACTGGGCACACTCTCCCTGTTTGCCATTCCCTCAGACCCTAAGTTTGTAGAAGTTGTTTAAGTTACAGATATTTCATAAATATATTTCAGCAGCTAAGGAGCATATGCCTGTGGATATATGCTAATGAGTTTTGTCACCTATTGTGACCCTTTTCCTTTTTGGGGAATCTATACCTGAGTTAGCAAAACTTACCACCATGGCAACATCAACAATGAAAATGTTTCTGTTCATTGTTGGCAAAGTACAGATGTATTATCTAGGCTGTAGCCATTGGTAGGTTAACTTAGGTTTTTGAAATATAAACTAGTAATACAGTAAGTATAAATGCACACAAATGCATGGCGAGGACACTGGGAAGAGAATAAACTAGTTTTAGGTGCTAGAGCAGTGACAGCAGCTCTTTGTGCAGCATTGGGTCTCTGGCATCGCTGCTGCTGGTAATGTCATTACAAAGGTGTGTTTATGGAACCAGCTTCACAATGTACCTAAATGCATTCCTTCCTTCTTGGACTTCAGGCCTGTGCCTCCATCACTTTCAGAGATTTTTTTTCAGTTATCCAGTATTCTTTTAATGAAATACTTCATGGCCTAAATTAGCTAACGTGGTTTTCTATTATTTACATTCAGGTATTTCAGGGTACTATAACATTTTCAGCAGAATACAATTCAGAACATCCAGTTCAGAGCCATACATGGATTTCCAAATGTTTTCTTGAATGCTCTATTCCTCAGTAAAGGCACATAATAACCACAGGATACTGGAAAGTGTGCAACCTAACCAAAACGTAAGCATCGTGAATTTTATTTCATATATTCAATGAGGGTTAAATGGAATTAAGAAGCAAATTATGGTATTTTCATTTAAAGTGTAAAATGTGTTATAAAATTCTTTAGTGATTTCTAAGCAGGCATTTATGGGAGATTCAATTAAAAAAAACTTTGCATAGACTTTGAACAACTTGAAAAATATTATAAACTTTTTCTTTCTTTTTTTTTTCTTCCTAACTAGCACAGTTCTCAGAAAAATACACTAAATAGTCAATGCAAAACTATGGTAAGGGAAAGTCAACTACAATGATTTTCATTTTTCACTGAGAAAGCCTTAGAACAAAATAATATACATAATATTAGATGCTAAGTCACTAAAGAAGAAACCTGGGACCAGTCCAGTTTGATCATATCTTAGAAGCTTCCTACAGTGAAGAATTTCCTATATAAATAATGCAAGCAATTTCGAAGGCCACATTGCTTTTCTTTGCCTTTTCATATATTATATCAAATTAATATAGAACATGTGAATATCTTTTTCATAACTGAATGAGTTGCAGGAAACTGCAGAATAATTTTTTGGAGAAAGGAGGTGGCTTTGAATGAACAGATTCCATGCATTTCTGTACTAATTTGGCTTGACAGCTCAATGATTGTTCTATACACAAAAGTTAAAATAGCAGAAACAAAGACACCAAGCAGCATGGACTTGGGAAGGTTTTCTACTTCCCTCTGCTGGATGCTAAGGGGTATCCCTGAGAGCAGGCTTTTCTCTATGGGAAAAAAGCTCACGGTGGGAGAAATCCTTGCTTTCTATAACATCACTTATATGTGTGTGTTTTAGATGATGGGGAAATATAAAATAGATTAATTTCAACACAGGAAAGGATAAAACTAAGGACTCTGAAGCATTTTATTCTAAATTGCTCAAGATGGTAACTTGAGAGTTACTCCATTTTAAACATTGTTTTGTAAGGTTATAAAGATATTATGTACCCCTCTTAATAATTTGCAGATTTTCTTTTGTCCTTCCTATGTTTGAAAACAAGCCAATTTTCACTTATTTCTGAATAGACAGAGGCTTTCCCGGGTTCCATTTGACTGTTCTTCATTAAACTAGATTTTTAATAATTGTTATCTTCAGATGACTTAGAAGACATTCTTAACAAGAAAAGAAAAAAAGATAAAGGGTGAGGAATGAGCTTACAATTTGTTATAATTTCTTGGCAAGGTGAAAAAGAAATACAAGCTTTATCTATGAGAGATAATCAAATAAAGTTAATAATTATTCACAATTCTATCTAGTAAAGCTTTTTTTTTTTTAAAAAAAGTAGTGACACACAATCAAAATATGCATCCAAAAATAGAAGAAAATGGTTTTTTCTTTTTTCTCTCTCTTTTTTCTCTTCTTTTTCTCTCTTTTTGCTTCCATTTCCTAATTGTGGAGATAGATAAAAATTAAACCATTTTTAAGCCTAGGGTAAGAATACTAAAGAAATATTGGGGAAAAACTATAATTTGAATTCTGTGCTAATTCTTTAACATGTGTAAAATTCAAATGTGCATGGCACAGAAAATGAACTATGAAACTTCTGCTAAGTAAAATTTTCAAAATCGATGTTTTTGTAGGAACAAGGTAACTATGTATCTCATAGAAAGTCCCTAGAAAGGAAGAAAGGAACTTTGAATATTATTCTATGCATGTTGTTCTTATAAATAGAATGGGCTGCTGGGTGCCATTCTGCACTCCTGTAATCCCAGCAACTCAGGAGGCTGAGTCAGGAGCATCTCAAGTTCAAGACCAGCCTCAGGAACTTAGTGAAACCCTATCTTATAAGCAAGGAGATAAAGGACTCAGTGGTAGAAGTGCCTGGGTTGAACCTCCAGTACCACAAAAGAACAATAAAAAGAAATAAGAATAAGATTGGATATAAAGATGGAAGTGTGAGGGGGGTGGAATTAGTCATCCTGCTTAACAACAACAAAAAAAAATGCAAGCAAACCAGAGGGTGGGACCTCTCACTTGCCATTTATCAGCATAATATTCAAGTCCTATGAAGTTGCTATAACAAGAAATAAGATAAATTCTAACCCCTGTATATCTTTAGCAAAATCTCTTATCAATCAGGATCTGTCAGGCTAATACTAACTATCATAGTATTTCAAGAGGAAAAGAATTTGATAGAGGGATTTAGAGACCTGAAAAACCATTAGAAGAATTGAAGCACAAAGATCACTGAAGTCAGAGTTAGTATCCAGAAGGCAGAAAGCATTGGGATGCCAAGAGCAAGCTGATGTGATCCTTGCTACTTGTGCTGTGGAAGGCATTGATTGGCAGAAGGATGCCAGCTCTTTGGATATTAGGTAGCTCATACTTCTCCCTGCATGGATTTTGGCACAACCAAATCTTTCTTCATGGGATTCATAGATGTTTCATATTTTTACATAATCATATCTATCTTTAATCTTTGTGGTTTGGAGAGTACAAGTCTTTTATAGCAAGATTTTTCCTAATGCAATTATGGCCAAGATATTATTCTGCATTTACTCTAATTTTTAGAGTTTTCTTTTAATTAATTGATTTGTTTTATGTATTGTCATTCCAGATTGGACTATAGAATCGAACTGTTAATTTTTATTTAAAATGCCCTGTAGAGATTTTGATTGTGATTAGAGTGAATATGTGGATTAGAGGAACTCTGATTGTTGCAATATTGCAATGTTTAATTAAATTTGTTTTTTTTAATCTTTTCATTCAGAAACATATGTTTCTCAATTTATATTTTATTATTATTTTAGTTCTTATTTGACACAATAACTACATATGTATGAGGTACTGTGTGATATTTAAATACATTTATACAGTGTGTAATGATCATTCAGGGTATTTGCTATATCTATCTCCTCAAACATGGATCATTTCTCTGTGCTGGGAACATTCAAACTCCTTGCTATTAGCTATTTTGAAATATACAATTAAATATTGTCAACCATAGTTACCCTGCTGTGCTACAGAAATTAGAAGTTATTTTTCCTATGTGATTGCACACCCGTAGCCATCAATCATCCTCTCGCATTTCCACCTCCACCCTCCCACCTTTCTCAGCTTCTGATAACCATTTTTCTGTTCCCTACTTTTTGTAAGAGCAATTTCTTCAGCTTCCACGTGTAACTGAGAACATGTGATATCTGTTTTTCTCTGATTTATTTCACTTAATGTTATGTCCTCCAATTCCATCCATGTTGCTACAAATGATAGAGTTTTATTCTTTTATTGGATGCATGATATTACATTGTGCATATATATCACACTTTATTCATCTGTCCACAGGTGTCTAAGTTGATTCCAAAGACTGGCTATTTGTGAATAAAGGACTCCGTGCAATAAACATGGGAGTGCAGAGGTCTCTTCAATCTACTGACATGCTTTCCTTTGGATATATACCCATTAGTGGAATTGCTGGATCACATGGTAGTTGTATGTCGAATATTTTGAGAATTTTCCATACCATTTTTATAATGACTATACTAATTTACATTCTTACTGAAAGTGTCTGAGAGTTCCTCTTTCTTCACATCCTCACCAGCATTTTTTTTTTTCTCTTTTGAAATAGCCATTCCAACCAGGGTGAAATAGCATTCCATAGTGGTTTTGATTTGCATCTCTCTGATGATTAGTGATGTTGAATATTTTTGTACACTTGTTGGCATTTGTTTCTCTTCTTTGGAGAAATGTCTAATCAGATCATTTGCCCATTTTTAATGGGGTTGTTGTTATTTTGCTCTTGAGTTGATTCCCTTGTATATTCTAAATTTTATTCCTTGTGAAATAGTTTCTAAACATTTTCTCCTGCAGTGTAGGTTGTTTCTTAAATCTTTTTAAAAATATTTTAGGTTGTATATACCTTTATGTTCTTTTATTTAGGTTTTTTTTGTTTGTTTATTTGTTTGTTTCTGTGTGTGTGGAATTGGGGATGGAACCCAGTGCCTTACATATGTTAGGCAAGCACTATACCACTGAGCCCCAGCCCCAGCCCCTCTTAAGTCTCAATTGAATTGTTTCCTTTGCTGTGCAGTTTGTAAATTCCATTTATAAATTTTTTCTTTTGTTGCCTCTGCTTTGGGGGTCATATCACCTTAAACAGATCAATGTCTTGAAACAGTTCCCTTATGTTATCTAGTAGTTTCCTACCCATGGGTTTCATATATATATATATATATATTATTCAGCATTCATTTGCATTGATTTTTGTATACTCCGAGAAATAGGAGTGTAGTTTCATTCTTCTACATGTTAATACAGTTTTCCCAGCATCATTTACTGAAGAGACTGTTCTTTCACCAAAGTGTGTTTTTGGAGCCTCTGTCAAAAATCAGTTGAGTATAAATTAAATCTCAATTTATTAAGTCATCTTTTTAACCTATCAGGAAAATGTTCTAGCTTTCTTACTTCAATTTTTTCCCTTTGTAGGTTTTAGTCTTAGATATTTTATACAGTATGTGAAAAAAATTTATTTTCAATTTTTAAAAATTATAATAAAAGAGATCAAAAAATATTGGTATTTGTATGCTGTCTTGGCATTTAGCCACATGTGTAAACTGTCCTGTTTTTAGGTTACTTTTCCATCGATTTTCATGTTTTTCAACCCTAAATACAAGTACAATTTTGTCCCTTTCTCTCTTACTACTAATACCTCCCTTTTTCATGCTTTGTTTTTGGTAAAATATTTTGTATGGTGTTGAAAGGTTGGAAAAATAGCAGGCATCTTGTTTTATTTCTGACTGTTTTGGAAATATGTCCAGGTCATTATCATGTATCATTTTTGCTATTATTTTATACCCTGTGTTATTCTTGAAATATCCACTTATCTCATGTATAACAATGGTGATCATAAATAATTGCAAATATCAAATGATGCTGGAGTCTATTGAACGAATTCCATTATATGGTTTGCCTTCTTTGTCTGAAAATCTAGCTTTCCTTGTATTTGATTATTCACACATTGCAATGTATCCTCACTAAAAGCCATTGGTCCTTATTATTTTAGACCTCTTCTTTAAACTACTGGGTTTTCTTACACGATTCAGTGGTTAGCAATATTATTATTGCTGTTGTTATTATTGTTGTTGTTGTTGATTATTTCATCCTATGTATTTGCAAAAGTAGAATTTCTTAAGCAAGGATGGTTCTTTCTGACAGTGGGATGTAAGGAGTAAGGAACACCAGCTTTCTTGGTGAGAGGGCACAGGGTAGGAAGAGATGTCTTTAGGTCCTCTGTCTCTTCTGGGTATAAGTCAAGAGAACATGTCCTCTCTAAGCCACACAAAAGGAGAGAAGTTGAGGCCTCCAATACAACTTCCCTGCCAGGATAACAAGGCTTCTCTGAGATTTGCACTCAGAAAGCCAAGTATGTACTGCCAAGACTGAAGGAATGGAATCCCATCTACTGCCTGGGATTGCTAGTGAACAGTAGAAAGTTATTATCTTCAACTCAGTCTCTGTTAAACAAGTAGAGTTCAGTCTGTGGGTGCTGCATGCTTCCAATACTGCAAACAAAGGTAGATAAAAGAGCTCCACTCCCCACTAACATTAAATCCTGAAGATATGCTGAATCCCTTTGTGGAGTATATGTGTATGTGTTTTTGGAGATCAAACCCAAGGCCTTGTTCGTGCTAGACAAGCACTCTACCTCTGACCTTCACTTCTGGCCCTGATTTTTTTTTTACTTGTACAGAACTTTCAATGTTCAGTTCCTTCAATTGCAAATAGGGATAATAATAACAACTACATCATAGATTGTCACTAGGACTTAATAAGTAATATATGTAAAGCACTTGAGACAGTTTTTGAAATCTCTGATAGGTTACTCAATTGCAAATAGATAAAATTATACCTAGCAACTTGGAGCTGAATAGGGATACCAAAGGTGCCTATGTGTATCTATTATCTATTGTCATAGAGCAAATTACCATAACATAACAGCCTAAAACAACACACATGTTATTATCTCACCATTTCTTTGAGTGAAGGTTCCAGGTACAGCATAGCTGGATCTGCTAAAGTTCTCACAAATCTGTGATGAAGAAAGCGACTGGGCTGTGTTCTCAGGGGGGAAAGAAGTTGGCAGTGAATCCACTTTCAGACTTACTGAAGTTGTCATTGGAATCTAATCTCTTTTGGTTGTAGGATGAGAGACCTGCCAATGCCCAGAGTCTACTCTCAGGCTCCAAGAAGCTCAGAGTTCTGCAGAACATGACTGTAGAACTGACATGCTATCACACTCTGTTGATCAGAAGCAAATCTTAGGTCCCATCCACAGTCAGAGGGGAGGATTATGTATTGGTATGAACATTTGGAAAAAAGGATCATGAAGAGACACCCCACCTCCCTGACTTTAGAAACACTTTGTATACTACAAATGTTTGTGATTCTATAAAACAATTTCAAATAGGACAGTGAATGTGCTTTTCATTTTTGAATATTTAAAACTGATGCTCCCATACTCAGTATACTGATATGTACATCTTTATTTTCATCTAACATGACATCTTGGGACATGCTCAATGTCAACAAATATTCTTGCATGGTATGATTTGTAATGGGTGTGTTCTACACAGAAGGCAGGATTGAACATTGGTTGAGAACTTGGGATGCTTCCAGAGATGAAATAGCTTTATGATTTCAGCTGTCACTTCACCTTCCTAAGACTGAGTCCTTTTCTTTACAAGTGTGAAGAATAATAGTCTCTACCAAATAGTATGATTGTGGATGAAATACCATAATGCACAAAATTGTGAAATCTCTTATTTTCAATACACTGTCTTTAAATTTAAACTTTTTTGACTTCTTCATGCAATACACAAGAGTAAAACACATGCTCTATTTTAAATGTTTGGAAGCATATCTCTAATTCCTGAAAATAAACAACTGAAAATGAAATTTCTTCAAAAAAAAGAATATGAAAAATTTTAAATAACGTAGTGCAATAATGCTTGCCAAAAAAATAAATGCTCATTTGCATTCTCACTATCATTGTGTAAAACAGACTTTTACCCCACATTGTTACAAACACTGAGCATTGTCATTTCAAAAGAAACACAATAAATTTCAAAAAGATGGTACCACATTTGCTCTAGTATAGATTTTGTATTATGTTGCTGACTATTTTTCTTTTATGAATTATATTTTTAACCGTTTCTTCTGGATAACTGATACTTTTTAACTCATTTAAAAGATAATAACATCCCCAGATTAACTTTTAAATCATCTTTAACATATTTAAATGGTCAACTCTATAAATTTATGATTGTTTCTAGTTTTAGTTTTTCTTCTTGAAATGATATACATTTCTATCTACTTTGATTTTTTTTCCTAAATTTTGTTTTCTTGGAAAGACTAAATTCTACTCTTTTTCCTCTGAGAGTTCTTTCCCAGTGTTGTACTTCTTTATTCATGCCAGAAGTCTCCCTTTCCACCCAACTACCTATCCAGTAAATGTGCCCTTCTCCGAGAAATATGCAACTCAAGCTCCAGAGGAGCTGACATATAGAGTATTTCTCTTCTTGCCAGTAGACATCTTCTTTTTTAATCCAATGGACATGAATTTTAAAAAAATCTCAGGATAGTATACCAAAACATGAGCTTTTCTTCTATTTTGTTTCTCCTGTATATGTTCCTTAATTTGAGGACAGTTTCATTTTTCAGTGGCAATTTTCTGATGAACCTTGTTGTTTATGGTCAAAGAAATAAATAAAATTTAGAATTTTAATAGGGAAAACAAGAGAATATGAGGTCATTCTTAGAGGAAGAATAAAATAGAAACTTGGTGTAAATTGTGTAGAAAGAGACATTCAGTTCCCATACCACGACTTTGCTCCAGCAACATTGCCCTGCTCAGTTCTCCAGAGCAAGTCCTTCCCTTCACAAACCACGACCTTCTTGGTTTCATTTTCCCTTTCTTTCTCATTATCTGTCCTTACATCACTTTATTCTAGAAGCCCAGCCCCTGGTTGAGTTCAGTCATCCATCCTTGGGGTTTTCATGGTGCCAGGGCTCTTCCCTACCTGCCACTTACCTTGTTCTCATCTTTTCCAAGTCCACTGCTCTGATGTCCCTATCACTATTTAAGCTTCTGAAGAGAGTAGTATCTAACTGGCATTGACTTCCTCTTTAACCAGTACAGCATCCAGATGAGAATCACATTCCACGCCTAGGATCTTTTCTTCACATGACAATGACAATGTTTCAGGAATGGCCTCTCTGTGACTTGGTGGTGAAATCAGAAGGACGCTTTGCAGGGCCCAAATTACTACGAATGCATCTGGATATAATAGCATATTATCTTTGGATAACAGTTATGTATGGAAAGAGTTTCCACTCTTTCTCCATCTTCTCTCCTCATTATTCCTGGACCTTGACATTGGTGTCATGAGTAAGACAATTGAAGAACCAGTCTTTGTCCTTTCAGTGTTCATACTCCATCACTGGATGGCTCATTTATGTCATTTTATCTAGCTTCTAGTCCGAAGTTCATTATCCAAACAATAATCTAGGTGTTGCTGTGAAGATATTTTATAGATATGGTTAAAAATAATTATAAACAACCAGTTTATGTTAAATAAAGGCAATAATCCTTGCTAGTCTGAGTGACCTTGATCCATCAGGTGTAACGCCTTATTTGCAGAAATGAAGCTTCCCTGAGGAAGAAGTTTCCTTGCAGCTTCATCTTTTGGCCCAAAGTTTCTATCCTGTACTTACTGATTATCTGCCCTATGCAGTTTGAACTTTCCTAGCCCACCTTCACCATCATGCCAACTAATTCCTTGCAATCTCTCTTCATCTCCTTCTCTATCCATGTGTACTCTATAAACAACAGAAATTTTTTTTTTTTTTTACTGTTCTGGAGGCTGGGATGTCTAAGATCAAAGTACCAACAGACTTGGTGTCAGGGGGACCTTCTTCCTTGTTCATAAATGACTGTCCTCTCGTTGGGTCCTCACATGGTGAGAGACCAGGGAGTTCTATGAAGTCTCTTTTATAAGGGCACCAATTCCATTCATGACTCAGCCCTCATGATCTTATGACTTTCAGTGGCTCCACTTCCGAATACCATCACATTAGTGACTTAGTTTTAAAATGCGAATTTGGGGGATCATTCATATCCAAACCACAGCTAGATTTATTTATTTATCTATCTATCTACCTGTCACCTATCATTTTAATTTTATAGGTCTATATACCATCTATTCTTCCATGTTTGTTCATCTAGCTAGCTAGGGAGAGAGACACATAGGTAGATAGCTACTCTTACTATTGGTTGTTTTTCTCTGGTAGAAACTTGAGTTATAATAATCACTGCATCTTGACAGGAAATGGACCTTACAATTCACAAATGACAATAAACCTGTGTACTGTCTATTTTCATGTACTCAGTAGATTTGATCTCCACCATTCTCTACAGATTTGATCTTGAGTGTGAGTATTGATGATTGCATCAATGACGTGCATTGTCTTATGGATTGAGGGGGGATTCCATTAACCATGGGTTATGACATCAGAACAGAGGGTGGGAAGGGAGTGAAGTTGGGGTGATTACTTCTCCAGCTCCTTTACCAATAAGCCACAGGTTGGCATTCTTCTACCCAAGGCCACAACTCCCATAATGAAGCCATCTTCTACTGTTCCACATCTACCTGTGTCTACAAGTTAAAGAATCTCCCTGATATTCCTAGTACAGGAGTGATGAAGTAGCCCAAACCAAGTTTCTTAAACCCTGCCCACCCCTCTCTAATAGATTTTCAATATGGTATCTTCAGTTATCAGATTTGAGTAGTCCATGATTTCCTGCCTGGTCTCAGACTGACACGTCACAGATGCAGAGAAATTCTGTACATTATCCCAGTCCCCCAGGCTCTGCTTAAATTGTTTCATGGGAGAAGTATTAAGCACAGATGAGATGAGAATGTTGGGAAGCAAGAGCCAGAGAGAAAACTGAAAGAACATGCAGAACTTCTATCACCATGAGGAACTGCTGTTGGCAACAGAGAAGAAGGTACCAAAAAAATAACTTGTTTTTTTTAATGCTTCTGTGAACTCTATTCTAACAAGGCAAGTGGAAAACACAATAAGTAACTAAATGAGGAATAATCTCTTGAAAGAGTTAGAAGGACCATTGCTAAAATAAACACACCACATAGCTCCTTATTTGTGAAATGCCTTAACTTTGTGACTTGCATTTCTCATCCAAGAATTTCAAAGCAGTTTTCGACATAAATGACAAAGTTAGAAGAATCTGAGCCTCCAGACCCTAAACCTTCTCTTTATGAGTCTACAGACACTGTCTTTTACTTTAAGTGGATTTTTAAATCGTTTTTCTAATGTTTGTTACGAAAAATATCATAGTCGTCAGTTTCATTCATAATCATTTGTCTTTTTAAATACCATGAATAAAAATTACCAAGTTTCTCAATTACTTAGTAAAATTGCATCTAGTTTACTATGTACTCTTGCCAGCAATGAAAATAAGGAAAAAGCAGTTAATATATCATGAGGCATCCTAAGTGCTATGTTTCTAAATAAGCTAGCAATATTTTAAGAACTCAATTTAGTACAAAGATTTCTCAATGGAAAGATGAAATAATAAATAATGATGTAAGTTGTTATGCTAACAGTTTAGAGTTTTTGAAAGTGTTGCTTGAAATTCTTTTAATTATTCTCAATAAACCAAAAATGAAAGGTCAAGTAGGGCCATCCTAACAGTACATAAACAGCTTCATTAAAGATTTAAAAGCATCTAGTTTTCTTTAACAGTTTAAAAGTTTAAGGATTTTAAGCATTACTAACCTTAAATAAGACTTTTTAATACCAAATTATATGACATTGTACAAGTCCTTGTTCCAGAACCTAGAATATAGACGTCATCTCCTATTGTGCTACATTTTATATTGCTAATAAAGTGTTCGAAGTCATTTGGGGTTTTGACAAAAGATTAGATCTACACACATGTCTCTTTCATCAGCTTTATTGAAGTAAAGCTGACATATAAAACTGTACATATTTAAGAAGTATACTGTGATATTTGAGGCAGGTTTACACTGGCCTACCCTGTAAAATGATGACCACAATGAAGATAATTAACACATCTAACACCTCACATCATGGCTGTTGTTTTGGGGAGACTGCTTAAGATCTACTTGTGTAGCATTTTCAAATATGCCATTCATTATTATTAACCACGGACACTACAAAACATTTTCCTCCTGCAGAACTGAGACTTCACATCCTTGAACCAACATTCCCTCAATCCTCCCCGACATCTCAGGCCCTGAAAACTCCACCACTCAACTATTTTTTTCATGATCTCCTTTCTTTTAGAGACCAAATGTATGTCAGATTATGTTTTATTTGTTTTATTATGCTGACTTATTTCACTTAGTGTAATTCCCTCTAGGTTCATTCATGTTCACTCATATTCATTCATTCATGTTCATTCAAGTTTCTTCCTTTTTTAAGAATAAATATGGTGTGTGTGTGTGTGTGTGTGTGTGTGTGTTCTCAATTCATTCATCTGTTAATGGACACTTAGAGTGATCCCATATCTTGGCTATTGTGAATCATATTGTGATGAGCATCAGAGCACAGACATCTCTTCGACATCCTACATTCATTTATTTTGGAGATAGATATACCCCCCCCCCAAAAAAAAATGCTGGATCAAGAAGTAGTTCTAATTTTAATTTTTTGAGGAACCTCCATCCTGTTTTCCAGATTGGTTACTGATTTACATTTTCACCAATGTATCCCAGAGTACATTCTTCTCCACATCTTCAACCACACTTATCTTTTATCTTTTTGATAATACCCATTGTAATAAGTGTGAGATTATAAAAAAAAAAGTCAGTGAGAAAGATAAGTTCTGGATATATTTCTGAACACTCATTATGTGCCAGAAATTTTGCTGGTCTTGTAAAAGATATGGTCTCTATTCATAGCCCAGCACACATGGAGACCTGCCAGTAAACTCTTTCAAGTCAAGGGGATGACTGCTGGACCACATGGGGAGCACCATGTACAATCTCAGATCTGTGCCCACCTTAAAGAAGCAGGAAAGAATTTATGGAAGGAAAAGAAGTATGACAAAGACTTAAAGAGTGACCATGAATTTGCCAAGAAAATGAGCAGAGAAAGGTGTTTGAGTAGGTTTTATCTCCTTTTATTGTTTTAACTTATCTCTGAAAAGTTTATCTGATGCCCTAATTTATCTCCTACATTAACATTCTTATATCAAATTGATAAAAAAGTATCCCCTTTTGGTTGTCCCATTACAACCTGGAAGTTATATCTACTCTCACCTCTATTCAACCCTTCTACAACCTGTTCCTTTTCATGTGCTTCTTGTATCTGTTAATGATGTCATCTTCTGCTCCATGGGTCAAGCAACTCTTAGGTGTTAGTTTAGAATCTCCATTTTCTTTCATATCTCATATTTTAAAAATCACTAAATTTAGCTAATTCTAATTCTGTTATTTCTCTTAAGTCATTTGGTTTTATTCCATATACCTATGTTTTGGCTCAATTCTTCTCATATATTCCCTTAAAATACTATAACAATATCTTCATTGACTATTCGGGCACCATTGGGTTCCTTCAATATTATTCTCCCAAATTCTACCAAAGTTAACCATCTTAGTCAGTTTGGAAGACAGTAACAAAATCCTGTTAGTGCATGACATATCAACAGAATTTATTCCTTCCTATTGTGGAGGCTCTAAGTCTGAGACCAGGGCAGCAGGATGGTTGAGTTCTGAAAAGGGCTCTCTTCTGGGCTGCAGAATGTCAATCTCTCCTTTTATCTTCACATGGCAGACAAAGAGAGCCCTATGACAACAATTAGTCTCTTCTTATAAGGCTGCTAGGGCCAATCAGGAGATCTCCACCCTCATGACCTATATATTTCCCTAAAATCCCACTTCTGGATACTATAACACTGGGGATGCAATTCTAGTGTTAGAATGTTAGCGGGGGCATATTGAGTTCATCATGGTATCTTTCTGAAAAAAATATATTTCATGAAATCCATTCCATGTTTGAAGTTTTTGATGGATTCTCTTTGTTGCTGGAGGTACAACATAAAAATAACCTAAGTGACGTGGATTCTCCTACCTTTCCAGCCTCATTTCCATCTCTATACCTCACTATACACACTCAGCTCCAGCCACCACACCTTCTCCAGGCTTGTCTTCACAGATGCTCTACATATGTTTGACCTGCCTTCAAATCTTTCCCTATCCTTTTTAACTGCTCTCCATTTGACCATTAAAACTATTCAGGTGCATTTTTCCTAGGGAGACTCTCCAAACCATATCCACAATTCACATTCTGCTCTCATTTAGATCTTCCCTCCACACTTCCCCAACAACTTATGGTTGCCATATATCATTCTGCGTGTTTACAAATCTGTCTCCAGACTTGGAGCTCTAATGACCATCTGGAAGATTTCAGTGCACATGTATTGTCTGTATAAACTTGTTGAATATAATTCTTTACAATTCACAAAATCTAATTATTACATTAAAACTAGTTTTGTTTTCTCAAAGAATTTAAACATGAAATCAGTTTGGGAAATTTTCATTTAAGGGCAGACAGTTTATTTATTTATTCAAGCATGTGTGTATATATGTGTGTGTATGCGTGCGTGGTACCAGAATTGAACCCAGGGGCGCTTTACAACTGAGGCATCCCCCAACTTTTTTCTTTTAATATTTTATTTAGAGACAGTCTCTCCCTGAGTTGCTAAGGCTGTCTGTGAACTTGCAATCCTCCTACCTCAGCCTTCCAAGCCTCTGGTATTAGAGACATGCACCAACAAGAAGGCTGGGAAGCCAGATTTTTGTTCAACAGAGGTAACCAAATATTCCTTAAAAGTCTTCTTTGGCTTAGGGCCTACTTTTTCTTCTATTAGATGCAGAGTCTCTGGTTTAATTCCTAGGTCCTTGATCCACTTTGGGTTGAGTTTTGTGTGTGGTGATAGACAGGGGTTGAATTTCATTTTGTTGCATATGGATTTCCAGTTTTCCCAGCACCATTTGTTGAAGATGCTATATTTTCTCCAATTCGTGTTTTTGGCACCTTTGTCTAACTTTTACCCCTCACACATCAGGTAGAGCACTAATCTCTAGAATATATAAAGAACTCAAAAAGCTAAGCACCAAAAAAACAAATAACTCATTCAACAAATGGTCCAAGGACCTGAACAGACACTTCTCAGAAGAGGATATACAATCAATCAACAAATATATGAAAAAATGTTCATCATCTCTAGCAATTAGAGAAATGCAAAACTAAACTACTATAAGATATCATCTCACTCCAGTCAGAATGGTAGCTATTATGAAGACAAACAACAATAAGTGTTGGCAAGAATGTGGGGAAAAAGTTACACTCATACACTGCTGTATGGGACTGCAAATTGGTGTAGCCAATATAGAAAGCAGTATGGAGATTCCTTGGAAATCTGGGAATGGAGCCACCATTTGACCCAGCTATCCCTCTCCTCAGTCTATAACCAAAAGACTTTAAAATAGTATACTACAGGGACACAGCCACATCAATGTTTATAGCAGCACAATTCACAATAGCTAAACTGTGGAACCAACCTAGATGCCCTTCAGTGGATGAATGGATAAAAAAAAATGTGGCATATATACACAATGGAATATTAGCAATAAAAGAGAATAAAATCATGACATTTGCAGATAAATGGATGGCATTGGAGAAGATAATGCTAAATGAAGTTAGCCAATCCCCCTCAAAAAAATCCAAAAAACAAATGCCGAATGTTTTCTCTGATATAAGGAGGCTGACTCATAGTGGGGTGGAGGGGAGCATGGAAGGAATAGATGAATCCTAGATAGGGCAGAAGGGTTGGAGGAAAAGGTAGGGGACAGGGGATTAGCAAGGATGGTGGAAAGTGATAGACATCATTATCCAAAGTACATGTATGAAGACATGAATTGGTGTCAACATACTTTATATACAGAGATATGAAAAATTGTGCTGTATGTGTGTAATAAGAATTGTAATGTATTCTGTTGTCATTTATTTTTTAAAAAATCAATAACCCCGCCAAATTTTCTTTTGTTCAACTTATATTGAACAAATAACAATACATCTCAAAATCAAATGTTAAATTAAACAAAAACAAATTGCAAAAAAATAATTTGCAATTATTCTGTGAATATGTATTAAATATTTATATTTCAGTTAGTGCAATGGGACTAAAATTGCAAGCTAATAATTCTTCCACACCAAAGTCTATAAGTTTATATCAGTTCATATTATTATGTTTAAGGCTGAGAAACAAATTGCCTGAGTGTGAATTAGGATGATTTCACTTCCTAGTTGAATAAAACTGTACCTCTCGGTTTTATTATCACCTGAAAAGTCACAGAGGAAGAACATAAATAATTAATTTAGGGTAAGAGAATAATATATCATGGCTTATTAGAGATTTCAAAACACATTTTTTCTCTCATTCAAAACAGCTTTATGAAGTTGACATTAATATGCTTTTAAAACGTAGTTACCTTAAATATAATGTTACACATAAAGTTCTCAAAACACTGACAAGCATGTCATCATATGTTTTAATAAACATTGATCATCATTAATATTATTATCTGATGAGGAATTTTCATTGGATACTACCCCTTTGGAACACAAAATGCATGAAAATCCACAATTCAGCACTTTTCCTCTATCTATACAACTGGAAAGGAACCCGAATTGAGTTCCCAGTGAGGCACAAACTCTTCCACTTGGACAAAGAATAAGCAGAATAATACGTTTTGCAGGTGTACAAAATGAGGAAGTGGGTGAAGAAATGAGTGAGCCACTGAGAACAGTCATCACGTCGCTCTGTGAGCAAACACTGGCCGTGTGCTGATTCCTCTGACAGAAAACTCAAACTACAGATGATTTGGTTAAAAACTAGACACCTGTCTAGAATCAGAATATCTCTAGGGAAAGAAAGTGAATTATTAGTTGCCTGGGGCAGAAGAAAGGGGCAGGCAGCCAGGATAACAGGGAGTGACTGCTAATGGGGACAGAATTCTTTTAGGGGTCAGAAAAAAGTTCTAAAATTAGGTTATAGCGATGGTGGCACAACTCTGAATATATTAAAAACCACTGAGTTACACGCATTAAATAGTGGCCTTCATGATATGTGAATTACGCATGCCAATAACGCTACTTTTTTAGAAGAAGAAAGGAAGAAAAATTTGCTTTTTTGAATGAGTGATCTAATCAATTCGAGAAAACAATTGAAGTCGAAACATATCATGCTATTTTCCAGATATAAACAGACTGCTCTTAAAACTGTTTTTTACATTTTGCCTTCTGGCTCTTTGAAGGCCACTTTAAAAATACTTAACACTTTATGCTTATTTTTAGGAACAGCATTTTGATATGCCAATTATACTTGACTGCCATCTAGTGGCAGAAAAGGTGACGGCTCTATTTTAAATACCTGTAACCATGTGAGAATAGGCATCTCAAATCATATGACTGCATTACAGATTTTAAAACCCTTCAGCGTCTCCGTAGGCTGAAGTGGGGAAAATCACAAGTTCAAATCCAGCCTCAGCAACTTAGTGAGGCTTTAAGCAACTTAGCAAGACCCTCTCTCAAAATAATAATAATAATAATAATAATAATAATAATAATTAATAATAGGTATGCAGGGATGTGGCTCAGTGGTTAAGCACCCCTGGGTTTAATCCCTGGAACCACCACCTCCAAAAACCCTTCATGTAGTCTACTTCATTCAGCTTTTGCAATAGTGCTAAGAGCCTCATATTGTAATTAAACAGACAGTGGATAATAATACATGTATAGTATCTATTGATTTTTTTTCTATCCCCAAGTGTCTACCTGCCTCTTTTATCCACTTTAGGGGTATGATAATCACAGAATGCTTCCTTTCTCAGCAAATGAGTCAGTTCGCACCTACTGGCTTGGTCCTTATGCCTCCTATGAACAGCAGGAACAGTGGTCTGTGGAATGGGTATGCCACTCAAGCTACTGTTCTGGTCAGAGTCCATCAGAGAATGTGAAATAGAAATAACTAAAAGATGGACCTTTCCCCTTTTGCTCTTCAGCTGGAAGCACATCATTCCAGAAGTGCCTGTGATCATGTGGCATGTTATATGGTAAAATTAGTGTTAGACATAAAGCCACTGCACAGAGAAAATCACAGAAAAAGGCAGAATACAGACACACACAGAGAAAGCAGTTTAAATCTTATAGTCATCCCTAAGATGAACTCTCAACTTAATTTTTTTCATACTGTTTATCTGGGCCAATACATTAATTTCTTTTCCTTATAGTTCAACAATAGGGGTTTCCATGCCTCACATTAGACAGTTCCTTCAAATATAGTGAGGAAAGGAATCACTGTCTTGTCTGACCAGACACATTAACAAGTGAGGTTTGTGATGGGCACATGCAGATGACTTTTCTGATGACAGATTTTGTACTGTTCATGCTAAACCCCAGGCTCTAAGGAGTATAGAAAGACCTTTAAGAAGTTATTATTTAGCTTATAATTTAGCTTTCTAACATAAATTCCAGTAGTGTAATATGAAGAAGTGGCCTCTGCTGCAAAACTTCATTTTTATCTTGGCATCGATTTTATTTTATCTTGGAATCAGCAGATACTCTTAATAAGATGGCATGATTTGTTTTTAATTCTCAAACACCATTTTAAAGTTTTCTGTGCAAGCTGTATGCATATGAAGCCATTCCTTTTGACTCAAAGGAGGCTTGTTTATCCAAGGGAGGGTAATGCTTGCAGATCTGTGCTGCCTACTCCCAGAAGGGAAGTTTTCAAATCCCACCAGTGGACATGAATCCAGCCAGGGTAGCTCTGCACCCTCATTCCAAGAAGCTTAGCTAAATTGAACAATCATTCTGGATAAAAGTGCCATAAGTATTTGTCTACATTTTGGTTATTAAAGTCCCCAAATAATAGGCACATTAAATGTAGACTGTGCAGTATTTTAACATTTCTCAAATTAAACTTTCCATGCAGCCTTCAACTGTGACACTGCAGCGTTCTTATTGAAATAGAGATTGGGGTATAGAGAGAGATTGAGTCTCAAAGAAAACATAAAACTGTTGGAATAAAGAAAATGCCTATGAACCATTACAAGCCCTCAGCAGTCCAGGCTATGTCCCTTGGCCTGTGACCTTGCCTATACAAAATAACAAGAGAAATTGCAAGTGCTAAAAATTAAATGAATTAATAAAATAAAATAAAATTGCTCTATTCCACCCTTACTTCACCTCCAGTCCAGCCCCTAACTACTGCCCTCTATAAATATGGAAGCCCCAAATGGAGGAGGAGTCTCTCATTCTTGAGATGGCCCACTTTTTCTCTTGGGTGTGTATTTTTTGCATTACATACACATAAGTCTCTCTCTTGGGATTGGCCTCACTGTCCCTTGAATATATATCTACTTTCCTAAATAAATGTCTATATCTCTAACTGGCCCATGATTAAATATTTTCCATCTTGTATGCCAAGGATCCCAGTGGACCTGAGTTCTGTTCCCCCCTCACTCCTGAACTCCTCAGACCCTTCTTCAAAGACATCTCTTTTCCTGTGACATTACTACATGTCAAAGCCATTGGAGAACAATCCAACAAGCACCGATAGTAGATTTTGAAGTTAAAGTTCAAGGTCAGCAGTGTTGTTTATATCATCATTTAGAACATGACATGATACCATGTTGACATGTTAATTTTCATGAAAAGCTCCCATAAGGAATTTTGGAAGCTGTCACCTTTGAATTACAAATGTTTTCTGCAGTTGTGGATATCACAATGTTATGGGCAATGATCAAACAGACTCCATTTTACCCTGAGACTTCATGTCATGTAAGAAATGCTTCTCAGATGAGAAAACTCTGCCTCTGCCATCCTGATCCTGCTTAGCACGCCCTGCTTATAAACGCAAATGTTTCTGTTCTTCTCAGACAATGTAAAATTGTTCTCTTTTTGGTTCCCATTTTTCTTGGACAGTGTACCCTGTAAGAAAATGATTGCCTAGACTTTAGTAACCATTCTCCAACTTGTACTCAACTAGGGTCATTTTGACCCACTTCCTCTTCTGCTTATGATTTTAGAATGTTTTTTATGGTTTTTTTTTTGTTTGTGGTTTTGAACTATAGTCAAAGCCACTTATGATTAATGTGGTTTTTGAACTATAAAGATGTGCTCTAACCCTTGGAGGGGGTCAAAGGGCGTAGACTTGCAGCCTGCCCCTTGGCCTGTCAGCTGGTGAATCCGGACCACCAGCTGGTGAATAAAGATGGTTCTGTCTCCTGCTTTTATTGTCTCAGTGATTTATTACAGTCTTGCCATAACAACCTGAGCAATGTGAAGAGTCAAGGGCCAGCTAGTGAAAAGAATAAGGCAGAGTCTTCTTTGAGGTCATATTCCAATTATACTAAATAAATCCTGAATACCTTGAATTTGAACATTGTAGTTAAATGTGTTGATGAATTTCACTTGTCTTAAATATGACATGGTGATATTAATAATTAACCTAAAAAAGTCTGTCTTTATGTCATTAACACATTGCCTCAACTGGGGAAACTCTGAAGTTTTGAATTGTGGAAATATAGATCTTCCAACAGCATTCTTCCTTTTCGAGTTGTTTTGGCCACTCCGCTTCTTTTGAATTTTTATATAAATTGTAACCAGCTTGTTGAGAAAGGATTTCAGTGCAGATGATGTTAAATCTGTAGACCAACTTGGGGAACACTACCCTCTTAATGCAAAGTTAATTATGTTCAATTAATAATAGGTTGTTGAACATTAATGTTAATTGGTCCTCTAAATAAATCACTTGAGAATTATCTCTTTGAGCAAAATAAAAGGCTGTGGAAGGATGAAGCATCCTGAGAGGGTTCTGGGAGTGGGAAGAGAGAGATAACAGATAAGAAAACCCTATAACTCTGAAAGAATATAGAGAAGGGAAAATGGATGACAGCCCTATCAATGGAACACACAAAAATTCTCACAACTTCCCTTCTCTTGGACATTGCCTGCTACTCCAACTTTCTCTCCCTCTTCTCACCTGAGCACCATTGAGGAAAGCATGACTGTTGAGTTGCTCAGTCCAGGAGCTGCAGAGTCAGCAGCCGGTGCTCCTTCAAGGGGCTTAACTGAGGAATTTCTACAAACTAAAAACAGAACAAATCTTGAGACTAAAGTGCCTTTCAAGCAATAATAAAGATATTTTTTTAAATTTAAAGATCCTTACCAAATATAGATTGCTCAAGTAGGAAAAAAATAAGAATGGTTAGCCTCAAATTTATTAATTAAAAATCTACTTGCTGTCCAAAGGGGTTTTTTTAATTATAAAGAAAACAGTTATTAGCAGTAGACTTATTTCACCTTAAATTATTACTTTTTATTACATAAAAAACAAAGGTATCATAGAGAGTAGAAGGACTCAAAATTTTAGCAACAATTTTTTTTGAAAAAAATATAAAAAAATATATAGTGTAGCAAAAAGAAACTCAAGTGTAAGAGAGAAAAAGAACTAGGATTTAAGAAACAAGTCAATAAATAGTCAAACTAATTATGCAATCTTAAAATGTCTTTGCATTGTGTGTGAAGATCAGTAATTATTCAAATAGGATTACTTTCTGTTGCAAAAATGAAGTGTTTATAACTAGAACTTCCTATATATAACCAAAGTGGGATTAAGGGAAGCTGGGGTGGAATAATATTCAAATATCTGGGTTTGTCTTAAGTAGAGAGTTATGTGTACTCATTACATTACTATGATGTTTGAAAATAATAAGATGTGATCAGTTAAACAATAATTGTAACCATTACATGAATAAAAACATGATTTTGTGTATTCAACCACTACAGAAAAATAAAGAAGCAAAATCTTTTATGGTTTTACCTGACAATTATAGATCTTTACTATGTTCCGAACATTGCTCATTCCATACTTACCTACAAAATATTTACTATTAGTATCCTATTCCATATAGGAAGGCCTATAATTCATAACAAATAAAAAAATTAAAAGGAATAAATATAAATATATAAGTATTCAGAAGATTTGGGAATGGTTCAACTCTTACTTCAAGGGAAAAAAAGATTTTTTCCAGGTGTGGTGGCTCACACCTGTAATCCCAGAGGCTCAGGAGGCCCATGTAGAAGGATCTCAAGTTCAAAGCCAGCCCTAGCAACTTAGTGAGACCCTGTCTCAAAATACAAAAATAAAAAGGGCTGGAATTTAGTTCAGAGGTTAAGTGCTTTGGGTTCAATTCCTGGTACCAAGAAGAAAGAAGAAAAAAATAAAAAATAAATAGCAATATAGTATTCATACAAAGAAATAGTTAAGTAATGATGCTGTAATACTGAACTTGATCAAGGAACAAAACATAAAATGCAGAAGAAAACTAAAAGAGAGCCATTGATAACATGAAAATCTGAGGACACAGAATTCAAGGTAAAATATTTTACGCAAAATAAAAATGGCTAACATCTTGGTTAACCAAAATGTTACAATCCTTATGTGAAAATATATAAGCATAAAAGCATCATTGACCATATTATCTCTGTATGGGAATAACCAAAAATGAAGCCAACACAGACAGTAATAAAATAAATATGCATCAATAAAACATATGCAAAGGGGAATGACAGGTGTCATAAGGCCTGTCTTCCCACATCTGTCTTACCTAAACCCTGATTTTCCCAATTTTTGGTTTTTTTTTTTCAATATTTGAGCTAATAAATAACACTCATTCACAAAGGTATTTTTTTTTCTTTTTTTTTTCTAATTTTCATTATCTGCAATAATAGATTGCTTCAATCAGTTTGAGTTGGGTGATTATAAACCCAAAGTCAGGCAATCAGAATCAAAAAATCTCAATGCCAGGGTTGACATTATTCTTTCCTTGAAGCAGCAACTTTGTTCTGTGGTTTGCTGGTAGAATGTGATTGATGTAAGCCTGTTGAGAATGAAATCATCTTGAAATCATATAAATCATGGCAACCTTGGAGGAAATAGATTCATGGGAAGAAGACACAATAAATTCTGCTGATTATGAATGATTTTTTGATCCATTATGAATTAAAGCACACTCTTCATTTATGTGAGTCAGAATTTTTTTAAAGTTATATTGAAATGAGTTCCATCCCTTGACATATAAAAAAAAAAGATTGATAAATATATATGCAGTTCTAAGGAGATGGGAAGGTACTGTGGTGGCATGCAATCTGTACTGCTGAGTCACTCTTGAGTCACATCATTTTGGGGGGTATTTAGGAAGAGCACCACCTTTTACTCTCAAAGAAAGGTTTCCTTTGGATAATAATTTATATGAATAAACAAGGGAGATGCAAATTCTTGACATGGTCTAGAGCTAAAAACAAACCTGCCTGATTGGTTGAAAACATAAATGCTATCATATTTCCAATAAAAAATACTATCAAAAATTCTATTATGTCTGGGGCTACATGAAAAGTCTTTAAGTAGGATTTCCTGGCCTACCAAATAAAAATACAGAGTGCCTCATTAAATTTAAATAACATGTAAATAGTGAAAAAAGTAGGAAAACTTTGTCTGAAATTCTGATTTGATTGTGTTTGGTGTTTACCCAGGAAACTCATCTATACTTCTTCCTTATTGCCTCTGGGATACACTATCCAGTAACAGATGCAACCCTCTCTCTTCAATCCTTTAGGGACAATCTGGACACTGGTCCTCTAGGGTCTTTCAGGGAATGCAGCCATCCTTTGAACCCATCAACATCTCTGCCACAAGAAACTCAGATCATGACTTCAGAGCATAAGATGTCACCTGTTAGGGGAAGTGGCTACAAAAGTGCAGACCCATTAGACGCCCACAGAGCAATGGAGACACCCATTGTAACAGTGGTTCACTTTATGCTTTCTTGTTCTTGCTGCTTTGCCACTGTGATTTACTTTTAAAACAGACATAGTTCTTTCTCTTCCTCTCTCCCTTCACCTCCCTAATCTGGGGACCACGGAGTATTTCCTTTTCTCCCCATCCTAGGCAGGGTTATCTGTCCCAGAGCACATACAACCACAGGAAGGAAGTTATTTTATTCAGCTTCAGGGTGGCACCAGAAGATCTAAGAAATCTCCCAAATTAATAAGTGAATTGGGACCCCCCACCACCACCAAATCAGGGCACACCTGAAATGTAGTTCAAATCACAATCACAGCCTCTGGGACAGAAATTCCCTGTGTTTCTCCTTTGTTAGCAAAGCAATATATATATATTTTCTTTTTCTCAAAAACATGTCCTCATTATTGGATGGGTCTGGGAGGTGAGGGCTGAACTTTCTGTAAGACCATTAGAGACCCATAGAGGAATGGAGAGACCCATTAGAGTCTTGCAGAGGAATGGGTGTGTTGCTCTTGTCTTCCAAAGATGCTTAATTCAATTTACATAGCAACTTATGAAGTACATCCTATTAATAATACCTTGTTATTTTTAGGATTCACCTTTCTCCTAGTCCACTTGGTCTAAAAGAACAGGAATCATCTAACACATCATTCCAACTTGGGGATTGGGGGATGTGTACACATAATCCAGATTGGTTCACATTGAAAACAAATTTTCTAAATTATTTTTAAAATAAGCAAATAGCCCTAAGGCTGGCCAGAATCTAAGAATGATCTAAACATGGCATACACTAGTATGGATGTGGATGTGTAACCGATGTGATCCTGCAATCTATATACGGGGTAAAAATCGGAGTTCATAATCCGCTTGAATCAAATGTATGAAATATGATATGTCAAGAGCTTTGTAATGTTTTGAACAACTAATAATAAAAAATTAAAAATTAAAAAAATAATAATAATTTTGCTTAAGTAACTTATTACATATTAATGCAAATACTACCTATTAATTATAGCAAATAAAATATTTGTTTTATGTATGCAGCTAATGTTTGTGGGTCATTTTTTGAAAAAATTATGGCCCAATATTATGCTGTATTTAAAATATTTAACAAAATTGTATTTAATAAGTTAAATTATTTGTATAATATTCAGTGAATATAAATTTAAACTACAATTATGTTTTCAGAATACCCTAACTACAAATTTGATGCAAACTTATACTTTACAAGCAGAAAACAAAGTACCAATTACATATGAGAGTATTGGGATTGTAAACGTTTAGTTTTTTAATCTTTATTTTCATTACATAGTATATTTTTTTAAAATCTGAATAATTACATATTTTATTGGCAAAAGAATGGTCATGGATTCATGATATACAAAACAGAAATAAAATGTATCAGATTGGTGTGTTTCTTTGAAAGTTAAATCCATCATATAAATAAAGATATAATAAATTTATTTCTTGAAAAAAATAAAATAAATAAACATGGCATGATTGGTTATGCGAAAGCCACTGGGAAGCACATTGCCTACTGACTTTACAAAGACTGTCTGCTAAGGTAAGCAAGAAGAGACACTATGACCGAAAGATGGAAAGATGAAGCTCATCATGGTGTGGGATGTGAGAGCCCTCTGTTCCCCAAGCAAATTCTAATCCTGGACTCCCCAGTTATTTGCACTGGATACCCAAAGCATAGCTTGCATGAACAATAATAGTAAGCCAAGATCCCGTAATGGTACAAAAAGAATGAAACAGATCCAGGGAAAGCAAGTGAAAAGAAGGGAAAAATATTTCTATCACACTAAAAAATGATACAAAGGAAATATAGAGTCAGAAAATTACCCTTAGTTAGTTCCAGATCCAAGACCAATGGATCCTAAAGATATTGTGTGAAAAAAAAATCATTAGAGAATAATCAAGTCTTATCATCTCAAAATATTACTTTGTAGAGTACTCATTTCTATCTACTAAGTACCATGCACTCAAAAACAAAATACAATCTTATACTGAAATCATGCGACAAACACCACTTTAACCCAGTGATCAAATTCAGCATCACCAATAGTAAGAGAACTTATCATCTGCCTCCCGATGTGATGATACCATAAATATGTAACATCACCCATTCAGTACTTTTGCAAGAATGAGTAGCCTGCATCTGATTCAAATGAGTCAAATAAGTATATAATGTAGCCCAGGGATTGTTCTAAACCCAAAGAGATTAATATGCTTAAACATCAAAATCAAGAAACTGGATTGAATCTTGATTTAAAATGTTGAAATATTTCTAATAGCTAGAAATCTGGAGTATTAAATGTATTATTAAATCAATATTAAAGTATTATTCATTTTCTTAAGTCTGATAATGCCATGTTGACAATGAAGAAGAATTCTTATTCTTAAGATCTAAGAGCTGCATTCTGCATGAAACATCTAAATATCCACAGCATGTTTTAAAATGTAGTTGAAAAAGCACACATGCTGGTCACAGTGACCACCTATAATCCAGCTGAGGCAGAAGGATCAAGAGTGCAGAGCTAAGCAACTCAGTGAGACCCTGTCTCTAAATAAAATACAAAATAGGGCTGGGGAAGTGGCTCAGTGGTCGAGTGCTCCTGAATTCAATCTCTAGTATGCAGAAAAACAAAACAAAACACCCATATGCATGATTACATACAACAAAAGTGTGTATGTGTGTGCAGAGGGGATATAGAGAATACAAACGCAGCAAGTCGTAAGCAAATTACAGGTAACTGAAGGGTGTGTGGGTATTTATTGTTCTTTATGTGGTTAAAATTATTTTAAAAAATTTAGTTTAAGTGAGAAAAAAAGTCTTAACTTCCATGGAAAATAACAGAAGACCAATAAATAGAAATAGAACATTTTCAGTGCTACAGAATCATCTGGAAACAAGAAAGGAACAAGACTAGCTCTGGATTTGGCTGTACTGAGCCCAAGACAGAAGCAGATTAGGTAGGAAAGGGAATAGTAGAGAAGGTTTTATCAGTGTCCCCAACCACTTCCAAGGTCATCTGAATTAGGATTTAGACACTGCAGGGCCCTGATTCTTTTCAAAAAGATTTCAGAGTATTTTTCTTAGTTTAGATTTTGTAGCCATGCAGATGAAGATCCAATCCAAACTTGGGGATAATATTGCAACTGTAGTTCTTCTGGAAAGGGGGTTAGGTGTAGACTCTCCACACCTTGTGCCAGGTCCTGTCCTCAGCTGAGCTTCATCCCTGAGAGGCTTCAGCTTCTTCCTCTGCACATGCCTAATTCAGAACTTGATAGAGTGCTCTTGAGGGTTGGTTGATGAATGCACCAGCATGTATTTCTCCCTTTATCTTTATTTTCATCTGTCTTTCAAAACACTTAATAGTAAACACACAGCTTTACAATTCAATTCTTCGTCCATATTTTCTTATAAAATATGCTTATCTGTTCTGACATCTCTTTCCACACTTAACCATTTTTCTGGTAGCAAGTATGAAGAATTTCCTCTGAACTGAATGATTGGTTGGTTATTGTTCAAGACAAGTTTTCACCAAAATCTATGAGAGTCTTGTCAATGAATTTGCAAGTTATGTATTTCTCATTAACTTTAAGAATCAGCTTTTGAACTCAACTTTTTTTTCTTAGAGGAACAATAATATAATTGCCCATATTCAATATGTGTTAGTTCTTGAGAGTCCAATACCTGCCCACCTCCACTAAAATTCTAAACAAGCATGTAAAATAATTTGTCATTTATTTAGTCCTAAGCTTTTACACTAGGAAAAAAAAAGAAGAGGACTGGCTATGTAGTAGTTTTGCAAACAATACAAGCCGTTGGGATTTTATAACAAGATGATAAGAAGAAGGAAGTAAAACCTGAGGTTTGATTATTATTATTTTTTTTATTTCTTGCTCATTAGAAAGAAGAAAGACTTTAAAAATAGTTTCCAATTATTTTCAAGGTTTATTGATGTTTTTCTATTTGCTAGAGAGAAAGATACCAAGAAAAGTAATGAAACCACAGGTGGAAAATTATTTGGGCTTGAAAATTAATTTTGCAACATCACCTTTATAAACAGCAGAAAACTTCATGGTTTTCCCCTTTGCATTGCATACTGTGCTTATATAGTTCATGCAGAGCTTCAGAGTAGTTGTGTTACATCAAAGACCAGGGCTCCTTTGCCTTAATTTGATAATATTATTTAGAAAAATCCTGTATAATTTATAGAAGTCGTAAGAAGTTTCTGTATTAAAAATGAATAAAATTGTGAGACTAAGTTAATTGGTACTTGCGCTTGGTACCTACTTCCTAAATAAAAACACAGTGGTTAAAAACCAGATATTACAATTTAAAGAATAATTAATGCTAACTGTGATGCACATGCCTAAAATCCCAGCTTCTTGAGAAGCTAAGGCAGGAGGACCATGAATTTGAGGACAGCCTTGATGAGACCCTGTCTCAAAAAAAAAAAAAAAAATTGGGCTGAGGATGTGGCACAGTGGTAGAGTGCTTCGAGTTCAAGCCCTGGTACATAAAGAAATAGAGAAAGAGAAATAAAGGGAAGAAAAGACAGACTTATTTATGTATGTCAACAGCATACTATAGATAAGAAAGACAGGTGGCATTGTGAGACATCCATATCACTGGCCTTTAATTTATCACCGATGTGCCAACACTATCAGTGCAACTCTAAGGCTAAGTTACTTTATCATTATTGGAACAATGATACTGTAAACATAAACATCCACCACTAAGGCCCTCTGAAACCATGCTCATTGAATATTGGGTCCTTTTCTTCACTTTACTGTTGAGGGCCACAGACAGTAGGGATGAAGCATGGCATTTTTGCCAGAAGGGAGTGGCTGAGAAGTGAGGCCAGAGTGCCAATGAGATGATAATGGTTAAGTTAAGCTGCGTATTCAGTTGTATATAGACCTCTGCTGTTGGCCTTGGGCGCCTACTTTGGGATTCCTGGGGAGTTCGCCTTGGTTGGTGAAGTTCCAGAGGAGGGATTTCTGGTTGGGGGTGTTCCTGGAAGGGCCGCGTGGGTGGCGTTGGCGGGAGTTCGGGCAATAAAGGAGTTCCGGCAATAAAGGAGTTCCTGTTTGAACCAACAAGTGCCTCTTGGCGGCTTGGTTATTTTGTGCCCAGCCAGACTGCGGCACTTCACTAGGGGAAAGACTTCTCTGCATCTATTTGAAACCATGTACTTGGAACCTGGACCCAGATAATAACATACAGGAGATGCTCCTACTCAGAGCCTCTCTTTGTGAAGATGCACTATCTTCATGTCTATGCTTCTAGATCTGTTTGGTTCACAGAAGAAAATAGGATGCTCAGTCAAGCTGCACTCGAAAAGGCCAGTGTTATTTTTCTTTGTATTTTAGCTTGCTCTGCAAGCCACGTAAATCATGCATTCTTGGAGGGATAAAGAGACTTGATTTGCAAAACCTTCTAAGTAACTGATTGCCTTTATACCATGGGTTTCTGAGCTGGAGGATCATGAATGAAAACATACTTGTTTAAAAAAAAAAAGGAAAGAAAATATGTTTTATTTTCTCTATTTTTCTGAGAAATATAGAGAAATACAAAATGTTTCTAATGGGAAACTTCATGATATTAAGGCACTCTCAGGTGGTTATTTCTGAGAATTGTTCTTTAATAAACACATAAAACTGCTATCCATGATGGGTCAAGGAGGCTTCCTTCCTAAATGGGGACTTCCCTCTGACTTGTCAGATACCTATGTTAGACTGAAGACATGAATGAGGAATATCCATACCCTCCAGCAATACTGTTCTCATTCTCTTGATTATATTTAAGAAATTATATCCTTTCTAAATGAAAAAAAATAAGGCTGTCTAAATGTTTATCCCACGACACAAAAAGTCAATTATGATGGAAATAATAATATATCTTTAGTATGAAGTTTTTTTCTTAATGGGGGAAATAATTTCTCCTTTTATTGGAAAACAAAAGGAGAAGAGGAGCATTGAAAGTTAAACCTAAGACAACTCATTCTCCATGCTCCTTTCATTCTCAATCTGCTACACATTTCTGAAACATTCTACTCCCTGCCCCCAACACCTGTGCTCCAGCTCCCAAGAATTTTTTCTCTCTTAGTCTTGGTGTTGGCTTCCACAAATACCCCAGTTTCAGAACTGGGGTATCCCTGATTTACAAGCTGGTCCTGGGCTATTCTCCAGGTGTCCCAGAATATGGTCAGAAACGTGGCTTTTCTGATAGAGCATCATGAAGCCATGGTGCTATTCGGAGCATTAGTCCTGTGCCCAGTCTTGCTCCTTGAGGACCAGTTATCCAGTAACGTGTAAGTGGCACTTTCACTCCTCTCCCACCAGTTTTCCCCTGGTTAACTGAGGTCCAACAATATTAAATCGAATTTTCCAGAAATAAATAATTCATAAGTTTAAATGGCATAATGCTCTGAGCAGCATGATAAATTCCCTCTATGTTGCCTTCGTCCAGTGTATCCCTGCTACATGTGGTGCCCTTCCCATGGTCACTTAATAGTCATTTGGGATCAGATCCAGTCTAACGGTACTGTGTGGCTTGTGTTCAAGTACCCCTTAGGTGGCAGCCTAATGCTGTGTCACGATGCCTGTGCCATTCACCTCACTTCACCTCCTCAAGGAGACATTGTATCATCTCATAGCCTCACAAGAAGAAGAGATACAGTACAAAAAGATATTTTGAGAGAAAGACAATATTTGCATAACTGCTATTATATTATGTTGTTAGAATTGTTCTATTTTATTAGTGTTATTCATCTCTTTTGTGCCTCATTTATAAAAGTAAACTTTTTCATGGATTTGGAAGCATAGTAAAAAGTGTAGTCTGTATAAGATTTAGTCCCATTCACAGTTCCAGGAATCCATGGGGGGTCCTGAAACTTATCTCTTGCAGATAACGTTGGACTACAACTCCACATTTATTTATTTATGCACGAGTTGATAGATATTTGGATTGCATCTAGTTTGGGACTATTTTGAATAATGCTATCATAAACAATCACAATCTGAATAGATCTTTCCATTCCTTTTAGGTAGTTTCTCAGAAGTGGAATTGTTTAGTTGTATGGGAAGTTTAAGTTGAAGCTTTTAAAGAAATCATCAGACTATTTTTTATGATTTAGATATGGAACGCACCCCCAAAGCTCATACGTGAGACAATGCAAGATTTTCAGTTAAAAATGATTAGATCATGAGAGGTGTAATCTAATCTGTGAATTAATCCCCTAATACAGATTAACTAGGCAGTAACTGTAGGCAGATTAGTGTGGCTGGGGGAAGTAGGTCACTGGGGGTGTGCCTTTTGAGTTTATATCCTGTCCTTGGTTAACAGAGCTCTCTCTGCTTCCTGTTTTCCATGTCTTGAGCTGCTTTCCTCTTCCCTTCAGTTCTACCATGATGTTCTGGCTCACCTTAGGCCAGAGCAATGGAGTTGGCCAATCATGAACTGAACTCTGAAACCATCTGCCAAAAATAAACTTTTCCTCCTCTGTGTTGTTTTTGTCAGGTCTTGTGGTCACAGGGATGCAAAAGCTGACCACAAAGCACTATTTATCCAAGTAGCTATACTGTTGTCCCATCTATGAAGGTTTCAGTTTCTCCATATAATTGCCAAGTTTTGTGGGGTTTTTTTCCCCTGTCTTCATATTGTAATAATCTTAATGTGTGTGATGATATCACACTATATTTTAAATTTTCATTTACCTAATAATTAATAATGTTAGTTTCCATATTTATGCCTTTGGAGAATTTTTCACTTAAGTTCTGTGCCCATTTTTTAACTGAGATATTTGTCTTATTATTGTGTACTTTATAAATTCCATATAAAAGTTCTTTATTAGATTTATCAGTTACAAGTCATCTCTTTCAGTCTGTGTTATTTTAATATTGTTATTAGTATCTCATTAGAAACAAAATCTTGAATTTTGATTAAGTCTAATTTATTAATTTTTCTTACCTAGCTCCTGCTTTGGTAGTGTATTCAAAATCCTTTGCATTCTCAATTAAGGCCTATCAGTCTCAAGGAGTACACATTGGTTCTTTGCAATGGAGTAAAATAATATGAATTTATATAAATAATACAAAGTATCTCTGTGATATTGAAATTTTATGGGGGACAGGATAAATGTTTTAAAATCATTTTAAGGGGGCAATAATGAAAACAAGAGTGAGAAACACTAACCTAATTTAATGTCACATGAATTTCTACTACAATTCTGTCTTAGCTCTTAAATTAAGATGTGAGAACCATTTCAAGTTCATTTTTGTGCATGCAATGAAGTCAGGGATTTGATTTTGTTTGTTTCACTAATTTGTATGTGGATATTCAAGTATTCCTGCTCTACTTCCTCAAAGACTGTATCCCTCCCCAATTGAACTGTCTTAGCATTTCTTTGAAGCCAGTTCACCATAAATGTAAAGGTCTATTGTTTGACTTTCCATTTGGTTCCATTGATCTCAATGTCCCTATTTTTTCATCAATACAATGTTATCTTTATTTCTGTAAGTTTTGAAGTCATATGATATTAAGTCTTTAACTATATTCTCCTTTTCAAAATTGAGTTGGATTCTTCTTCATCCTTTGTATATCCATATAAATTTTAGAATCAGTTTGTCAATCTCTATGCAAAGTCTGAGATTTAAGATTGCATTGAATTTATAAATCAATTTTGAAAGAATCAACATTGTCAAGTGTTGAGGAGTCCTATCAATAAACATGGAGCATTTATCCATTTACTTAAGTTTCCCTTAGTAGCCCTCAGTAATACTTAGCAGTTTTCCATGCACACATCAATATGCATTTTGTTAAATCTCTTCATATTTAATTCAGATGCCTTTTTAAATAGGATAACTATCATGACTGTTGAATTGCTCCTCACTAACATATTGAAAAAATATAATTCTTAAATGTTTATCTTATGAAAGTTTTAGGTTTATGGAAAAGTTGCAAAGATATCTAAAAAGAAAGGTATTTTTTTGTACTTCAAATTCAATATCCCTATTATTAACAGTTTAAGTAGTATGTTAGCTACAAATAATAAATAAATATTCTCACTATATTATTGAGTGAAGTTCATTGTTTTATTCAAATTTACTTAGTTTTTCCCTGTTAACATATTTTTATTCCAGAATCCCAGCCAGGATAACACATTGAAGTTAGTCCTCATATCTCAAATTATATTGGCTGTGACCGTTTCTTATTTCTGATAATTTTGACAACTGAGAGATCCATGTCAGATAGTTAGTAGTTTGTGTTCCAATTGGACTTTGTTTTCTCATGATCAGATTGAATTTATGGGTTTTGCAGAGGGAGACCACAAAGGTGAATTGCCATTTTCATAACATGATATCACATGTATTGACAATCAATCTCACCTAACTACTGGTGCTAATTTGATCATCTGGCTTTTCACTTCACTTAATCCCCGCACCCTGCCTTCCATACTATATTCCTTGGAAGGAAATCTCTGTACAGCCTGCACTTAAAGAACGGTGTTGTGTCTCACTGACTTGAGGATGAAATGTCTGCATACATTATTTATGATTATTCAACATGGAATGTTTGTCTATTCCCGCTATATTTGTTTATTCTTCTTTGATAACTCATGTCTTTTTGTGTACTGATTTTACATTTTGTTTTATTTATTTATTTATTTCCCATATATTTATTGGTGTATCTGATTTTATAGTTCAGATTAGAATCCAATTCTACTTTGCTAATTTTTGCTGCTCCAGTATTTCCAGTAATTTTTTGAGTTGATATTATGTCCCTTGAATATGTCTTCCCATCATGTGGTCTTTGGTTTTGTTTTGTTCTTCTCCAAGGAGTCATGGCTCCTCTTTTTTCTTTAAAAAACAAAACAACAACAAAAAACAAAACATAACAAGAAAACAAGATCTGGATGGTAGATATGCTTATAACTAAAAGGTAACATTGTTTCTAGATCCTCTTAGAGCAAGACAATATAGCACCTATATTAATCACTGTAGATACCAATAGATAAGAGTTATAAGTAGTTATAGATACAGATAATTATTTTTAGTTTATTAAAATTCACCCAAATAATACAATACTGCTTCATGTGTAGTACAATAACTTAGGGTATTACTAATTCTACTTACCATCACTCATGATATTTTGTTACTACAAAATTATATAATAAAATGTGTGTATATATTCAAACACATATAATTATAAATATTATATATATAATATATATAATATAATTTCTTTCAATCAGAGCCCACATTTATTTTCATTTATATATCCATAATCTTTGGTTCAAAAGAAAGCCAGTTACCATGATGCAGATTGCAGCATTGTCTTTGTTAAAGAGTCTTGTGACTTTTCATCCATAAGGTCTGAGTCATTTGCAATGGGAAAATGGAATTAGAATTTTGACGAAGATTGAATAGAGGATCTGAGCTGAATTGAAAGCATGAAATCAAAAATATCATCAGATGTTTCTGAGAAGAGTGAGGGTGGGTTTATGGAGATGACAGGCAGAGTTTTAACCAAAGTCTCTCTTAAAATGGATCTACCAAATGCACAGACCTTCCCGTGGCTAATTCCTCCTGATCCAAATATATAACTGGGGAAGTCATCCTTACCATCTTGCAGTTCTGTAACTTACAAGGTAAGAGTTACTATTTTAATAGGGCCAAGTAGAAGTCCATACAACCCCCCCCAAACATCCTTCAAAATAGAAAATCAGAAACAATATTCTATCTCAAAGTCTCAGTTTTGTTTGTGGCAGCACTGACACAAAACAATGAACACCTGTGGGTGTTAGCCCACAGTATCCCCACACAACATACCCGTCCACACTCTGGAAAGAAAAAAATGCCAATTAGAATATGGCAAATGATGGTGGGCTACTTCCAACTAATCCAGGTAGTTGCCCCCTCTGTAGCTGATTATGAGCACTGATCAATAATACAGCCTATAGCACTTCACATTGATCTGGTGAAGGAGTTCTTTATTCTCATTTGCAGAAAAGACACACACAAACAAAAAAAATGTACTCTCCAAGGGCCATTTGTGTTAATTATCTTCCCTCCAGGCCATTTTAATTCACATACCCTGTCATAACTTGGCATGGGGGACATTGCCAAAAACATTACACCATTCTCTCTGCCCATGATATCATGCTAATTGGACTTGGTGAATAAAGAATGGTAAATATGTGAAGCCCTGCAGTAGCAGATGCATACAAGGAGGTGGTCTGCCAGTTAATGACATTCTCAGGGGTCCAATGGTACTGCATATGTCAGTATATCACCTCTACAGTCAAGGACAGGTAATAACTACTCATGCCTTCCGCCACAGAGAAAATACACAGCACAGAGACTTTTTTAGTCTATATATATTTTGGAGACAGAATATACCAGAAGTTCCATACGGTTCTGACCCTTTCATTTATTAACTTGGAAAGCTGACAGGACTGAGTGGGACCAAGAGCAAGAGAAGGACCTGCACCAGTTTCTGGATCATTTATTCCTTCGTACTGTGGGAAGAATACTAGGGTTTACATGGTCAATATGATATCTTTCATAAAATACAAACAGTGTACTTAAGTGACTAATTCAAGTACAATATGAAGAGGTTTGGGAGAAGGGAGGGAGCACTAGTAAGAATGTCTATATTTCTTAGGAGAAAATGAACACAAAATGCTTTACTTATTTAACTAGTGAGTTAAAAAAGAATAATTATTTAACTTACTAGACTTCACATTATAACTCATGGAGCAATCTGTATGCATTTTATAGCAAGCAGTTTTATTCAAATTTAGGCACTTATTTTTTAAGAGAGGTGCTAAGAGAGTCTACGTTATATAAAATAAAATATACAAGCTGAGCTTAGAGTAAATGACACATGTTAAACATATAGGTGTACCCATGGCTCAGAACAGAAGTGTTTATTTGTGGTAAAGAATTATTGTAACAAATTTACATAAATGTAAAGAGAAAAATCCAAAACTTCTTTTTTTGAGAGTGCATAATTTAGATTTTAACAAAGAAAACTGGAAGCATTTGAGGGAACATAGTTATTGCTAGTAGCGTTTTTCTATCTCTCCTAACCTCAGCTATGCCTAACAATTGAAATGCATAGACTCATAGGGAAAGTAAGAAAGAGAATAAAAAAGAATGATTATTAAGTTTGCACTAAAAAGAAGATCTTTTCAATGGCGAATGGTTGCTTGAAAAATAACTCATTGATTTCCTTGGAATATGATTTTTATAACTTTCTTTATTCCATAGAAGTCAGGGAAAGATATAGTTATAAAAGATCTCTGCAGGATTGCATTAAGACTTTTGAATGATTCACATGCAAATGCTTTTAGTTTGACTCAAAGGGAAGCCAGAGACTTTTCAATCAAGAATATGCTCTTAGTTACATACGCTAGGTGCCACCAAAAGCTCCAGAAAGAATAGTAGGAAGGAAAATTGAACCAGGAGGGTCATTTATTTTAGGTTTTAAATTTGATTTTTTTACTTTGTTATTAAAATTAAATGAAAGGGAATATCAAACTGACCTGAAGTTATTATTTAGTTTTCATTTGTTATCTAAATTCTTATCTGTATATTAACACTAATTTGTATATTAACATTAAATACACTTTCACGGTAATTAGTACATTTTATGTTCCAAAAGTAAACTTTGCTGGAACGTTTGCATCATCAATAGTCAGTCTGCCAAAATGTCCAAACCACTGCTGGGGACATGGTGCTGCCTTCGATATTGGAAGAAGAGGTCAACTGGTCTGATTTTCTTTGAAAGACCAACCTATTAATGCTCTCTGTAAAATTATAGAATGGCTACTTCAATTGTATAAATTTTAAATGAGATTTTTATAGAAAATTTTGATGAAGGCAATATATTTATTCTAAAGAACTGAAAAGATTAATCTGCTAAATTCTTTGGGTTTGTCTGTCTGCATATGTTGAATTTTCTTTGTTACATTAAGGTTCAATTAAATTCCTCTCATTCATATGTTAGAAATTCAAACTTCTGTGCACTTCTGCTGCAATAGAAACCCAAGTCATTGATTGCACTTCTTTGGCTGTTGTTTTAATGACACAATTACACCCTACCCCACTGCAGTTTTTCCCAGTAGCAGAAATGAGGGCGACTGCACCATTTTCACTGAAGTCTTTATGCCCACCAGACCCTCCACTCCTTTTCCCAGCCTGAACTTCTAATAGGGTGGGTCATCTATCAGGTTTACAGGCTGGCTTCCTAAGGCCTCTTCTGGAAGAACTTGTTTATCTGAATAGTGAGTTTGTGCATACCTAGTGTGTGTGTGTGTGTGTGTGTGTGTGTGTGTATTCAACAAATGACTTTATGATCATGTGCCTACTATAGGGCCAGACACAGTCCTAAGTTAAAAATCATGGGTTCTCAACCTTTGTTGCACTTTGTAATAACCCAGAGTAGTTTAAGAACCACAGGGCATGGGGTCTTTGCCTCTGTTTTCAGGGTGATCTGGAGTGGTGTCCTAAGCCTTCAAAAATGCAAATGTTCCTCTCCTGATTCTACTGGGCAGTAAAAGTTGAGAACCACTGAAGAAAAGGAAAGAACACATATAATCAAAAGAATCTGGGCATGACAGTCATCCACAGAGTTCTCTATGCAGCTGACCTCTTACTCACCCATATACTTTAACCTCTAAGAATTCAGAAAGGTGTTTTATTTTCTGACAGTATATGAGAATCCTATAAGAGCCCGCATGAGGAACTGCTTAACCAATGTTTATTGAATGAATGAAAATGGTTCCTAAAAGATATTGTAACTTAATCTCATGTCCTTAGTTTCTATATGTGAATGGCTTTTAAATGCCTCTCTCATCATGTGCTCTTATCCACAACACTTTAGTCTTTTATTCTTAAATGGAATATGGAACTATTGAGGGCAAAGACCTTGGCTTAAAATAGACTTCATTTCAATCTATAAAGTTTCAAATTCATATATTTAATAAATAGTTGAAACCAAAGTAGGCCCAAACATTTTGAACGCTAAGTCTTTTCCCAATACACCATGCTAATTTCAATAGTTTGCTATTCCCTACATGACCAAATAATGCTGGGAACCGAGTTGGATTCAGTAATTATTTCACATGTCCATGAAAAGCAACCATATTCTCCTTTTATCATTTAGAGTCATGGCTCTGTATTAGTTGAGGATCCCCCAGTCAGAAGCCTTTACAATTATTCAGATCTAATTTTCCAAGACTTGAGACTGATGAAGAAGTTTTTCAGTACAATCTCATCCAAACTTGAAGGGGTTAAACATGTCAAAGACATGGCATTTCACTCTCTTCCCACAGGATTGGAAGGTTTAAGCAGTAAATACCTCCATATTAGAGAACATTGATGTCTTCAAATAATCTTTTGAGTTTCTCTTGCGGGTTATATCAGGACTGCCATAAACGAGACAGCGTAAAGAAGAGAAACCAATGCAGCAGGCAGCCCTGGAAGCACTCTGTGATGGTTTGTCTGAGAACAGAAAGATGAAAGTTACTCTCCTGAGCCTTACAAGTACAAGGCTGGTCCAAATCCTTCCTGATAAGCATCAAACAGAGACAAGCAGTTACAAGAAATTCCTCCAGCAACAGAATAAATATTGGCACACCAAGAAATAATCTACTGATGGAAATAGAGGCCCTGAAAATCATCCCACAGCTCGTCAATCCCAAGTTCAGCACAAATCCTCATCTTGTCAGAATCAGGAAGGTGTCAAAGCAAGTATGTGTCTGGTCAATAGAAACAGTTATCCCTGGATTTTCCTCCCGTTGGCAGTTCTGTGCCTTTCTGTTTACTCCACCAAGGGATTCTTGCTACACTTTCACTATGGTATCAAAGAGACACTGGATGCTTGACCAGTGGAGTAGCTTCTGCTGTCCCCTGCCTCACCCCAACATGGACTGGAGGAACCTTTTTATAGCGGCTGTGGTCCCCTACATGGTAATGATACACAGTGTTTATTCTCGAGTGAATCATTGCAGTGAGTGGAAAGAGAACAGAAGAGAAGTACATGAATCGCAGACCTGGTCCCAGGAATTTTACAGCATTATGTGAATAATGATTTTGGAATGCACAGATTCGTTTTGTTCATGGAACACAGTGTCTCATGTGAGGTGCTTTCAAGATTATAAAGTTAGATGGAAATGGGTGTTGTTACTAATATATAATACTAACGAAAAGACCTCTTACATGAGATTTTTGATGTCATATCTATGAACTGGATGAGTGTCATCTGAATGACTCTCCTAGTCTCTCAGAGGGAGAATTTTCAGAGAAGTTATACTGACATTTGTGATTACTGAGTTCTGTTAGCTTTTCTAGCCATTCGACTTTCCTTGTAAGCATCTCCAGATCTTTGGAATTTGTTTTAACAGTCAACGTGATTTAAAAGTTTAAATTGTATTATAAAAGCAGCCTAACTCTCAGTCCTTGGAAATAGTGAAAAAAAGTAAATACATTTTTCTTTTTTTCCTTTTTAAAAATCTGTTCTAATTAGTTATACATGACAGTAGAATGCATTTTAACATATCTTACATTAATGGAGTATAATTTCTCATTCTTCTGGTTGTACATGGTGTAGAATGACACTGGTCATGTAATCATATATGCACATAGGAAAGTAATGTCCGATTCATTCCACTCTCCTTCCTACTCCCATACCCCCTTCTTCTCCTTCATTTCTCTCTGCCTTTTCATTTGAAGTTTTAACTACTGTTAAGATAGGTGAATAGTTGAATGTTTTAGCCAAACTGACAGTTTTACCACCCAATATTATGGTAAATACAATTGATACATGATTAAAATCTAAAGATAGCTTTTTTTAATACCAATTTAAGGAGGGATTGAGATCTAAACCCACACTTGTTCTAATCTCTCATGATGCTACTTGATAAAAATCATACTAATGATTTATGGGATCATGCTAATGGCAACCTCTGTGGAGGTAGTGACAGCCTTAAAAGATAAGTATTTTTTTAAAATTACATGTCATTATATGAACTATATTCCATTATGCAATAAATATTGGTCCTGTGTAGTGATAGATTTTCTGCTCAAAAAGTTATTATTTCCTCACTATCCAGTTAGTAACAAAATAGGACTTAACATTCTAAAATTTATGAGTACATAACTTAAAAAAAATTTACAATAAACTAAGGTTCAGGAACTGATGTCCTCTAATCCTAGGCACTCATGAAAACTTTTTTTTTTTAATTTATTTATTTATTTATTTATTTTTTATTGGTTGTTCAAAACATTACACAGCTCATGACATATCATCTTCCATACATTTGATTCAAGTGGGTTATGAACTCCCATTTTTTACCCCAAATACAAGTTGCAGAATCACATCGGTTACACATCCACATTTTTACATAATACCATATTAGTGACTGTTGTATTCTGCTACCTTTCCTATCCCCTACTATCCCCCCTCCCCTTCCCTCTCATCTTCCCTCTCTACCCCATCTGCTGTTGTTTTAATTCTCTCCCTTGTTTTTTTTTTTTTTCCACTTTCCCCTCACAAACTCTTATATGTAACTTTGTGTAACAATGAGGGTCTCCTTCCATTTCCATAGTTTCCCTTCTCTCTCCCTTTCTCTCCCCCCACTCGTCTCTGTTTAATGTTAATCTTTTCCTCATGCTCTTC